>NC_056628.2:69009715-69331301 GCF_002870075.4 Lactuca sativa
AAATATATTTTTTTAGTTATATAAAATTATAATCGTTAATTTAAATAAATATATGAAATATTATATCAACTATAATTTGTATTAATTTTATTTTAATTTATTCTAATGCTATTAATTTAATTTAATTAGAGTGAGAAATTTAAAATTTGAAATTTGAAATGGAGAATTAATAGATTGCCAAGTGGTATGCATTAATTAGAGGCCTAATATGGTGACACATGACAAAAGATAAATAAAATATGTATTAATTAAGAGGCCTAATATGATGACATATGTCAAAAGGATATTAAAACTATTCTTTTATTAAAATAAGGATGTATAATGTTTTAATACATGTCTTACGAGTATAATTTATTTTAATCATACAAAACCTGTATACTAACTTCGGTTTATATATTTATTTCAATTAAATTATGTGGAAATGTAGGTTCATTGAGCCGACAATATTGGTCGATCCCCCACTTGATGCTGCAATTATGACCGAAGAAATTTTTGGTCCTTTACTTCCAATTATTACAGTAAGAAAGATTTCTTCAATCCATTAAATGTTGTGAATTAACCATTTAAGTGTAACACGTTGCATAGACCTACCAAGATATTTTCCATTTTGATAAGTCCCTAAAATTTTGTTTTATTAATGCAAAAGTCAGTTTGTTTGTTTTTTTTTTTTCTTTTCTAATTAAGCCTAAAAATCCGGTAAACACTTGTAAAATAACCGATGTTGCTGGTTAATGTCGGTTTTCAGGGCGAAATTGTAATAAACAACCAAAAATGATTTTTTCGTCAATAAGGTTAAAGTTTAACGACTTTTCTGAAATTTCCTTTTTTATATATACTAAATTAATTTGAAAAAAAAAAACTCATATTTATTTATTAAAAACTCGAGTGTCATTTTGTAAATATTTACCGGTTTTTTGAGCTTAATTGCGTGTTTACAAAATAACCAAAAAGTCATTGATGATTTTATTGGTTTTGTCTGTGCACGCTTACCTATATCTTTTAGATGAGATTCGGTGTTCTCATGGCTTTAAAATCATGTATTGAAATGAAATATATCGACATCCTTATAAAAGTAATTTTTCATTCCCTTCCAATTAGAAGTAAGTCCTATATCAATTGGAGGGAAAATGAAGAATTCCTTACAAGGACGTGGATATCTTTCATTCTAAAACGTGTTTTAAATTGTGAGAGCATTGTATCCTTTCATCAGGACTTCAAAATGAATGACACTCTCGAAAGTCTTTCAGTTGGGTTGCCCAAAACAGACAATATTTGTTTCCTATGTTAACTCGACAAGTACAACTTCTTGGATGCAGTTGGAGAAAATTGAAGACAGTATTGACTTCATAAGATCAAGGCCAAGCCCGCTTGCTCTATATGCCTTTACAAAAGACAATAATTTCCAAAAGAGATTGGTTTCCGAGACATCATCCGGAAGCCTTACGTTCAATGATGTCATCCTTCACGTAATCCTTAAACTCGTGACACCATTATTTTCTATTATTTTTTGAAATTAATTTTTATATAAATTTTAAATAAATGCAGTATGTGGTGGATACATTGCCGTTTGGTGGAACAGGAGGGAGTGGGTTCGGAAGATACCATGGAAAATACTCGTTTGATAATTTTAGTCATGAGAAGGTGGTGTTGACAAGGAGCTTCTTTATAGATATATGGTTTAGATATCCGCCATGGAATGATACAAAGTTACAACTGATTAAGTCCGGGTTAAGATTTGATTATCTTGCAATTGTGTTGATTGCATTAGGTTTGAAAAGGAAGGCTTGAGGATTTACTTTTAGTTCTTTTGTTTTTTGTTTTTTTTATTTAAATGGAGCTATTTATATGCATTATGTAAGAGTTGAAAAAGATGGTTTGATCTCTTTTTCTTATCAAGTCCTTGGAGTATGATGTGTGAATTCTGATGTGATATTATGATCTTCAATTGCTGTTTTTAATATACCAAAAGTGTATTTATTTAATATGGTCCATTGGGCCTTTTGGCATGAACCATATTAACCCTGAAAATATAATTTTTGTTTACCAACACCCAAATAAATATGAAAAACAGCAACATATTTTCACTTGTTTCTTTATGATACATCTTGTTTCATTTCCTTTTTTTTTTTCCTATACATTTTACTTTGTAAAATCGACATAGTTTTAGCATTGTACTTTCTCTCATTTCCTATTCAGGACATTAGAAAAAAAGGAAATTAACTAAATTAACCCTTATAAATTTGTAAAAGAAATAACCTTTTTATTTTCAGTTTTTGAAAAATAACCATTTTTTCATGAATGTATCATTCCGGAATTGTTCTTGAAATTTCAGTTTTTTTCTTTAATTATCACAATTTTTTTTCAAATAAATCTATTTCTACTTATGTCTTAAATATCCATTTTGAAGTATGTAATATCGCCATTTTTTAATAAAATGTTTGATTTTAAGCTCTTATATCGTAAATACTTTCCATTTATTATGTTTGTTTAATTTTTTGTTAGATTTTAAAAAAAAAATTCTCAAAAATTCAGGAATTGTTAATCTGATTTCGAACTTGCTTTTGAAATCTTAGAGTTCTTTTTTTTTTTTCAAAAATCTGGAATATCAGTCTAAAATATATTTTTTTTGTCAGAAATAATATTTTTTCGTCAATCCAGTAAGCCCCATTCTGGACTTGTTGGTTAATTTGCAAAAAAAAAAAATGATTATTTCGGAATCTTTCCTTTAAGTTTACATCAAATTATGGTTAGTTTAGTAAATTTGTCTTAGGGTAAATTTATTAAACTACAATGTTGTAATCGGAAAAGATGAAAGTAGAATTTTATAGTAAGCAAAACCAACTTAAGTTCCCATTTCTAACATTTAACATTTTTTAGTACATAGGCCTACGCAAAGTGATCATTCAAGTGTCATCTTAAAAAAAACCTCATGAAAATACAAGAAGACACGTTAAAAAGAAAAAAAGAAAAAATAATAAATGGTAAATGGAAGGTAATTCAAACTCTAATCACTCTGTAATCTTATTTAACACATAAGATATTCATCCAATTAGAAAAATAAAAATATTACTCTAATAAAATTAGGGGTATTAAGAAACCACTTTCCTTTCTCTATGTTCACTTACTTAATTTTTCAGAATGTTTTGGAATATGAACCACCACCTCCTTGTAACAAATAGGGCAAGCCTATTAATAATACGAGTTTAAATATTAGTCAGAGTAAAAAAAAAAAATAAAAAATAAAAAAAAACAAGAATGGCAATAATGTAAATAAACCAAAAAAAAGAAAACGATTTTACCTTGTTGATACTAAGCCATTGAGTTCCACATCCCGAGTGATAGATGTGTTTGCAAGGAAGAGTGATCTGACGTTCACCTCTTTTATATTCCATCTGACAAATCACACACCTGAAGGAATTGCCATGCAGACATTTTATGTTTTGTCATATCAGCTTTCCACTAACTTTATCAGACGAAAGCTAAGTAACTTAAACCTTTTTTAATATAATTAAATGTATTATAAAACGCAGTCATCTACATTTGTCGTTTTTTACACAAACATTAATTTTTTAAAATGAAATATTACACGACAAAAGATATAAAAAAAACATTTAGTTCAATATCAAATGGTTGAATTATTTATGCATTGTCTCTAATGGTAAAAACTAGTTTTGAGGTAGATTCAAAATATTTCCTCCCATTGAAGATGCTATTACTTTTGTCCTTTATTTTTTTTATTTTTTTTTTTTTATCTAAAGGTAAAAACTAGTTTTATTGTCTTTGTTAGTCTATATTATTAGCCCGCTTGTTTATGGGCTCTTTTTTGTCTTTAGCCCATTAGGGTTTCTGTCTAGCTAGTATTTATATCCGCTTTATTCCTTGTAGTCTACATGCTTTTCTCTGAGAACCCTTGTAATTTCTATTTGATTTAATCATATGACAATGTTACCAGTCTTTTTATCTAGTCTTTTTATCTATTTGTGCATTTCTTACAATATCTACCTTTTTATTGTCTCCCCTTTTTTACTTTAACCCTTATTCCATGGATATATATAGTCTATAAAGTGAAGTATTTGTTACCTTTCGCTTTTTGATTTTTTTCTCCAGAAGAAGCTACACTTGAACTTTGAAACAGGGAGAAGGGAAATAGCTTCTTGAGATAGACCACGGCTTTGACTTCCAACAACCTCACCTAACTCTAGCAATTCCTCATAAGTCATGTTGTCAAGATCAACATTATCTTCCCACACAACCTATAAAATTTTATACATGTAACCTTGTTATAACTTACAACACATAATCTTAAAAAAGAAAAAGAGTTTATAGTGAGAAAAGCTTTAGAAATTAGACCTGATGTTGATCACCATGATTGTGATTATGATTATGATTACTCTGTTGATCTGAAAATTTGAATATGAAAATTATTAGTTTGGGGGTTTAGTGAAAAACATTTGAGAAAAGGAAAAAGAATTCAATGCTTACTATCTGAAGAATTGGTATGGGAATTGGAGGTTGAAATTGAATGTCCATTTTGTTGCATATGTACAGGTGTACTTCTTTCATTATTCATGGTTGAAGTATTTTCTAGTTGTCTAGTGAATCCATTGTTCCCATATATTGGATCATTGATTGCATAAGCATTAAAATAATCATAGTATGAGAAATTCCCAGGTTCTGAATATGCAAACTTGTATGAACTGGTATTCATTGTATAGTTTGTGCTATCCTGTAAGTTATATGATTCCTCAAATTTTCACAGAAACCATAATGAACAAATTATATATATAATAAAGAAGGTAAAGGTTATGTCTAGATGATTACCTGAGGATATGTAACATCAGAAAAAATGAAATTGACATGCTCATATGTAAGTCCTTCAAAGAAATCCATTAAGCTTCCACTCAAACTATGGAGGATGTTGAATTCAGTTTGTAGATGCCAGTTCATTCATGAATGATGAATTCCCCTTTATTTAACAAGAGTGTTTCTTAAACAAATTGACATCAATTTTTCTAGCATTCTTCAATGGGTATACAGTATACTAGCAGATCAACAGGAGTAAATGCAAATCCTACAAAAGAAACATTATACCTGAATTAAATCAAGCTACTATAATCTGTTCAAGTCATCAATACTCTGATTTAATCAACATCATCAAGCAGAAATATTAAAAAAGCTTCTCTAATTCGCTATTGTAATAACGTAAATAACATATGAATAAAACCAAACGCAATAATTAATTCCTAATTTCCGCTACTTCTTTCCAAAATTGTTTGTTGCAGAAACTCCACGAAATTCAATTGCTTGACACAATCAGAAACAGAAACGTAGAACTAACCAAAGCTTTCCTTTTTACTTTAAATTTATTTCATTTCCGATCAAAAACTTAGATCACAATTCACATAATCAGTTAATCATTCGATCACTGTGCAAAAGTAAGACAATTTACCGATCGCAGAACAAACAAACAAAATTATTCTATCATGGCGATTATGTTACCTACATTGATCGAATGATCGCTTCTTTTCCGGCCGCCGTGATGATGAATTCGTCAACCTCGCTTTCTATGTATCTACGAATCTAACTATATATATACAAACATATGGTGTATGTATATGTATATATATAGAGAGAGAGAATGAAGCTTTCTCTCACTAAAACACTTTTGATCTCTTTTCTCTAATCTGTATTCTCTCCTTCCTCTGTAATCACACAGTCTCTGTTGTGGGGTGGCGCCTTTTTGCAGGGAGTTGTTAACAGTAAAATGAGACACGCGATCTCCGTTACACTGTGAGTGGGGTATGATTCACTGCTTCGCGGAATAACAAGGGCTTTTACATGTGTATGAGAACGAAATAAAACGTGACACGTGGCGGAATCTAGTTACGTTGGTAAATGTAGGTCAGCTAAATCAGGTCACGGCAGCTGTGACTTTAGTTATCACTTCTGTTTCGTTTCTGTCGGTTTATATTTTTTTTTCGCAATAAATTTCTAATAACTAGTTAAATTTATTGGTTTTTCTATAAAATTCTCTCTCTCTCTCTCACTTTTTTTTTTTTCATAAATTTAGCAATGAAAGGAACTATATTAAGAAGAAAAATTTAAAAGGATTTTGATATTCATGTTAATGTCATCAACATTTATTGTAATTCGATAAATACATAGTTTTGAAATAAATTAAAAATTACTAAATAATATATAGATTTATGAGGAAAGTAGTAGTTACGTGTAATTCAATTTTTTTTCTCTTTAAAAAAGCTCATATTCATTTTTCCACATTAAATATGGGAGACTTAAAAATTGGTGGAAATATTTGGTTATCAATATTAATTTATGTTAAAATAGTATAATCTTAGGAAACAAATAAATTTTAGCAAGTTTTATAATTATTTATGATAATAATTCTCTTTTAACCTAAGACTACTAAAATTGGAGTTTAATACAATATACAACACTAGTCTCATGTAAATAATTTTTAACAACACAAAATTTCCTTTTAATAAAAGTATGTGAGTAATAGTTAAACACCTAAACTTCGTCTTAAATAATAAAGTAACTTGAAAAAAATATATGGATGATCATGAATTTCATTAATATCTTGTTATAGTGGAGGGTGTAAAATTCGATTGCACTACTTTGTAAAGATATATGTAATTTTTTTTACAATAAAATATCTTGCCTTGTTTTAAAACTAAAAGAATATTAACTTTTGCTTCTAACTAAAAACATATAATATCTATCTAAAACAAGTAAATTTGATATATTAATTTAACAAAGAAATTTCTGAAATGTCGTTTTTCATTTACAAATTAACGAATCAAATAGTTTTAAGTCTTTAAAAAAATATATAAAATGAACTATCATATATATTTAATTTTAGATATCGTTTATAATGAACAATAAACCGCCCACCAATTTCCAGACAGTCCTAGGATTAGGTGTACGATACGATGGACCATATGGGATTACACTTGAGTCCTTATCATAGTTGATGATGGGGTTCACCAAATGCTTAACTACTTCCCACCCAATCGTAATCACTTAGATTAGTGACTAAAAGAAATTTGATTTTAATACCTTAGAGAAAATGCTTTACATATATATTTTAGGAAAAAAAACAAATATACTTTTATTGATAACTAGAAGGATTTGCATGGGGTGGAAGATGTCTTTATGAAAATTTAATGGCGTGACTTTGAAAAACGGCTCCAAAAATGTAAAACAAACCAAGGGCTCCATTCTATAATCTCATGTACAAACTATAGAAATTAAAGTGCAATAGTTTTTTGTATTTATACTTTTTAAGTAGCCATTTTATTAAACACTTATGGTGTAAGAAAACATTACATTTCAACTATTTAGCAACTCAAACACCAATTCTTTTTGCTAAACTTCTAATATTATTACTGAATCTTTGGTTTATATTATAGAGTGGTTGAAGATGTGACACATTATGCAAGTGAATTTGTCCATGAACATTTTAATTATCTGTCATTAACTAATTCAGCTCCATCAATGATTCATGTATCATTTTTGACATCTATATAATCAAAAACATGCTTCCCTCCACCACCAATAGCCGCCTGGGTTGACCCTAAAAAAATCTCATCGAATGTAATTGTTTAAAAACACCACTTCCCAAATGAGAAAACATTGATTTCTACAATTGTTCTATCAAAAAGTGCCAATATTTAAAAAGTATTTATTGGATGGTAAAAAACACAAAATGTACTAATAAAAGAAAGGCATTTCCCTTTACTAATAACATATTGATCCACAAATATTGGCAGATAAATGGAGCTTAAAATTAAAATGATAGCAGCATTAAAGTCTCACCAGAAACTAACTAATTGCTTAGTAGATGACAAATGTTAGGTTTTGAGTACTAACAAAAAGATTTAATACTATGCATTTTAAGAGTGAACTTATAGTTTTTCCAAAATAAAAGTAAAATAAAGCTTTAAAAACTCAACATTAAATATCTCATTACCATGAGAACTAAATTGACAATTTTGTGAGGAGCATTTTTTGCATCAATAAGAATGTCTTCATTGTCCTTCGAGCTTATGATGATTAGACGCTCATCGTGTCGCTGCAGTATACGGAAAAAAATATAAACATATTTTGTCAAAAAAAAAAAAACTATTTTCCTAATAACATAACCTCAAGACATATGTAGCCAAGATATAAACCAAATGTTTAGAGGTATCTGTGCAAACAATATTTCGTCAAAAAGAAAATAATTATCTTCAAATAAGATAACCCCAAGCATAATGAACAACCAAAACCACGGTTATATATACAAAAGAAGTACTAAGTAGCATACACATCAACAAAGGAAGTAGATAAGCAAAAGAAGTACTAAGTAGCATACACATCAACAAAGGAAGTAGATAAGCTGGAAAAAAAAATCAAGAAACAGTAAATAGATAATAGAAGAAATGGTAAACATTGGTTCTATCTTATTTAAATATTTTTAAGTATAACATCTTACTTCCATTATATCCCATTACAACATTGTACTATTAAAAACCTACTTTAATTATAATATTATTGGAAGTAGGATGCAACACTGAACAAATAAATGGAAACATTGACTGGCGAAAAAGCAAATTTAAATATATGAGATGTAACATCTAATTTTTTAGATATTCGTTTTTGACCATTGAGTTAAGTTTTGTTTGCAAGATTGATCCCCAATGGCATTTTCATAATAAGTGAGTACATCATGTGTACGTTGAGCGTACACCTTGGTACGTTGGGTGTACCTGACCCCGTGCATGTACGTTGAACGTACACTGGTACGCATGCAATTTAGACCAAACCCTAATATTAAGGGTTTGTGCACTATATAAACACCATTATTCTCCCAAACCCTTCCTCTTATCAGCCTCCATCCCAAAAATCGACCCTCCTTGCAAACCCTAATCTATTTTGAACTTTTAAGTGAGTCGTGGGCTTTCTTAGTTGTAAAGGAAGAGCATCAAGGAAGTGGCTTTGCTCTCAAGACTTTGGATCCAAAATTTTCTCTTCATTGTGCACCATTTGGAGGTATAAAGCTCCAAACTTGACTCATGTTTTTCTAGATCTTGGTTAAGCTTAGAATTTCTTCTCTTTTGTCCCAAAATCTAGGTCTTTGTGAGTATGAGTTACTCCAAAGCCTTTAATTCGTACTTTTAGACATTTTAGGGCATGTTAAGTCATAAAATTGCAAGCTTGGATCTTGATATGTCCCCATGCAAGAATTATGATGTAGAAAAGGATGGAGCAAGTTAGGTTCTTAGTGTTGGGCTCCTTGTAGCCATGCAAAGGCATAATGTTTGCAACTTTATAGCCTTAGAGGTCTTAATAAGCTCAGATATGAAGTTTGGATGTAAGGTCTTAAAGCATTGAGACTTTAATGGGAGTTTAGCTTTAGGGGGCGTACGCCAGGCGTAAATCCCAGTATGCTGCGTGTAGTGCACCCTGACCCCGATTCCATTTGCATCAACCGCATACGCAAGGCGTACAATCTGGTACGTGGGGCGTACGACCCAGTTCCAGCAATTAGGCCATCCTTTTGGGCCTTGAATCATTAGTGTTGGGCCTTTTAGAATTTGGGCCGAATAGGAAGGACAAATGACCTTTTTCCTTATTTAGGATATGGGATTGTTGGACTATCTAATATGGAATAAAAGTTAGATTATTAATTAGGTCTATTTTCTTTGGGATATCTTTAGTGTGAGGAGTCATATTAACAACAACTCGAGTGTATGGCATGGTTATCTTCTTTGGAGGTGATTTTTCTCACTATATCTATGGGTCAAAGGCACCAATGTCGACCTATTATTATATTACTTAGAATGAAAGCCGTTATGTGATGTATATGTGATTGTATGCTGGGTTGAAATACACCCAGGGTGAGGCCCACTATAATATGTCTGGGTTGAAATATACCCTAGGGCGGGGCCCACTATAGTATATCTGGGTTGAAATAGACCCCAGGGTAGGGCCCATATGTGTTGATCGGGTTGAAATACACCCCAGGGTGAGGACCGAGGGCGGGGCCCATATGTGTATATCGGGTTGCATTATACCCCAAGGTTTATATGATTGGTGTGTGGTACTTTGGGTAAAATCACTAAGCTTTGTGCTTACAATTTATGTTTACGGTTTCAGGTACTTCTGGTTCGAAAGAGAAGGGCCCGACATGATGGCACAACATCCTCCCCTCATGATTTCCGCATTTGAAATAATTGTACTATGATGTTCTGAATATTATGATTTGATGTTGATTTGAGCAATTAATGAATGATTTGGTATACTTTTAAATGAAATTTTTTATTTCAAGTTGGTATCAGAGCCTTAGTTGGAGGGATTCAGGCACACTTTTGGGTATGTCAGAAATCAAACCGAGGAAATGACAATTTTCTCAAGAAAAATGAAGTAAACTTCTAAAATGATTTTTATTAAGAAGACGGGTTGTGATACGTGCAATCAGCCGATCTCAAGTAAATGGTTCCTAAATTACCCATACCCTTGTATTATGAGTAGTATGCTTGATATGAGAACTGCATGCTAGATTAGGGCTAGGGATACCTTCAGGAATCATATGATAGAATTACCTGATTTGCATGATGCCTTATAGCCTAGTGGAACTTGATGCTATGTATTACTCGAAATTGATATCGACTCAGTTATTTGCTAAGTGTATGCTTTCAAAGTTGTATACAATGAGGATTGTATAGACTTAGAATGGTCGATTTGGCCTCATTTCCTATTCCTTGTTTAGTTGTGGACTTAGGATTGAATCATCACTTGATAGTCTATGTGGTCCTATTTTGTGTATCACTTGCATGAATAAGGCAACCAATGGTGTTGATTGAGGTTCTCGGTATCAAGACTGGTGAGAGTTGGGACTTCCTAGGAGAGCCTAAGACATGTATGTTGTATAACATATAATTATTACATGGTTTTAGTGCAACGACTTAGAGAAATCATGACTGACCTTGAGGAAGGTATAGGTAGGTATGAAAGGTAGTATTGGGTATGTACTACTACTAGAAGCACATAATATGTACCTGAGACAAAAGCATACTTGGAAACTCTAAAGAGGTCTATGTAGAGGAATCCCCTTGAGTCCTATGTTGATTGTTTATATGTTATGTTTCAGTGTGGAGGATGGTGATGATTACTCGAGGAGGCTCTAGCTCTGGTTCTCGTTCTGGCTCTGGCTTCGGCATAGAATCGATTGATAAGTGTCTACACGAGTTCATTTCAGCTGAGGTTACTCGTGGTATCTTGGATGCTACTCATGTTATGTTCGGTACCATCAAAGAGGGGATTTTAGAGCTGATGGATGAGAGGCTCAGGACCTTTCAAGTTGAGATTGTTGTGGGTCAGATAGGAGCTTGAGTTCCCTCATTCCAAGAGTTCAAGGCCTGTAGAGCTCCTCAGTTCTTTGGAGATACGGACCCCATTGCTAGCCGACCCTGGATCGTTGACATGGAGAATGCTCAGCGGATGAGTTTTTTCCCTGAGGGGGAAAAGGTGGGATTTGCATCCTGCCTGCTGAGGGACCGAGCACGGGATTCATGGGAGGAGTTTAGCCGAGCAGTAGGATCAGCGGTAGTGGTAGTCATGACCTAGGAGGATTTTGTTCAGAGTTTCTAGAGGGAGTTTGCATCAGCTGGCGAGAGAGTTCCAGGACCTTCACCAGACTACGGAGACTATGGCAGAGATCACCGCCAAATTCAGGGAGAGGGCTTTGATGGTCCCGCAATATGTCGCGGATGAGGAGATAAGGAAGAAAAGATAACATGACATGTTGAGAAAAGATATTAGGGATTTTGTGAGCTTCTCGGGGTGCAAGGCCCTAAATGATATGATCGAGAAGGCCTGTGAGCGGGAGACTGAGTTGGAGCTTCAGTCGAAGCAGAAGTCGGAGAAGGTACAGAAAGTGGTGGGCCAGACTAAGAGGCCCAAGACTTCTGATTCACATGTCAGAGGCCCGTATGGCCATAGCCGTTGCAGTAAGTGTGACAAGCCGCATAGTGGAGCGTGTCGAGTATCGCGTTCAACACATTTTGGCTGTGGCCAGTCGGGCCACATGAGTAAGGACTGCCCTAGGAGTGCTCTGATTTGCTTTCATTGCAATCAGACCGACCATAAAAAGTCCAATTGTTCGAGATTGTATGGGGGAGCTGTGGCGGCGCCTTCACTTTCCACATTGACAATTATTGATGGTCACCAGGGCAAGGCGGAGGCTCCTGTGACGAAGAGCAGGGCATTTCAGATGACCACCGGTGAGGCCCGTGCAACGCCGAATGTGGTTACTAGTATGTGTTTTATCTCTAACTTTTATTCCTTTCCTTATTTATGCTTATGCTTATTTTGATCTTGTATAGGGACCTTTTTGGTCAATGGTATGACTGCTCATGTCCAGTTTGAATCGGGTGCTACCCGATCCTTTGTATCTCTTGCACTTAGCAAGAAGTTTTTCGATGCTTCTGAGACTTTGGATTTGCCCCCTAGAGGTTGAGATTGCGGATAATCGTATTGTGAGTGCTTCGAGGGTTCATCATGGGTGTGTCCTGAATTTGTTTACTGAGAGACACTTTATTGATTTGGTGTCGATTCCCTTGAGAGGATCGAAGGTTATCATCGGGATGGATTGGTTGGACCCCAATAGGGTCATGGTTGATTACGAGTGGCAATTGGTGAGAGTTCAAACCCCAAGTGAGGGGGAACTGGTCATTTTAGGCAAGAGAACTTCACATGGACCGGCTCTCTGTTCAGCCGCAAGAGCCAGGAGATAGCTACAACAGGGTTGTTCTAGGTTCCTAGCTTATGCTGCAGATACTAGAGTTGAGGGTACGACAGAGTTGAGTGGAGTGCCCACTGTTCGGGTTTTCCTAGATGTGTTTCCTGAGGACTTACCATTAGTGCCTCCTGAGAGGCAGGTTGAGTTTCGGATTGATTTGGTTCCTGGTGCGGCTCCGATAGCCAAGGCGTCGTACTTCCTGGCACCACTAGAGATACATGAGTTGTCTACGCAACTTCAGGAACTGCTAGACAATGGTTTTATTCGTCCGATCAGCTCTCTATGGGGAGCACCTATTCTGTTTGTGAAGAAGAAGGACGATTTACACATAATATGCATTGATTTCCAGGAGTTAAATAAGCTAAAGGTGAAGAACCGTTACCCACTTCCCATGATTGACGATTAGTTTGATCAACTTTAGGGAGTGTGTTGGTTTTCCAAAATTGATTTGCGATCGCGGTACCAGTAGATGAGGGCCAAGGATGATGATGTATAAAAGACAACCTTCAAAACTCGCTATGACCATTACGAGTTCGTGGTGATGCCATTCGGGATCACCAATGCACCAACATCGTTCATGGATCTCATGAACTGAGTTTGCATGTTAATGGTGGATCGGTCTGTGATTGTATTTATTAATGATATTTTGGTCTACTTTAAGACCAAGGAGCATCACGAGGAACATTTATGAGTGGTGTTGGAGAACCTGAGAAGGGAGAGGCTTTATGCCAAATTCTCCAAATGTGAATTCTAGTTGTGCGAGGTGTAGTTCCTTGGGCACATCGTCAACCAGAAGGGTATCTTGGTCGACCCATCCAAGATCTAGGTCGTGATGCGATGGGAGGTTCCGAGGACCGCATATGAGATTCAAAGTTTCTTAGGCCTCGCAAGGTAATATCGGAGATTTATCAAGGATTTCTCCAAGATTGCAGTGGCTTTGACCCATTTAACAAAGAAGAATGTGACTTTTCAGTGGGGGTCTAATTAGCAATTGGATTTTGAGACCCTGAGACAGAGATTGTGTGAGGACTTGATTCTCGTGCTTCCTGAGGGCTTGGATGATTTTGTGGTTTACTATGATGCCTCTACTTCGGTTTTGGGAGTTGTTCTTATGTAGAGGGGTCACGTGATTGCTTATGATTCGAGGCAGCTGAAGCCTCATAAGGTGAACTACCCTACACATGATTTGGAATTGGGGGTCGTGGTTTTTTCCCTCAAGATTTGTAGGCACTATCTGTATGGGGTTTGGTGTACTATCTACACTGACCACAAGAGTTTGAGGTACTTGGTGTACTAGTCGAATCTGAATAAGCAACAACAGAGATGGTTGGATGTGGTAAATGATTATGACTACGAGATCATGTACCACCCTGGGAAGGCCAATGTGGTGGAAGATGCTTTGAGCCGCAAGGCCGTGGTTCTTCTACCAAGGATATCTATTTAAGGATGGTTTTCAGGTCGCCTTTGTTGGATTTGATCAAGAAGGCTCAGGTGGAGGGATTGAAAAAGGAGAATTGGAAGGCTGATCGAATCAGGGAACATATTCCCTTATTTATCAGAGACAGTCGATGGTTGTTGGCTTAGTGTGGCAAAGTTTAGAAGCATCTCGATCAAATTTACATGCATTGTCTACCCAATCGAGTATACGTATTTTTCTAGAAGGTGTAGAAGCAAGAGTAAGGGAATTATCAAGAACTATTGATCTTCTACTTGGATACGACTATGAACGAGGAGTTCTGATTTGATTTCTCTACATCTGCTCCCCATACAGAATAAGGATAATTACAAAGGCTTTAAGGGTTTGATTTGAATATTTTATGGTTGTTTTAAGTTGCATAAGATTGATTGAACTTGGTGATGGGTTATTAGCACTACATCAATCCTATGGTGTACATGCAAACCCTAAAGCTTTGGATCTAGTTTATTTAATGAACATGCAATAATCATCCAAAACTCATAAACCCTAGATCTAGTATATAATAGTCGATATTATCATAATAAAAGGGTTTATATATTACCTTGATTGTTATGTAGTAATAACAATCTCAATTCCTCTTGATCTTGACCTTTGAAAGCTTAGTGCCTCAAATGTTGCACCTCTAATAGATTCACAAACACCATGAGCAACAAGATGACTTAGGAGAAGGAGGAGGATGCACAAAACGTCCAAGAACCCTTAGGGATCACTTAGCACCGTTTTTAGGAGCCTTAGGGGTCTTTATATACTTGTGTGGGCTGCTAGGTTTCAGGTTAAACCCTAATTCTCTGCTTAGGCCTTAAGCAGCCCATGGAATTCCCTAGAAAGCCCTTGGACGAAATCCATATGGGCTTCCCTTAGATTTCGTCCAATCCCCTTTCCATTAGGAATCCATAGCCTAATTGCAACTATCATATAATTGCAATATCAGTCCCCTTTATTTAATTAATCTCTTTTAGCCACAAAATTAATTCTTGACTAATATTAATTAAACAATATGATTTCTCTTTTAATATATTATTCATATAATATATTAATAAATCACAATTAATCATTTTTCTCCTTAATTCATCCTATCAATTGTTATGGTGAAGACAACGACCCAAAATGACCATGCTCACAATCGGGTCAAGTACATACCAAAATAGTTATGGGCTTAGATACCTAATCCAACACTTTGATCCCCTTTTGGCTTATAGGATTTATACCTATTGCTTCCGCTTTGCCATTGTGGCTTTGTTTGTATCTCCATAACCCAACAAAAATCACATATCACGATTGTATATGAATGAAGATATATAAAAATTGCATATCAACATCTTCATGATTGGCTATATGTAACAAAATGTTTTTGGGAAGAAAAAAGCGATCCTTGCTTATGTACTCCTATAAATAGATTAGATAGATATAAAACATATGATTTAACATTAATCGCGAAGTAAACACAAATTTTCAGTCTCTCTACCCAATGTATGTAAATCTCTCTTTCATGTGTTCATGTTATTCTATAATTTTGTGAACCAGTTTTATGTCTAATCTATGCATGGTGTCCATACGAATGAAACCACCGAATCACAACCTCATTTGTTTCTATTTATAAATATGAGTGAGTATTTTTAGATATGCTCATATTCTGTTTTTGGTTTCCGAGCTACAAATATATCACAAGAAATATCCCTCTACCATAGTTATATGGAATAACAAATAAGCAGCTTAAAATGTCCCAAAGGAAGCAAGAATAACATGTCAGGAGATATGAAATGTTCGGTGATCGATACATGCACTCCCCCTTACATGAGGATGTCTTATTTAAAAGCAAACAAGCTCAAAAAAACAAACCCAAAAGAAACAAGAATAACATGTGTATGGAGATGAAAGTATTCAATAACCCTAGAGATGCGCTCCCCCAACATGAAGATATCTTCTTGAGAAAGAAAACACGCAACTTAAAAAGATCCTAATAAGCTAAACATACAACCTCCAATGTGATTATCTACAACAATTTTATCGCAACACTCATCTAGAATGCCAATAAGTATATTAAGCATTATGAGTGTTTTAGATAAGATGCTTAAGGCACCAACAATATCGATGGCTTATCATTTTTTTTTTAATTTATATAATAATTCGTTAGACGCGCAGAATTTGCCCTCCCTTTCCACTCATCTATAGACCAAGGAAGTGCGTCTTTTTGGTTATAGAGAGACTAGTTGGCTTATCTATTATGTAATGGTGTGTAACATTTCTTTATCTACTAATATATCATATATTAAAGCAAAAAGTTTATGAATTAATGTAAGACACTTGTTTATTGGTAAATAATGAACCAACAATATACCTATCATGGAATAATATCACATTAGGAAGATTCTTGTTAATTACTAAATAACAATATACATATTATGGAACAACATATTTTTTATTGTTTTCTGGGATGCTCTTGTGGCCTCTTTTTTCAATGGATTAAACCTTATGCTGTCTAATGAGCACCCTTTGCAACATTATGATGTTTATTTGTTTCCTTGGATGATTTCTTTTCCTTTAATGTTGTATAGAAGTCATTCTTTTACGACATTATGGTTTATCCTATGAGGGCTTCTTCTTCTTCATGTTCAGAGATATATAAGATGTTTTTTCTGTTCTTCTATGCTCACGTTCATCATAAACACATGAACCAACAATCGGAATCGGCTTGTGAATGACATACTCATGTGTTCTTGTATGAAACACAATCATATCAAAATCATAAGGATTGACCAACAATTCAAAGGACACTAACAACTACATTTTTGCAATAATTAGACAAAACCCTAAAGATACGAAGTCCAAACTCTTAAATAGTAGAACACATAGGTCCTCACAAGAACTTAGCAAGTATAAATTATGACTCCAATGTGCATTGTTGAAGGTTACATCGAGAACAAACATAACATCAATATTCACGAAGAAAATGTTTTGTTAGATGTGGACATTGACTGTTACAAATATTGCCAACGAAGAGTAAACTATAACCAAAAAACTTTAGTGGTATGCCCTTAATTTATATAAGACTTAGAATATGCAACTTCGTAAATGTATATTCGTAGGGTTGTTGATTATGTTTTTAAAGTTATCAAAAAATGATTATGTAATAATACAAAAACAACCAATATGATCATTAACGAATAACTCTTAATAAGAATTCACCAACATAGGATAATCTGAAATAATAGCAATGTTTTACGTAGTAAAGTCTTAAAATCTCATTTATAAAGAACCGATGAGAATTTAAGTGTTCTTAATTATGAAAGCGCTGATCAAAATTATATGTTATTACTTATTAAAGACAACTATGATTAATAAGTCTATTTTTCTATAAAAATGGAGGCCATTCATAAAAAGCTCATATTAAAAATAAATAAAATTAAAAAAAATTAAAAAAACTTAATCACGGAAAAGTCATAACTTAAAATTTAACATTATAATTGTTAAAAGATATATGTACATTTTTTTCCATAAAATCATGAAAATATTAATCTAGATAAATTTAAAAAAAAAAAATCTAGTTTATAAGTTAACTCATAACTCATAAGCTAATTGGTTTTATAAACATAACAATAAAAAAAAAATAACAATAAACTATAATTGGAGTATGTGAAAAAATAGCCAAAATCTGAAACAGTTAACATTATCTTCATCAAATTGTTTGTTCTTAAGACGATTATTTTATCTTTACATAATTTGATACAAAAACTAAATGAAAATACTTTAACTAATAAAATTATAAAACTATGAATATACCGTTGATCGATGTTATAAAAGCAAAGATTTGAAGGGAAGATAAGCAAAAAGGCAGCACATGGCACATGTTGTAATGAGAAAGAACAAAGCCAAACGTGAAAGGGAAGAAAACAAGTGGCATCCACATCCCTATGGTGTTCCTCCTTTCTTTTTGTCGGTCTATTACTAATGCTTCCATCATTTACGACCAAAAAAGAAAGAAAAAAAATAAACCATATATTACCAATATAAAGTGGTTGATTTTGATTATGGTTTTGATGCCATTTCCATATTATTATATCTATTTTATCATCGTCTCTAAATAGTATTTTTTTTTGTGACGTTTGTGCTTTATGATTATTGTAGTTTTCATCATGGAGGTATGGAGGCTCTTGTCGTAATCTGGGAATGAAATCATAACATAGTGATGACGATATTTGTTTACAACATCAATTGATGGTAGACCGTTCATTTCTTATTTCCTTTTTAAGGTTACTACGCACGATATAAAGCCACCACCATCATGTGTCTACTCATTTAAGATGTTGTTAATCAATGAAAATGATGAAGCTATATCCTCTAATTAAGTTACTATTTTTTTTTATCAAGTAGATTTGAAGTTCATGCTCTTTTATACCAAGATGATTTTGTTATCATCTTATACAAGGCTATAACCTATACTACACGGTTAACTAATCAAAACAACATTGATAATAACAAAAATATAGTTGTCTTATGAAACTAATATTTTATGTATCCATGATACTGTACTTTAGAGAATTACATTTTAATTTTGGTTTTAAATGCAACAAATTAGACAAATTGAAAGTACGATAGTTATAATAGATATAAGTATTGTGCTTTGAAAGTACATTGGTATTAAATGGTATAATATAAACGACTTGTTTATTTTATAAAGAAACAACTACACAAACATAGATAAACATACACAAACAGTTAAATCCATAAAGTGATGAAGGTTTTGTTGATTCCACCTGCTACACACAAGAACACAAATACCACTTGTTCTTTGAACCATTATCCTACAAAGGGGTTTTATTTTGACATTGATTTTGTTGGATCTAGATACATATTTGCCAAAAAATTATTTTAAAATTTAGATACATTCAACCTTCATCTTTATCAATGAAGTAACAATGATACCACCTATTCTTCAACTATTATCCTAAATCCACTCTACAACACTGAACAGAGATACCATCTGTTCGTCAACCATTCATAAAATTTCTTTTGATATCAATATCTACTAATGGTATTAGAGGGCAAACGTGTCTATGGTAGAAGGTGCAGGTTGATAGAGGAGATGAGGTAATCGGTGGATGTGGTGAAGGTGGTTGGATACAATGGTGGATTGTGGTGAAGGCACTGGTGGTGCAATATAGGTGAAGTGCTCGTGGTGGTGAGTCGATGTCCTGCACACATAGAAACCTTAGAATCAGAGATTGTTATATGTATTAGTCGTAATAATCAGTTTGAAAAATAATGAACAAAGAAATTGCCACTAATTAGCACATATATTAAGTCTTACAACCATTAATTTCATGACTAAGAGCAACTCCAATGGACCTGCAAATTTGTGTTTTGCAGGCCCAAATTCCTCCAATGGACCTCTATATTTGCAGACATTTTTGTGTAGTGCTACTAAGTCATCAATTTTGTGTGGAACTATTCATTACCACTAAACATATATACATATTATAATATTAAATATATTTAATTTTATCATTTGTTTAATAATAAGAAAGTATTACTTTTATAATTATAATATCTAAATATGTTTTTAGTGTTAATGTATAGTGTGTGGTTGGAGTTAAAAATGATTTTTGTGAGATTTTTACACAAAAATGGTGTGATTTATAGTGTTAACGTTGGAGTTGGTCTAATAGAGGAAAGTATATTGATGGAGTGAATCAACATCAAATACGGGTAGAACAACGGTTTCAAAACCAAATATCACAAGAACCCACTATCTAAAATTGTATTCAAATATTAACTAGGATGTTATGATAAACCATTATCAGAGAGTGTAAATGGGATGCAAATTTCAAAAATAAAAGCAAAACCTAGCTCATATGTTTTGAAAGAACTCCTAATTCGTCGATGGTGGAGAAAGTGAACCCTAGATCATCCACTTCACATCCGGTCTGCCAAGAATGATATGGCAAGAAGGTAAGTTCTATGGATTTTACAACCGAAGGGAGTTAGGAATTTTGAAATCAAATTTAGAGCGATCAAGGGACCGATATTTGGGGCAAAGATATGGTCAAGGATTTTGAAAATAAATTGATTGTTGATTTTCTTAAACGATTAAAATACCCAATTAATCTGGAAATCCCCTAATCTAATAAATAAGTACAATTTTGTCGGGTGACATTCTATTAACCCCTCCCAATTGATTTATCCCGCCAGTTCCATCTAAGTGAATTTCCGATTCTACCATAACCCTACAATTGATTTCCGATTCTACACTCAAATCAAATTCAAAGTTCAAACGAAATCCCTCTAAATCAACAATAAATCATCCACAAAAATCAATTTATCACTTCCTTTTTTTTATCTCCCTGTTTCTCTCTATAATAGAGACTACTAAGAATGAGAGTTGAATCAGTTTTGGTCATGAAATTGTATCCCTTAATCTAATAAATAAGTACAATTTTGTCAGGTGGCATTCTATTAGCCCCTCCTAATTGATTTATCCCGCCAATTCCATCTAAGTGAATTTCCGATTCTACCCTAGCCCTACAATTCAGTTTCCTCCTCTCCACACTCAAATCAAATTTAAAGTTCAAACAGAATCCCTGTAAATCAGCAATAAATCATCCGCAAAAATCAATTTATCACTTCCTTTTTTATCTCACTGTTTCTCCCTATAATAGAGACTACTAAGAACAAGAGTTGAATCAGTTTTGCTCATGAAATTGTATATGGAATGTGATTAGGTTTTCAAAAATCTATCTTTCAACAAAACTTTACGTCGGTCATCTCCACCACCATCTCCCCTCCATCATTCTTTCAATCAGGTTTCTTATTTTACCACTCTCGCTGACGAATTCTCCTTCTAAATGAGGTAAGATTTTGATCATTCGTTGCTGGTAATCCTTATTCTTTTGTCTCTGGGAATCATGAGGTTTGAGATTTAGGTTTTCTAATTCTACCATCCCCCTTCGACAATTGAAAATTCCAAACATTTAGGATTTTTAAGTTTTCATCACTACTACATCTTTGATGTATGTTGAACCGGTAAGCAAATAACGATTTCTCGGACTATCCGATAAGATTGCTTAGTTTTTACTTAGAGGTTAAAATCAAAAATTATGTGTTCAAAGGTAATAATTTGTTTTTATTTTGATTTTTCATATGTTTTATCTATTAATTTATAAATGATTAGTTAATATTAAAATATACATTGTAAAATAACATAGAAATTATAAAAATCGTAATTATTAATCATAAATTTGGAAAAAGTTATTTTTATCCAACATTGATATTTTGTTTATAAGTCAATTATTGTTATTTTAATTAATATATAAAATTGATTCTATATCATAATATATTTGAAAACAATTTCTGAAAACTATAATAATGAAATACAAATGAAAACTTATACAACTACCATTCCACATCATGTTCAAAACTTGTATAGTACTTTTATAAAAAATGTCACATGTCACTGTTTTGATTCAACTTGTATTTTTTTTTTTTTTGTCACAATTTGAATAACATTGTATCTCCAAAATCAGCAAAAATAAATAAATAATAATAAAGGGTTCCTTCTCCAATCATGCTTCTATCTCCTTCCATTTCTCTCCTATCTCTTTTGGAAACCAAATCATTATATTAAATTTTAAAATACACCAAATCAGTCCATCGCTCCATCCATATATTATCTCTTTTCTTTTTTCGTCTCCTTCACCTCTTTTCTTCTAGGGTTTGCAACTAACTGGGCAAAATTTGGTGGAAGTGTTGATGTTAATAATGAAGTTAAAGATGGAGCCGACTTTCAAGATTATACCCAAGCTTACCGGCTTACATGCAAAAAGTAAGACCAATCTTCTGAATTTAGTTTTGAGTGTCTCAAAGTTCTTTTTATTTTTCTAATTTAATTTTCATAGTGCCTAACTAGGTAAAAATTTATTGACTTTTAGCATGTTTTTGAGAGGCTACAAAGATGACAACAAACACAAATTGAGCAGGGTAATCTACTTTTTTTATTGTCGATTTCTTGTTGTTCTTACTTAAGATCAAAATACAAGAAAGGATTAGCAAACCAACAATGCCCTCCTACTTTATGTTCTTTACCATCAAATTGTAATTGCCGATCACCACAAAACTAAACCCAAAAAATATTCACAGATTACAAAGATGATATGACCTTATTTAACTATGTATTTTAGGTCATTATCTTAATATATTTGAGTAAAAATGTTATATTTTAAGATATATGATACCTAATATGATTTGAATGTACAATTACAGTTAAAATCGAAGCTTGGAATGCAAAAGGAAGAGAAACGAGCTAAAAAGACGCAAAAAGTATGTTGTTGGACAGTTTGACCCCTCGTCAATGTTTTGACCATATCTCATGACTCGTAACTCCGATTGACGAGATTCAAGATGTTCTGAAAACTAGAAAAATTTTTGGATGACTTTCGTGTTTGTGAAAAATACTTAGTCCCATTTTTCACGCTGTGTCATAGCCATTTCTACGGTGTGGAAAAATAGAAAATTTTGTGGACGTGAAGAATCCAATCCCACGGCATGACAAGTCTATTTCCACGTTGTGGTGGGGCTGAAACTCATAAATAGAGCCGAAAGTTATCCCTAATGACATATCTTCAACCTTAATTCATTGCCTACAAAAAAAAAAATCCCAGAAGTGTTGTTTTGAGGGTCTAGATGGCGGCAAGAGGGCCGTTAAGCTGATTTGGAGCGAAGATCTAAAGGATTTGAAAGCGGATTCATGTTGAGAATCTTTTGTTTTGCTTTTTTGATCATGATTAGTATTCTAGTTGTGTGCCCTTTGTTTTTACTTATATGAATTTAGGTGTTAAAACCTTATGCTTTGTGTTCAAGGTTAGACGAATCATGAGATTTTGGATTAAATCCAATATTTGGTTTGTTTATTCTTATTTAATTTATCATGTCAACTTTGATTGAAGATCCATATGTGTTAAAGATCGTTGCTTTATTACCTATTGTTGAGTTTATGTGATTAGTAGAACAATCTAGTTATATATTCTTGAATCATAGTTGTTTTATTACCAAAGGGCTTCTAGCCCAGCGGTATCAGGTGTGTCCTCCATCTTTGAGGTCAAGGGTTCAAGTCTCGTGGTGGATATAGGTGAAATTAATTGTTAGTTTTTAGGAGTAGATTATATATTTGTATTTGTTGGTTAAAAAAAGGTTAATAAAGTTATAAACTTTAATGTGTGTGCATGTTTTAGATTATCATTCTTAGTATGATTTAATTTCCTAACGATGAAATTAAAAGTCCTTATAGTCATTAGTATTTGTGTATGGATCAAATACATAAATCAACTAGGCGTAACCTCGCGCGTTGCGCAAAAATGCATTTAAGTGGTTAAAATAATTATGGGAAAAAAATAGAAATATGTTGAAATTTACGTTTTTAGTCATGTTTTGGGCATTAACCAAATTATCAAATAACATAAAAATCCATCAATTTATCTTTTTAATACTATCTAATACAGTCCATACATTATAAACTTTACTTTTACTTTTATAATATCCAATATATTATAAGTTTTTGTATAACATTAATATAATCTACTTTTCTTATGTCCGATAATATTTTTTGGATAAAATAAGAAATAAGTTGTTTTAAATGAGTTATTAATAAACAATATTGAACTAATAAACTTTGTATTACACTATTTTTATTACACCATAACATCCAAGGTTTCATATCTGAACTTTCAAATATTAAACATTGAAATTAAGAATGAAGTCATACAAAATATATCATTATACATAAATACCATCAAGAGTTTAAAATAAGCCGATTAGTAAATATGATATTTAATTTTAATTACATATTTTGCAAGACGTACATTTGACTTTATGTTGGTGCACCGATAATCCTTTTCCTTAATTTGTACCTAAAAAATTAAGGTGAATAGGAATATAAAATATATATTACTAAGCATTAATATAAATAACTAAAAATGGTATGTGGATCTCCTACTACCGGTTAAAGAAAAATATTTCTTTAGTGGTATCGATTCCCATGTGAAATTGAAGTAGTCATTCTATATACACCTTGTTTTCTAATTACATAAACAAATATGAGTAACCAAACATAAAAATGTTATTTTTATGTAGGAAAAATATTTTAGTTAACTAACAAATTAAATAATATAAGTTTAAGAGTTATGAGTTTCAAAACATTAATATTTTTATTAATCAATCAATTAAGTAACACATGTTGAAATTTTTACAATCATTATTAAAGAGCATTTGAAATATTAAATTTTAAATAAATTTTGGTTGAAGTGTTTTGACCTCTATTATATATATATATATATATATATATATATATATATATATATATATATATATATAGAGAGAGAGAGAGAGAGAGAGAGATGGAAAATATAACATATGTATGAGTTTTAATTAATTAACTTTTTGAAACGGTACAATTACAAAACACAAAAAAAACATATTTAAAATATTTAATTAAATATTTTCGACATCACCCTATATAGCATATGATTAATATGTTAACGATTAAACCACAATATACAATGACTATATTACAATAATCTAAAAATGAAGAAAATATAAAAACGAATTAGTATAACAAACTTAAAATTAAAAGCTCTAATATAATAGTATATCTCCAAAAGTGGTCATAAGACCTCAACCCAACACAAAAACTTTTAAGTTTGTTTTTTTTTTTCTAAAATTTGTATATGATTTGTATCCATGTGTTACCAAAAGATTGGCCTTTTTAAGTGTTAAATCATAATTAAGAAAATTTTTGAGTTGCATTGGTTAAAAAAGAGGATTTTAAATTAATGTGGTTTGAGGAAGTTAAAAAATAGGGTTTCAAATGCATGAGATTCAAGAAAAAATGTTAGCTTTATAAGTATGTATGATTTAGAAATCGGTGAATAATGAATAAAAGATCATTACACTAATTAATTAACCATTATTTTGAGATGATATATAGTCTGGACCAAAGTACTGAAGTGATTTGTTTTCATTCGGTTTATCTAGTTAGTTTTGTTGTTGGGTTAATTGAGATTTTACAATAAAAACCCATTTTTACCGCTTTCTTTTATTTAGTAAAACGTATAATCAAATATTCTAATATCAATTCTCTACTGTTCTCTTTGAGTTTGACACCCTTGCGTATCAAAATTATAGTATACTCGATCAGGTTCACTGCCTATAAGGTGTACATTAGATCGATATACTAGAAATTATAAATAAAAAACTAACGAATTAAAAGTAAACATAAGAAGACCATCCCACCTGCATTATCAACGAATAAAATGTCCTTGAAGGCTTTATTCAATTTGGAAAATCCTATATAACAGTTCACATTTCAGGAAATGGGGGTTACTCACTCTTCTCCATCTCTTTATTAATGTAATCGGATTTTTTTTTGGAACATTGTCGATTAACCTTCTAGTTACTAATATTTACACATGTCATATGTATTAGTTATATTGATTGTTGGAATAAACCTGCAAAATCTTGCAGCATAATGAATTCACAGGATCTATCTAGCTAAAGGATAATCGAGAAAGGTAATGGTTTTTATTTATTTTTTTATGGTGGGTGTTTCTTTCTATTTATTTCTGATAAATCGAATATTAGATTTCACACAGTTTTTTAAATTTTAGTGTGTGTTGTTTTTTCTCTAAGATTCCAAAAAGCTCTTGCAATTCCTTTTAATAATGGATGAAGATCCACTCTTTGGAATTTTCGTTTTTTTTTTAAAGATTTCTGGTATCAAATTTTTATTGAGATAGGTTTTGTGTATGTTTATGGGGAATTTAGCTTTTGATTCTAATGTAAAAAAGCATAACGAAAATAAATTTAGGGTTTTTGAATTGATGTTCTGCTTAAAAAAAAATCTATGGTTTTATGTTATGATGTGTTTGTTTAATTACAAATTATGCACAAGAAAAAAAAAATATGGGGTTAGAACCTATGTTCTTGACTACATCATAGTTTTTTGCTTGGTTCGTTTTGAGTTTTTTTAACACTCAGTTGTAAGGTAAAGTCTTGGATAGACTTCAATTGTTTATAAGGATATAATAGGTTGCCTCTTTTATGGTAACCTTACATACCATTTATCTTGATGGAAAGGAATTTGCAAATAAGGGATTAAACATGTGAAAAATCGAATTATTTTTAGCTAATCTTATAGCAAGCCAAACTTTTTTTTTTCTTTTGTTGGTTTAATCAATGCTGAAACCGAGTTCAAAACATTATTAATGTGCACCAAAATTTCAAAATTTAACACATTACCATTCATGCAAATGTATTTTTTTTCGACAAACCATTCCTATACTATTTTAATTTTAAGCAGACCATTCGTGTAATGTTTTCCATACATGGACCATCTTAGATAGGGACCATTTATGTAATATTTTGAACAAGGATAGTAACACCCCGACCAACGACATAAACTCTGGGGTTGCGATGTAAACATCGGATCATAATTCACAACATATATTGAATAATACAAATATTACATTCTTCCATAAATCTGGTAGGAAGAATTACATTGTGTTCATATGATAAACTACTAGAACAAGTTCTACAAACATAAGTGAAAATGAAACAAAAAGCCTAATAGGTTGGCCAATCCAAGAAATCTATTATTCCATGACACATAGGTTGTGTTTTCCAGCTCCTAAGATCCTAAAGACATATATGTTTGAAAACAATACGTCAACAATAATGTTAGTGAACTTTATAGGTTTTGACTTTGTATGTTTTTATAATCAAAAATATGTGTAGACTCATGAGTTGTAAAAGTGTAAAAATGAAGCATCTTGACCCTTGTAAAAATACATACAAGTAAAAAGATTTATGTTTATAGCTTTGAATCCAAGTGTTTTTATAATCAAGAGTGTGTTTAGACTAATGAATTATAAAAGCATAAAATGTAATATGTTCTACCCTTGTAAACATATACAAGTAAAAGTGCTTGTTTATTGTTCTAACTCCGTGCATTTTTATAATCAATAGTGTGTATAAACTAATGATTCGTAAAAGTACAAAATCCAGCATATTTACCCTTGTAAACCCATACAAGTAAAAGAGTTTCGTTTATCTACATAACTTACTGACCTAAGTTATAATTGGATAAAATGTTATGTTGAGTTAAAGATTTATTTATTTGATTAAATCAATATTTGACACTTTATCGTTTAAATAGATCGATCTGATTTTATTCCTGCACAATCTAGAATGAATTTATGGGTTCTAATGTGAGTCTGTAACTGACACTATTGATTGAGAAAGCCTCTGTAGAGCACTGTGAATAGAGGTGCTTTAATTATCACTAATGCATCACTGATTTCGTATAGTAATAAGAGATAGAAAAATTACACTAGTTTTAGTCTCATCAGATGAAGGTTGTAGCTAGCAACCACAGGCGGGTTGTCGGCCTGTAAAGATATATACCAATAAGTTCCACGTTCTTCCTCAGATTAGCGTTTATAGCACAGGAGCTGATACTAGGTTTATGTTCTTAGTGAATGAAGTATCTCTCACATAGAAAGTCCCATAATTATCAAGTCTAAGTTTATTTACATATGTTTTAGTCTCATACTACTAAGCTAGTTTTATTGACTAATTAATTCAAAACATTCAAGAAAGAATATGAAACTTTAATAACCAAAGTTATAAAGTTTCATATACTTTTTGTTTAAGTCCCTAAACTTTAATGAAAAGTTTATTTGACAAAATTTCAAGAAAGTAAATCAAACTTAAAAAACTGAAGTGGTAAAGTTTCATATACTTTGTGCCTAAGTCCCTAAACTTAGATTTTAAATTGTAGTTCAAGTTTCTTGAAAAAAATTTGAACAGCGTAACGACTGTGTTTTGACAAAATTCAGATTTCAACCAATGTGAAATCAAACAATAAATACAGACTCTGAAACACAAATATAACAACAAAGTAGTTATTAAACTGAAACAATAATAAAGCCACTTCCACTATATTTTGTTCCTATTGATGTTAAATAATATATACTCACCAAAGAATGTCTTTAAGTCAAATATATATATATATATATATATATATATATATATATATATATATATATATATAATGATTTGATAAATTCTAAAATACATGTTTATATATGTGACAACCCAAAATTTCTATTATGTACAACATTTCAATTCAATAGGAGCCAAAACTGTTGCTACTAATTTTCAAGCTTTTTGGAATAAGTTTGAGTATTTTAAGATTAGCACTTTAGGAGATATCAGGAGAGAGGATGCCCTAGGGTTTATTGTGCAAAAATAAAGTCCCGACACATCAAAAGTTTAGAGTTTATGGCCTAAACAAGGAGTTTACGGCCCTAAACCCTAAAGGAAAGAGGTATAAAGGTGACACTTAGTTATTTTTACATTTTTCCAACTTTCAAGAACAAAAACTAAAACTCTCTCAAGTATCATCCAAAGAATTCTTCAAGATCTTCATCTAGTAAGTGTTTCTAGCCCTTTTAAGTTAGTATATCACTTAACCTAGTGATTTAACACACTTCTATACATGAAATCTTTCCAAAAGGTTGATTCTTCAAGTTTCACCAAGAACACACACTAGTGTTCTTGGACTTTTGGACCTTTTTCGAGCTTCTATATTGTAAGTACTTCTATCCTAGAGTATGTTAAGGCTTGATACACTTCTTTAAATCAAGAAAACACCATTGAAACCCAAGATCAAAGGTGTTTACGGTCCAAGAACACCTTGGACCGTAAACCCTAATTTAGGGGCCAAAGTGACCCTAGTCCCTTCACAAGCTTTGGAAACTAGCCTAGACTCATTCCTTTATATGTTTAGGACTTGAAAACATCAAAATACCATAATCCATAAGGGTTTACGGTATTAAACCCAAAAGGAAATGGTCTTAGGGCCGTAATCTCCTCAAAGGAGGGAAATGGTGCCCTAATCTCTTCCAAAGGTTTAACCATCAAGTAGAAATGCCTCCAGGGACTTGTAGAACCTCAAAACAACTCATGGTCACATAAGAATGAGTTTACAACCGTAAACTCATTAGGTGATGGTCACAAAACCGTAAACTCATATAAGGGGTTTCCTTGAACCCTAAACTCAATAGCAATGTCCTACAACACTTAGCAATCCTTGGGACTTATAACACTTATATAAGGTGTTTAGCATGTCCTAGGATGTCTTAACTTTGTTGGTTAGTTGTTTAAAGACTAATTGGATACATATATGTGATATTATATGTCAACTAGGATCCTTGTGTGTGTTCAAGATTTCACTTGACACCTAGCAATCCTGTTTCATCAGTTCATCCATACCACTCACTACAGGTGAGTTCATACCCCTTAATTAACTTTTTAAATGTTTTTAAATGCTTTTATAGGGAGGAATACAAGTAAAGCTACTATATTTATTATATCAATCACATGTGATTAATAACTATCAACAAGTGAATCTCTTACTTTCAAACTGTGTTACCAAACTGTTTTACTTCAAACTGTCTTACAAACTCTTTTACATACCAAATGCTTTTTACAAAACTTCTTTTATACTTTAATATTGTTAAATGCATTCCTATATATGTATAGTTATATAAGTAATGTTTAAAGGACTTGGGAAGGCTAGCTCGCTTTATCTCCTTTTCCTCGTTGGGATGTGGCTTTAGGGCATCGGTTAATCGTCCGAAGGTCGTTTCAATATTAGTTATATATGATGTATACATATATAGACATAAAACTTCCATCAGTCCGTTCAATACCTTTGGGTAGCAAAGGTATACTCACATGCTCATATACACAAAGAACATTAATAGTAGACTATAATAGGTATAGTTTGGGGAGATACTAATACTATTACTAGAACAATGAAACATACAATGAGTCAGTTCATACATGAGTCAATAACAAACAATAGATACTATGACGAGAAACTAATAATAGATACTATGACGAGAAACTAACAATAGATACTATGATGAGAAACAAAACATACAGGCTAGACAGAGAAAGAACACACAATACAGCTAGCACTTACATTACATATACATTAATACAGTTATGTGAGCCACTAAAAGGGGCATGACACTACCTGCCATGACCGTTTTTGTATCTAGAATCTCCTTAATTGGGGAGCGTATGAGTTTGTGTATAGATCTATACTGGATTGACTATCCTACACATTGCTGCTCGCTACAGTGGGACTTGCAAGTCTATGGGTGCCAAATGTCATTTCTTACGGCGTCTTACATCGGCGTTTTACTATTGAGTCGGTAGCAGGGTACAGGCCAATCACATGGTACTTTAAATAACAATTGGTTTAAGGTAGTTAGTACAACAGTAGTTACTTAATACAACACTACAGTACTATAATATTTTTTCCCATTACATTCACTTTGTGAACATTCACACGATGCACGGTAATGTAAAAAATATATTTTTGGTTAATGATAGTCGGATTTGGGAAAATACATACTCTTACAAGAGACACACACAGTTACTAGATGCCTTGGTAGAAGGCTACTTTTAGTAGGAAACATAGGGTTTTCTAGGAGTGTTCAAATAATTACAAACTTTACAAAACTTATACATTACATCTTACAAACATCTTACAAATGCTTTCATATTGTGACAACCCGTAAGTTATTCCGTCACTGTAACCCGTTCCCGTTAATAAAACCGTTCGTATTTCCAATTTTTCCGTTAACTTTTGGTTTAAATTAATGAAAGTGGGACTTTTATTATGACCTCATGAGTGTCTAAACCCATTAGAAACACGTAAAAATACCCTTGTTATTTATTTGGAAAATTTTAGTTACGACTAAGTCGTAATGATGACAATTAAATCGAGTACGACCATAAACCCCGTTTAACGTCGGTATCGGGTAGATTTCCACCGGGCCACAAACTCAAGCCTTATATAAAGGATGAGTGAATTTCATTTTAGCTTTTTACCACCACCTCATAACTTTCTCTCTCTACTCTCTCTCTAAAACTCGAGTTTGATCCAAAAACAGCTCTTCAAGCTTCCAAAATCGTAAGTAAATCTACCCTACCTTGTTGTTTAACTTGTTTAGCTTGCAAATCTATGTTTAAACTACCCAAAACACTCAAGAACAAGTGTTTAAGGTTTGGGAACATCTCCCAAAACCGTAAACTCCCTTAAAGGGGTTTTGAAGCCCCAAAACCCTTCCAAGTCCCTTCTAGTGCTTAGATATGGCTTAAGGACTTGCATGTACGAGATTTGAACACCAAAATCATATCATTTGGGTAGTAAACATGAGTTTACGGCCCAAGAATATTCTTGGACCATAAACACATCTTCAAGGACCATAAACACCTTTTAAGGAGTTACATTGCCCCTTAAACACCTCCAAAAGCTTCCATGAGTGCCTAGAACCTTATATTCCTTCATGAGATGCACCAAAACATATACAAATGTGTCACACTTGATTTTACGGTTTGGGAACATCTCCTAAAACCGTAAACTCCTCCAAAGGGTGTTTAAGTGCCCTTTACACCTTGTATGGCTTAGATTTGCGTCTAGAACCTTGTATGTTTAACCTACAACCACCAAAACACATGCTTCATGGACAAACATGAGTTTACGGACGTAAACTCATGTGTTTACGATATTAAACTCCCCAAGTGACATTCAAGAACCGTAAACTCCTTTTCCAAGGTCAATTCAAGTCCCGATCACTTCCTAAGCCATGGAATCAACCCTAGAACCTTCCTTTGTGCATTGTAAGACCTTTAAACATCCAAGAACACACCACCCATGATTTTACGGCTGTAAAATCATGGGGATATGGTCTTTGGACCATAAACACCCCTAAGGGCTTACTCTTGAAGAGTAAACTCCTTATCTAGGCCCTACATATCCTTACGTGCTACCCGGATCACTCCTAACACTTGGAATAAAGTGTTTTCGCGTCTTGGAGTGTATTGTCTTACTTATTTGGTAGTTCAAAGTCTAATTAGATACAATTATGTATCTCTTCAAATTACATAGGAACCTCGCGCGTGTTCAAGCCCCGAACTGACACTTAGCATCCAAACGACACATTTCTCGTCCAGTGAGTTCATACCCCTACACTTTTTCCGTGTTTTCAATGTTTTCAGGGGGGAGTACAAAGCAAAAGTACAATAATATCTTGTACTCAAACTTATTATTTTGATTGTAATGTTTCATTTTCCATATGCTTTTAACACTGGAAACCGTTTTAACCAACCGTTTGACTTGCAGAGTTAGTTTTCAAACTAATTGCTAAACTCATTATAAAATGTTATAATTTAGGTTATATTTTTATAATTTATGAAGAAATCATGCTAAGTATAAAACAGGATTATTACTAATATTATATGCCTTTAGATGTCACTATAGCTTCGAAAATACAGTTAATGTGCTTCTTTGAGTGCCACTAGAGCTTCGAAATTTACGTCTAGTATTATACGCCTTTAGATGTCACTAGAGCTTCGAAAATATAGTTAATGTACTTCTTTGAGTGTCACTAGAGCTTCGAAATTTACGCCTTTGGATGTCACCGGAGCTTCGAAAATGCAGTTAATGTACATCTATGAGTGTCTCCAGAGCTTCGAAAATTCGTCTAATATCCGCCTCTGAGTAAAACCAGAGTTTCGAAAATACGTCTATTAATATATTCCTCTGAGCGAAATTAGAGTTTCAAAAATATAAAATTCTTGTTAAGTATAATAGATATTCGACATTCGTGTATGGATAATCGACCACAAACTTTTAGGAAAATAAGGGTTATTCCTGGGATAACGGAACTGTTCATGACCAGATTGTGTAACAAACGGATAACTAAACCTTACTAATAAGAAAATATGGGATTTTCTTGGATAGCAACTTTTTTAGAAAACCAAAGGAAACTTGTTCATTTTCAAAAACAAACCGCTTATGAACTCACCAGCTTTATGCTGATATTTTCAAAACTGCTTGTATTCTCAGGTCCACGTTAGACAGGTACCTCGCGATCTTTTGGAGAAGATGGACCGCATAGAAGTCTCGTGTTTACTTTTGTTCATTTTGGTTGTGTATATCTATAATCATCTATAAATTTACTTTCAAACAAATGTAAATACTTCTATATATTGTAATGGTTGTGTTTACTACGCTTACTATGTACATTGATTGTGATACTTTACATGACGTCCTCCGCCCTGGAACGTTTCCGCCATCGGTTTTGGGGTGTGACACATACAAACTCAGACACTAATATACTTATGATCTCACCAGCTTTAAAGTTGATAAACTCTTTCAAGATAACTTGTATTTTTAGGTCACCAGTAGACAGGTACTAGTGCCAGGTTTTTGAGAAGATGGAGCTTATTCAAGACTCCTCTTTTATTTGGATGTACTTTTTTGGTGTCTATATAACTTGACAGAACACACTTGTATGAAATTATATTATTAATGCAATGGATTATGTTTTTGCTTGTTTACTACTTTGCATTGTTGTGATACTATACATGACGTCCTCCACCCCCGAACGATTCCGCCGTTCAGGTTTTGGGGTGTGACAATATAAAGGGAAAATGTCATATTAGCCCAACCAACTTATCATGTTTGTTTTAAGAGGTCACTAAATTATTATTTTTGTACATTAAGGGAATAAAGTAGAATGTGACCTGTTGAAATCGTCCCTTAACCCCTTATAAGGGGTCACTTAATTATAATAATAATATAAATTAAAAAAAATGAAAAAAAAGACAAAAGAAAACTTAAACGTTTCTATACGGCTTTGCCCTCTTCTTCTTTCAATCGATGCCGACTTCTCCTCATCATCTTCCTTACCCCCCTTTCTCTTCCCTATTAACACTTTGTTGCCAAATACCATCAATGATTATGAGATCTTCATCGGTGTTTATGAACAAAAGGATAAAAAAATACTCCATCTCAACTGTTATTGTTCATCGTCATCACCAAGATCAGTGAACAATGATGAATTGAAAACACTCACATTCGTCAATGCTAAATTGCTTAATCATTATGGGCTCCCTGATACACACCTTATTGAACCCGGCAAATCCTCACCTTAATCCCCTTGATTTCATTAAATCAATCTCGAACCTCTACAAGACAATCATTCATTCTTCCTCTTAATCGGAAAGTTGTGGTCTATACTTCGAATAATATGCACTATTTTGTGCAATTGGTGATCCGAAGTTGCTTCAAAGAAGTCTGCAGTCGGCTCGGGAACACACTGTCGACATACATTCAAAGGTTGTACTCTCCTCGTGTGGCTACGGTATGTGTAACATCCTGAAACTCAGGTAAGCTTTATAACCCCTCTACTTTTGCAAATTGTCAAGATAAGTCGCTTAAGTTGAGCATTGGACTTACGATTATGCTAGGCGTAATCAGGTGTACACCGCGCGTTCTCGCGCGCTTATTTTGGACGCGGACTCACTTGGGTATGCTGGGCGTACCCAGGGTTACGCTGGGAGTAATGCGCTCAGATGCAAACCCTAATTATGGCTTGTGCACTATAAAAGGAATGTTAAGTCCTTTACCCCCAGCCACCATACTTCATTGAGTGAGCCCTAAGAGAGCAGAAAACCCATTTTGAGCTTGTGTGTGTGTGTTCTTAAGCTTGAAGGTGCCTTCTTAAGGTGAAGAAGGAGAAGAGGAAGCCATTGTTGGAGCTAGAAGTTGGAGAGCAAGAGTAGATCCGAGTTCTATAGAGGTTGGAGCTCCTTTTTGAGGTAAAAAGCTCAAAGCTTTCCTTGCATTTCATGAGTTTTGTTTATGGACCCGTTTTTAGGGTTTTTGGTAAAGGTGGAGACTTTTTGTGCAAAGGGTCTCCATAAGCTTAGATCTGGCCTTTCCCAGTGTATTATGTGATGAAAGCTCATAAAAATCCAATCTTGGTCGTGGATGTTGAGTCATGCATGAGATATGGACTTAATATGGAAAGAGGAAAGGTGTTTTGAGGGTGTAAGGGCCTTTACAGCCATGCAAAGGCTTAAAGGTTCCGACTTTATGGAATAAGAGGTTCTGAGGGAGTCAGATCTGGAAGTTGGAGAAGTGGCTTAACCGTTTAAGACCAAAATCCATAAAGTAGCTAAACTGGGACTTACGATGGGTGTAATCCCAGTACGCGCAGCGTAAGGGGTCGTGCACCCCGATTCTGTGGAGGCACCCGGTACGCCCAGCGTACATGCTTGGTACGCGCAACGTAACCCGGAGGGTTGACTTTTGTTAACTTTTAGGGTTTGGTCAACTTTAGGGTAATTAAGCCATGAGAGGGGTAAAATGGTCTTTTACCCTCCTGAGAATGATAGGAAAGGAAGGAGTCTAGCCTTAGGGAAATGTATTAATGTGAAGTGTTTGTTATGATTAGGCGGAGGCTAGACCTGATTCACAGAGTTCGGGTTTATCCGAGATACCGAGGTGAGTCTTGTCACTATACTATACCTGGAAGGGTACCTATGTGTGACCAGAAGGTCTTGTATGATATGATGTATGTGTTATATGCGGTTATGTGATATGTATGTGCTATGTATGTGCTATGTATGTTATGTATGATGAGGACTGTAAGGTTAAGATGGCATTTACGTGTTATGTATGTTATGTATGATAAGGACCGGAAGGTCAAGAGGGTACGGACCGGAAGGTCGATACGGGTAGGACCGAAAGGTCTACCAGAGTGCGGGACGGAAGTCCCCTGAGACACTTGGATCGGAAGATCCCACAGAGTATGGCCTGGAAAGGTGTATGTGTGGTATGTGGTATTTTTGGGAACTCACTAAGTGTTTATGCTTACAGTGTTGTGTTATGTGTTTCAGGTACTAGCGACGATCGCGGGAAGGCGTTGGCTTGACTTGTACACACACCGATGGATATGGATATGTTTTGATCTTGGGATGCAATGTTATGGATTGATATGTGACACAAATGATATTTTTATAACTATTATGAATGAAAGTGTGTTTTGAATGTGAAAAATTGTTTTAAAAATTTACGTCATTACAAGTTGGTATCAGAGCCTTGGTTTGAGGGATTCAGGCGCATCTTCGGATGAATCTGAACTCAAACTGAGGAATTGAGAAAGTTTTTCATAAAATAAACAATTTTTCTAAAAGAGTAAAAGGTTTTGAAGAAGACAGAACGGAGCAGTGTGTACGATCAGCCAGCGCCCGAACGGTGATTTCCTAAAATACCCTTACATTATGTGTTATGTGATATGATTATGATAAGATATGCATGCTAGAGTTGGCTAGGTATTCATACTAGGACTAGAGTGGCCTGATTTTGTGATGCCTTAGCTTAGGAGGGATTTTGCAGCTATGTGATGCTTGAGAGTGAATAGGTAGCAGCGAGGAGCTCATGAGAGATCTACCAAAGGGTAGCCTATGCTAATGAGATGTCGAAGCACTTGTGATATGGGATCCAAGGAGGAGGACTTGGGATGAATACTGATGCGGTGTGAGTGGTAGTATAAGGGCCCGTACTACCGAAGGCACCGTATCAGTACGCAGTCCAAGTAAGAATCCTTTGGGTACTAGGGAACAAGTAGGAATGTGTTATCGAGTGCAAGTATGCTCGAGCGGGTCTCTGATATTTGTATGTTATATTTCAGAGACATCGTGGTTGGGACACGACACACTTGGGAGCAGTGGTGTCAGCGACGAGGAGATCCGTCGATTGATTCATGAGGAGGTGGCTGCTTCCATCCGGGCGGAGATTCCAGAGATTTTCGGGGACATCAAGACCACATTGATTGAGACCTTTGACGAGCGATATGCAGCAGTGACTGAGGCTGCGGCTGCTGCAGCTATTGCTGCTAGACCTCAGGGAGGTGACTCGTTGTTGTTTTGGGAGTTCAGCAACACGAAGCCACCAGAGTTCGATGGGACGCAGGACCCGATTGCTGCGATGAGGTGGATCTCTGATATCGAGGGATGTTTCTACACGTGTTGTTGTCCAGAGCACTTGAGGGTACGGTTCGCTCTGAACCAGCTCCGATTGGGAGCAAAGGATTGGTGGAAGTTCGTGACAATGAGCTTCACTCTAGCAGAGATTTCTAAGGTGACCTGGGAGAGGTTCACCGTCATGTTCAGAGACGAGTATGTTCCCCCGGTGGAGAGGGAACAGTTGATTCAAGAGTTCTTGACCCTCAAGCTGGGTACTGATTCTGTTACAGTTGTTACCAGGAAGTTTCATGAGAGGGCGATGTTTTGCCTTGAGCAGGTGTCCACCGAGCAGGCACGCATGACCCGGTATTTGGGCGTTTTGAGGAGGGATATCCGGGAGTTCGTATCGAACTCGACTTACCAGACATTTGCTAAGCTTCAGGCAAATGCCCGGAAGAGGGAGATTGAGTTGGAGACGCAGGCCAGGGAGGAGGCCGAGTCTCAAAGGATGGATCGGCGGCCGACACAGTCTCAGCCGGCAGCCAAGCGGGCCAAGCCCGCCGATTCAAGATTTGGGGGCTAGAAGGGCCGCACTTGCGGAAAGTGCGGCAAGGGACACGATGGTTTTTGTCGATCTGGTGCTTGCTACAAATGTGGCAAGGAGGGGCATATCGCCAAGGATTGCCCCAAGGGATTTATGGTATGCTTTCATTGCAACCAGATGGGTCACCGGAAGGCCGAGTGCCCGCAGTTGCGTCAGGGATCAACACAGGGATCTGCACCTGCTGCTAAGGTTACTGAAGTTCGGCCGGCAAAGGTCGAGGTACCGAAGGATCGCGGGAGAGCCTTCCAGTTGACAGCGGAAGAGGTCCGTGCAGCGCCCGATGTCATGGTTGATATGTGTTCTTTCATTTATTTATGTTAAATATGAAGTGTTGTGCTTATATTATGATATGCGTAGGTACTTTTCTTGTGAATTATGTACCTGCTTTGGTGTTATTTGACTCGGGTGCGAGTCGGTTATTTGTTTCTTTGGCATTTAGTCAGTACATTAGTATCCGACGAGAGGCGATGAGTTGGCCTCTGCGAGTCTCTATAGCTAACGAGCGAGCGATGTATGCCACAGATGTGATTTCAGGATGTAGACTTGAGATCTTCGGTATGGAGTTCCCGATATCGATGGGGGACGTATGTGTCATAGTGGGCATGGATTGGTTGAGCCGGTTTGGGACTGTTATAGACTGCGAGAGTCAGCTGGTGATGATACGAGACCCTAGTGGGGGAGTGCTTACGGTGTACGACGAGGGTACCCATCCTGAGTCAGCATTTTGTTCGGCTGCGAGGGCGAGACAGAGTCTACAGCAGGGATGTTGTGGGTTTGTGGCCTATGTGATGGACACGCGAGTGGCCGCTGGGAGGCCGAGTTCGGTTGATCAGGTCCCAATATTGTGCAAATTCCCGGATGTTTTTCCCGAGGAATTGCCAGGTGTGCCTCCCAAGAGGCAAGTAGAGTTTCGTATTGAGTTGGTTCCGGGGGCATCACCTATCGCCAAGGCGCCCGACCGCCTTGCACCACCAGAGATGCAAGAGTTATCCTCGTAGCTTCAGGAGCTGCTGGGGAAGGGGTTTATTAGACCGAGTAGCTCACCTTGGGGAGCGCCGATCCTTTTTGTCAAGAAAAAGGATGGTTCACACCGGATGTGCATTGATTACCGGGAGTTGAACAAGTTGACGGTCACGAACCGTTATCCGTTACCGAGGATCGACGATCTGTTTGATCAGTTGCAAGGAGCGTCTTGGTTCTCCAAGATAGATTTGAGGTCGGTATATCACCAGATGAGGGTTCGGGATGAAGATATCCAGAAGACGACGTTCAGGACTCGTTATGGGCATTACGAGTTCGTGGTGATGCCTTTCGGGCTCACCAATGCACCGGCAGCGTTCATGGATCTCATGAACAGGGTGTTCAGGCCGATGTTGGATCGGTCAGTGATCGTGTTCATTGATGATATCTTGGTGTACTCGAGATCTAGAGAGTAACACGAGGAACATCTGAGGGAGATTCTCGGGGTATTGAGGTCGGAGAGGCTCTTTGCCAAATTCGACAAGTGTGATTTTTGGTTACGAGAGGTCCCGTTCTTGGGGCACTTTGTTAACTAGGAAGGGATATTGGTCGATCCGGCCAAGATTGAGGCAGTTATGAGATGGGAGGTGCCGAGATCACCCACCGAGATTAGAAGCTTCCTAGGGTTGGCCGGCTATTATCGGAGATTTATCAGGGATTTCTCCAAGATCGTCGTGCCTCTCATCAAGTTGACCCGTGTCACACCCCCGAACCAGACGGCGGAAACGTCTGAGGGCTCACGTGACTTTAATTGAATATCATCACAATGAATATAAATGAATCGTAACATAAATGTTACCATGCATGAATATATTACAACTGGAATTGTTCACCTCAAGTACATTGTTTTAACATTACACATTCATAGCATAAATTGTTTGAGTACATTTAACAACATAAAATCTAACATTACTTCTTATTACTCTTCCACTTACGTGTTACCTGAGAATACAAGTTATTTTGGAAAAACTTCAACATATGAAATGTTGGTGAATTCATAAGCAATGTTGTGATAAAATGATTTGTGTAGTTTGTAAAACCCAGAAAATCCAATATTTTCTGAAAAGACTTTTGTTTATCAAAGTGTGAAGATCCATAAGTTGATGTATGAATGATTTCAAAAACATATATATAAAGGGTATTTTGTATTATAGTTTTTAAATTTCGAACGAGTAGTATTGAATTCCCCGGAAAACCCGATGTTTTCCAATTGTTGAAATATATTCGTGATTACTGATTTTTGTATTGTCTTAACGAATGAATATTGATTAATCCACATTGTATATTGTCCTAATTTTGTCTACTTTGATTTCTCGTAAGCCTTAACGAACGAAGAGAAGGGGAGCATTATGTCGCACTACTATCGTAAGTACCTTAGGCTGTCGTGGATGCGAAAGACACGATGGTCCGACTCGCATGTGATTACTGTGACCTTACTAGCTTTTCTAACGGGACACTTTGGCCCACTAGCACATAAAAGCTATTGAAAGTCCTTTTATAAAATATTGGGTCATTGAAGGCCCAATAACATATAAGCGTTATCCCTTTGGGCCCAAAGATCATGTTGGTGGGCTTGCAAGGCCCAACAAGCATGATTTGAAACTCATAAGCCCAAAGTTTGTAGATTTACTCATTGTAGTCATCACGTATCTATTGAACAGTTTTGATTTAACGATTGTTGTTTTGCATTGATTCGAGACCGAATCAATTCGTTTATAACGATATTTGGTGTTGAATGTGTATTTGTTTTCCGTTTTGACGGTAGTTGGGTATCTTGTATTTTGTCTTAATGAATTAATTTGTTTAAAGGTATGATTTTGACCTTTTCACTATCTTTCTTTTATAAAAATAACACTTTTAGTCCTTTATATAATAGAATTTCATTTTTAGCCCTTAAAACATTTTCTTGACACTTTTGTATCATAAACTTGTTGAAAAGACAGTTTTAACCCAAACTTAGTTTTGTTAACAGCTTTAGCCCTTCCAGAATGGTATTTCTCGGTTAGACCCCATATTTCGTAACTTTTACAGTTTTGACCCCAAAATCTAAAAAGTTTACATTTTTGGTCCTTTTTGAAATTGAAAAGCATTTTTGACCTTTGAAATAGTTTTATTACACTTCTTATCCCTTTTTTTGCAGAATGTTACATTTCAGCCCCTTTAAACTTTCAAAATTTCGTAATTAAGGGCTTATTGGGCCGAAAAGCCCAAATTTAGCCCATTAAGCTAAATTTTTGCATTTCAAGTCCTTTGAAATTTCTAATATTCAGAAAAATGATTATAGAAACTGTTTTGACCCTTTTGACCCTCAAGAAACCGTGACTTGACAGTTTTTAACCCAAGTTTTTGTATTTTTGACAATTTAAGCCCTAAAATGGGTTTTATACTAGAATATGTTTCTCATAACCTTATAAGCTATTTTTATTGGCTTGATTGGTGTAAAATAACTTAGATTATGTTTGTTTCTTTTCTCATGTCATAGATCTCGAGTTAACATCCATTTTGGTTATGTTTTTATCACAAAAACACATAAAATCACACACATGCATGCATAACATCCATTTTGTGGAAAAATCTTCTTGAAAGCTTCCTTAATCTCGAAAATTTGTCGAAGGAGTGTAAGTGTTCTTGAGAGGATTTGGAGAGAGTGGAGATGAATATTACGAGTGTATGTGTGTGTCTTGTTTCGGCTGAGAGCACAAGAGAGAGAGGAAGAGAGAAGGTGATGGGATAGTGGCATGGAAATATGAGACCTTTGCATGGAGATCCAATATGTAAAAATGAGGTGGCATAGGAAAAGTCAAACCTTCCTTTCTTTTGTGGTTTGGGCCGAGAATGGAGAGGGGAAGAGAGAAGACTTGGGCTTTTTGCCCTTAAGCCCATATTATAGTTAAGTTAGGTGATTTTTGGTCCAAATAAATCAAAGTATGATTTTTATGACCTATTAGGACTAAATTAAATTGGTTGTGACCCATTAAGGCCCATTAAAGTTAACCTGGTGTATTTTGGGCTCCTAAGGCCCAAAAGTATTAAGTTTCATGTACATGAGTCCAATTAGGGCCCATTAGAGAGTTCTAGATTCAAGATGGATACTTTGGAAGTTTATTAGTCCATTAGGCCCAATAAGGAAATCCTAGTCTAAAATGGACTTAAACCGGGATTTCAAAGGTTTCCAATTCTTTATTGACCATTTGTAGTGCTACTATGAAGTATTTGATGAAGTTTTGTTGTTATAGAATAAGCATTATGCATGCTTTCATGTTATTGATTCATAGTTGTTATAGGTATTGTAGTTACAAGGCACCAAAATTTCTAGTTGTGACATCATCCCCCCGTTAGAGGGAATTTTGTACCGAAATTCTTTTGAAAGCTAGATGTGAGAATGCGAGAATAGATGTGGGTATTTCTGCTTCATTTGATCTTCGCGTTCCCATGTGAATTCTGGTCCGCGTCTCACGTTCCATCGAACTTTCACAATTGGAATGCAGTTGTGCTTGGTACGCTTCACCTCTTGGTCCATGATTTCAACTGGATCCTTAATGAACAGAAGGTTCTCATTGATTTCAATCTCCTCTAAAGGAATTCCAAGAGTCTCGTCGGATAAGCACTTTTTCAAGTTGGTGACGTGGAACACATGGTGTACACTACTGAGCTCGGCGAGTAGTTGCAGTCTATAGGCCACTGGACCGATTCGGGCAAGAATCTCGAAAGTTGCAATGTATCGAGGGTTCATCTTGCCCTACTTCCCAAAACGAATCACTCCTTTCCAAGGAGAGACTTTTAGTAACACCCTATCTCCGACTTCGAATTCCAAGGGCTTTCGTCGTTTATCAGCGTAGCTCTTTTGTCTGTCTCAGGACGATTGCAGTCGTGCTCTAATCTGAATTATCTTCTCGGTCGTCTCGCATATAATTTCTGGTCCCGTTAAGGTGTTGTTTGGTGTTTGCCCTCTCGCTAGATGGGTGTCTCCTACCTCAGCCCAGCACAACGGTGATCTACATTTACGCCCGTATAATGCTTCGAAAGGAGCAACTTTGATACTCGAGTGATAACTGTTGTTGTACGAGAACTCGATCAAAGGCAAGTGGGTATCCCATGATCTTCTAAAGTCTATTACACATGCTCGGAGCATATATTCTAGTGTTTGAATGGTTCGCTCGCTTTGACCATCCGTTTGTGGGTGGTAGGCAGTGCTCATGTCGAGTTGTGTTCCCATAGCTTTCTGAAGCGATTGCCAAAAGCGTGAAGTAAATCTACTATCTCTATCTGAGATGATAGATACCGGTACTCCATGGAGTCTCACAATTTCCTTGACGTAGATTCTTGTCAGGCACTCTATCTTGTATGATGCTTTTATTGGTAGGAAATGGGCGAATTTCGTTAGTCTATCAACTATTACCCAGATCGTGCCCAAACCATCCGTCGACTTGGGTAGTTTGGTCACAAAATCCATGGTAATCCTTTTCCATTTCCACTCTAGAATTACTGGCTGCTGTAGTAATCCGGAGGGCTTTTGATATTCCACCTTTACTAATTACTTTAGCACAAGTAAGGCACTTGCTCACGTAAGTGGCAATCTCTTCCTTCATATTTGGCCACCAATAATGTTGCTTAACATCCATGTACATTTTGTCTGAACCCTGATGGATGGAGTATCGCGTCTTGTGGGCTTCGTTCATGAATACCTCTCTGAATCCCCCAAGTTTAGGGACCCATATGCGGTTCATGAAGTAATATGTTCCGTCTTCCTTCACTTCCAAGTTCTTCTCCATTCCACGCAGCGCTTCACTTGTTTTGTTTTCCGCCTTCATGGCATCTGACTGGGCCATTCTGATTTGCGAGGTCAGGTAGGATTGGATGGTTATCGAGAGAGTTTTCACACGATGATTTGAGTATTCTTTTCGACTCAAGGCATCGGCTACCACGTTAGCCTTGCCTGGGTGGTACTTGATTTCGCACTCGTAGTCATTTAGCAGTTCGACCCATCTTCGTTGCCTCATATTTAGCTCTTTTTGATTCAAGATGTGTTGGAGACTTTTGTGGTCGGTGAAGATAGTGCACTTTGTACCATACAGGTAGTGTCTCCAAATCTTCAGGGCAAAGACCACTGCTCCTAGCTCTACATCGTGGGTCATCACTACTAGAAAAACAGCCTTTTATGACGCTCATTGTGCGTCGTAAAAGGCTCAGACGACGCGCAAATGCGCGTCAAGGAAGGCCCTGTCATAAATAGAGACGACGAGCATTTACGACGCTCATTTACGACGCACAATTACAACGCGCGTTTATGACACGCAATGCGTATCAAGGAAGGCCCCGTCATAAAGGAAGACGACACGCATTCGCGCATCGTAACCTTACAACGCGCGTGTTAATGACACGCAGTGCGTATCATGGAAGCCCCTGTCAGGAAAGGTCATGTCATAAATGAAGATGACACACATTTTTGCATATCGTAATTTTAAATGTTAAAAAAAATTATTTATATATTTACTAAATATTAAATGCAAATTTAATATGAAAATTAGTAAATCTATAAATAATATTTTTTTAACAACAGATTGAAATTATCATAAGAACGATAATTCATTTCAAAAAAATATCACATGTCAAACAAGTTACCTAAGCATTACATGTCAAACAACACTACATGTCTAACACTAATAACACTTAAAAACATGTTTTTTCCTGCATTTGGAGCACCCACTATTCCTATATCAGCAACCAACTTTAGGTCCAATTCCAACCACCTGTTAAAGAACAACATTAGATGATCAACATTTGCTTGATTTGATGATTCAACATTAGTTGCCCTTGGACCAATTTTAGGTGTAGAGTGTGGTGTAGCAAGTTTTGAAGGGTACCTTTTTGATGAGAACGCCCTTGCATTGTCGTTCCCCCCTAAAGATAAACATGAAGCACAAACTGAGTTTGCTCTTGTCAGAAGCTGCAATTTCTGCTGTCATGAGTTTGTATTAAGTTTTGAAGGGTACCCTGAGACATACAATCTCCTCCATCTGACCATCTCTTCTCCATACAAGAAACAATCACTTGGTTTTTGTCAACAGTAACAGTATTTAGTAATAGTATTTAGTAAACAGTAACTTTAATTTTAAAATTAAATTTCACATTAGAAATAAAGAGATTTTACATCTTAAATGGGGTTGATTCAATATTCAAGATTCAAGGAATGGGGTTGATCTTACATTCTAAGGTGAAAAAGTTAATATTTTCAAAACATAATGGTTGTTTTCACATATGGGGTTGATTCAAGATTCAAGAAGTAGGCATTTTACATCTTACATCATCAATTATAAAGGCAAAAGGCACACAAGTAAACAAAGGGACATGAATCAAATTTATCTATGTGTTTGTAGGATTAGTCATAGCTAATGAACTACATTATCAAATTACGCAGCAAACAAAGGGATCAAGTGTAGGATTTGATGCTATAATTTAAGAAGGATTCTCCAAAAAGGTATTTTTTTTTATCAAGATTCAAAGAAAATGACACTATCAAATACACGTCAAAAAAATGGTCAAATGCAATTTTCTAAGGATTCATGAATTATGACACATATTAATCCCATGTATGTATCAGGATTGTTTTCATAATTAGGGTTGATTTGAGATTCCAGAAGTAGGGATTTTGCATCTTAAATGACATTATCAAATCAAAAAGAGGAAACCAAATACCTAAGTTGTGTTTTGTTGTGATTGTGTCAGCAATATGGGGTGGAGCAAAAATTGCAAATGTTCTTGAACTGGTTGGCATGCCTAAGTTAACAAGTACCACATCTGCAGGTGGCAAACATGTAGAATTTGTGAGCACTGACAAGTTCAAGGTTTGTATCATATATTTAATTATTCGGTTTACTTTCTTTTTTGAAGTGTTATTGTCTGTAATAAGATTTAGGGTTTGCTTCCATAGAAGGAAAAAAGGGGGTCCTTACAAGCCAATTTCATTGAATATCAAAATACAATACATCAAAATAGGTGACATAATTCGGGTGTTTAATAAATCAACAATAATAAGAATCTTGTCATTAAAATCGTATTCTAGTTTAATGATTTATAAAATAACTAAGAATCCTATCACAGCATCGCCTGTAACCTTTTTAAACTGAGGATAGGCAGTTATTGTCCCACCTTGTTTGGACTTTGATGATAGTTGTTTCACTGCAATGATTGACCCATCCGATAATGAACCCTATTATATATATTACATATTTTATTAGTAACATAAAAATAATAAAATTTGTGCTTTGAACGAATTGACAGTTGAAAGTTGACACCACCTTGTAAACAGCACCAAAACCACCTTTGCCAAGCTTGTTTGACAGATCAAAGTTTTTAGTTGCAGCTTTTATCTGTCTTAGAGTGAATATTCCAGTTTGCAGATCCAGACCTTTGAGCTCTGTTATATAAATAAAATAAAAATCTGTTGTATTAGGTTTGTGACTAGTTTTTTTGCAAATTTAAACGTTCAGACAATATTAGAAAAGGTATTTACCTCTATCTTTCGCATTTTTACCCGTAAAGAAGCCTTTTCTCCACAAGATAAGTATGATTAAAAATACAAAAAAAACACTCCTCCACTAACAATCGCTACTATTAAACTAACTGCAATCTTTTTCCCATAAACAGGGGGGTCGAAATCTGTACAACAATGCAATTTTAGAAAAGCAACCCTCACAAAATTTATAACATAATAAGCTGACATGGAAATGATTTTATAGGTTGTTTTTTTACTTAATGTGGAAAAATATGTATGATTGTTTCTACTTATTCTGAACAGAACGACTTAATGGGTTAAGCAAAATATATGTATGATTTTAATGACAATTTCTTTTTTGAAGTGTTATTATCGACCTAGATTTCCACCTCTTGCTAGTTTCTACTTGAGTAAAGTGGGTAAAAATCAGAAAGCAGAAGGACCAATTTTGTAATTTATATAAATGAAAAAAAGTAGAAAAAACCAATAAAACGTGCAGCCCATTCATCAACTAACCCAACAACATCCAAAGATATATGTAAATTGAAAGAAACAAATAGTCAAATAACATTAAGTACTTGTTTTCTAGCCTCAGATAATGAAGAAAAACAGAACATGTTATGTGGAGCTGAATTTTGACAAATATTACCTAAGGAAAACATCGAAGAGCCAATCCTAAGTTCCTTATGATGAATAAATCAACAGTTACTGTTTCAAGTACATAAGGCCTTTGTACCTTCACAGCAACCAAATCCCCCATTTTCCTTTAATCTACCCTTATACACCTGCCCAAGTGAGGCTGCTACTATAGGAGAAGTTGTGAGCTCTGAAATAATTGAATTCTCTTGATCACCTGATAAATATGCCTCAAAAATTGACCCTTCAGATGGTATCACAAAGAACTTTGGTGAAAAAGGGGGATAGAATCAACGGGAAGTGATGAACATAAGCCATTAATTTAGGTCCTCCATCATAAGTATCTTTAGAACTGGAAAAAGGTTGGGATTTAGGGGTATCAGCTTCATGGGGGTAAGCTGCAACCACCCTTCATCTTCAAAGATGGGATTCTCCTTAGGTTTGTGTATAGAGTTTTGATTGTTTTTCTTCTTGAGTTCCTTGTAATCTTGGACAAGTAAGATTTGATATTCATGATAAGCATCTGGTCCTAAAGGTGATCCGGGTAAGCTAAGTGACCTGTCTGCAATAGCAAGAGAAAAGATTGAAATTGAAATCCATTCAACAATAAGAAATAAAAGCAGAAAGGATGATGATCAGATGAAGTTATCAAAAGTTGTGAAATATCTAATATTTGGGATCATTAAAGAAAGAATCTTAAGGGTTTTCTTAGTTAGATGGAATTCTGGTACTCTAAGGTTGCATTTGTTACACTACACGTGATGGAACAAGTTTAATAATGAGGGTGAGGAGGGCATTCTAGTCTTTATCAAAAATATATCAAAGCAAGCATCAATAAGTTCTAATAATTACAATAACAAGGAAAGATAAAATGACAGAATAGCACCTCTGAGATAGATATGTATATAGTGCACTGGGAAACACATTGAAGTGTGGTTAGACAGTGTAAAATGTATCGATGTGCATCATTCTTCTGATTCCAATAATCACCTAAAAACAGAAAGCAAAAAGAGTCATGGAATTAATCTTCATGTCTAAAAGTATTACCATAATGAAGAAAGAGAAGGAAAAGAAAGCATGATAAGAGTTCCAACATTAGTCAGGGCATTAGCACCATAGCCTCTTCTAGAAGTGCCATGGCAATGTCTGGCCTAATGCTCAATGCTTGCCTACGTTTGAAGTATGCAGGACCCAAAGAGGTTACAATTTCCCTCAACTCAATTGCCCGAGAAACTTCATTCTGATCAACATAATAAAAAACACAAAAGTAAGAATAAGGGAAGCAGAAAAACCTCACAATCTATACATGTACAATATTGATTGACAGTTCTAATTTGGCATATTACTTGTCAGTTAAATATTCTTATTAAATTGTGTCCAGACTAAAGATTTTCGTAATTAACAGTACAAAATCAAACAATCATTTTACAGATTACCATTACACGAACCTGGATGTCACTGGTCGTACCTTCCACTGTAAACCTTCTAAGATCTGAAGCTCCATAACTAGAATATCTTTCACCTCTATTACTAGTGTTTAGTCTGTGTATTAGATCGATGTTATCAAAAAAAATACGCAGTATGTATATGTATATATAGAAGAGAGAGAGAGAGAGAGAGAGAGAGAGAGAGAGAGTGATGGAGAGAGAAAGAAAGAGAGACTTGTAGTTGGTCACGTATTACCTACATCATATCGAAATTGAGGGAATGTTGATTTCATAAGATGACTTTGAAATGGTATATAGAACCCTAAATCACCTTCTAGGTTTAAAAAAGGGGAACCGGAAGTAGATCGATGGAGTTGGGTAGACCGGAGGTGGAGCGAGACTAGGAACACTCAATCGTAGGCGAGATCCAGAATAAGATGAAAAAGCATGTGTATACCTTCTCAGTACTGTCCATGGTGATTGGTCACTTTGAAGGTGTAAGGTCGTGTAGAATAAGAGGAGAGACATATGTGAGAATTGAACTTCTTTATTGTGGAGAGTGAAGCCGAGTCGATCTTCGAAGAGCGGCGGAGCCCGGAGAAAGGAGGCGGAGTAGCAGCGGTGGATTTAGGGTTGAAGAGCTGGGATGTTTGGTTTAAATAAATTGAAATTATCTCCAAAGTAAACCCTAATTCAGAGCTTGAAGGCGACAAAATGGAGAAAAGGATAAAGATTGGCAGCCACACTATTAGGGTTTCTCGGGTACGACATACGAAGGAGTAGATGGAGAAGGAGTAGATGCATCAGGCGGGGTTAATAATTTTTAGGGATTTCGTTTCCCTTTAAACGCGCCTTTCACTAAAATTATAAAACGACATACTTAGACGACGCACTTTTTACGACCGGTTCCCTCCGTGTTTTTTATTTTTTTTTGTCCTGACATTAATTTCAGGGCATGCATAAATGTGTGTCCTCTATCCTTCAAATTTTAAGAAGAGAATACATTATTTTTAGAGCGCCCGCTTTTGTGTATCGTAAATCACTGCGTGTCATTGTTTGCGCGTCATTAAAGGTTTGTTTTCTTGTAGTGCGTGTAATTCACTTCGTGTGTCTTTAGTTGTCGGGACGCGTAAGCTATCACCTTTCCACGCTGCATGAGTACACAGCCTAGACCCTGATTTCACGCGTTGCAGTAGACTATAAAGTCTTCCGTTCCTTCAGGTAGTGATAGCACCGGCGCACTGTAGAGTGCTTGCTTCAGCGATTTAAACGCGGCTTCCTGCTTATCCGTCCATACGAAGGGTACGCCCTTTTGTGTAAGCATGGTAAGCGGTTTGGCCGTCTTAGAGAAGTTTTGGATGAATCTCCTGTAATATCCTGCGAGACCCAGAAATTGACGAATTTTTGTGGGTATTGTTGGGATTGCCCATCCTTCGATAGCTTGGATTTTAGAAGGATCCACATGAATTCCTTCCTGAATAACAACATGTCCCAAAAAGTTCACGCTTCGGAGCCAAAACTCGCACTTGGAGAGTTTTGCGTACAACTTTTCGGTTCGTAGGGTTTCCAGGATTTGTCGAAGATGTTGGCTGTGTTCTTCTTCGCTTCGGGAATATACTAGGATATCATCGATGAAAATGATTATGAAATTATCAAGAAAAGGTCGGCAGATTCGATTCATTAGGTCCATGAATGCGGCCGAAGCATTCGTTAGACCGAAGGGCATTACAACAAATTCATAATGTCCGTAACGAGTTCGGAAGGTGGTTTTTGGAATATCCTCATCCTGGACCTTGAGTTGGTGGTATCCAGATCACAGATCTATCTTTGAGAAGTGACTAGCTCCTTGGAGCTGGTCAAATAGGTCGTCGATTCGTGGAAGTGGATATCGGTTTTTGACAGTTAGCTTGTTAAGTTCTCTGTAGTCGATACACATCCTGAATGTATCGTATTTCTTCTTGACAAAGAGAACTGGAGCTCCCCAAGGTGAGAAACTGCGTCCGATGAATCCTTTATCCAAAAGCTCACTGAGTTGGCCAGATAACTCTTGCATCTCCGCAGGAGCCAAACTGTAGGGCGCTTTGGCGATGGGGGTAGCTCCTGGTACAAGGTCAATTCGAAACTCGACTTGTCTTTCTGGGGGTATCCCCGGAAGATCATCAGGAAAGACATTCGGGAATTCACAAGCTACTGGGATGTCTTGAATGTTGACCTCTTTCTTGGATTTGTCTACTATGTGAGCCAGGAACGTCAAGTCCTTCTTTCGTAGGTACTTCTGCGCTTTAATGCACGAGATAAGACGAAGGTTCGTGCTGGGTTTGTCCCCATAATCAACTAGGGTTTCATGATTTGGGAGATGAAGGCGAACGACCTTCTCGTGACACATAATTTCAGCATGATGGGGGCTTAACCAATCCATGCCGATAATCATATCAAGACTCCTAATGGAAACAGACATTAAGTTTATTCAAAAGATGTGGTGATTTAAGGCTAGGGTACATCCGATATAGATTTCCCCAGTGGATTTTGTCTTCCCATTAGCCATTTCCACCGTGAAGGTTTCATTAAGCTTCTGTGGTTGTTGATTTAACAAGTGTTTGAATTTATTGCTCACAAAACTCCGTTCTGCTCCGGTATCAAAGAGGATGCATGCGTAAGTGTGGTTTAGGAGAAACATACCAGTAGCAATAGTGGGATCCTGAACCGCTTCTCCCTGACCCATAGCTAGCACCCTTCCTGTTCCTGCTTCCCAGGGTTGTTGGTGCTGGGGCAATTCCGACGGATATGCCCTGTCCTTCCACATTCGTAGCAAGTGGGGCTTGATCCCATGTTATTGTTGTTGTTGTTGTTGTTGCGGTTGTTGTTACTGTTGTTGTTTTTGTTTCCTTGTGGTTGACTTTGGGGAGGATAGGTCCTGCAATACTTTGTCGTGTGACCCTTCAGATTGCAACTGGTGCAATGCATTTCCCTGCATTCTCCATTATGGTGGAGACCACATTTGTTGCACTTTGGAAGAGTTCCCAAATACTGTCTAGGAGCACTTGAATTAACTGAGTCTGGAGCATGTGGTGTGAAGGGTACTTGAGTGGTTGCAACATTGAACGTCACTGTTTGTTGCTTCTTTGCCGATTCTGAGCCTTGTCGCCCTTTTCTCTTGTTGTTCTTTCCTTTCTTGTTGTCATTCTCTTTCTTGCCCTCGATTTCTGCTGGCTTCTCGCCCTTTTTGTTGTTGTGGTCGTACAGCTTCTTGGCCAATCTCTTGGCACTGTCGAATATTTCAGGTTTTGCAGCGATCACAATCCCTTGAACTGGGGAGGTCAATCCCCAGATGAATCGTTCGATCTTCTTTCCTTCTGACGTAATCATGCCAGGGCACAATAATGACAGCTCGCTAAACTTTGATATGTATGCATCTATATCAAAGTTTCGGACGGTGAGATCCCACAGCTCTTGCTCCATCTTTTGGATTTCTCCACGAGGGCAATACTCAGCCATCAACATTCCCTTCGGCTCCGTCCATGGCATACAGTTGGCTACAGGGAGAGTCATGGCCTCTATATGTCCATTCCACCGAGTGAGAGCCTGGTCGACAAAGGTGCACACGACAAACTACACTTTCAATTCCTCGGGGCATTCACATATTTTGAACATTGATTCCACCTTTTCAGGGCTATCACACCACCCGTGCCATTAAAGGTTCGCGGCTTGGAATTGGTGAAATCTTTCTAGGAGCATGTTTTGGTTGGTCCTTGATTGATCCCGTTGTTCGAACTCCCTGCCCCTTGTCCGTTGACTCCTCCATTATTCCCTTGCTGAATCTGTGCCATTGCTGCGGTGACCGCAGCAGACATAGCTGCTTGGAATCCAGTTAAGTCAACTTCTGGAGGGGTTGGTCCAGGGTTACCGCGAGTTGGTCGTCGAGGCATCTTTCTGTCACGGAACAGAAAGATGTTGAGTGCCTATGGTTTTGTGAGATTGTGATCCTATAAACTAGGTTTATATCATGTATTTAGGTAGTTTCGTATATCAACATATAAACATAGAAGTATAGCACATAACAAGTAATCACAACAAAAACACATATATTTTTCATTAATAATATTCGTACTTTGTTACATGAAAATTTGCTCTAAAGAGCATACATAAGCGGTGCAAGTTCGACAGCATAACGACTCTATGAGTAGTGTAATCACTTAAACATAGAGCCAGTGGTACATAGTAGATCATAGTACCTAATACTAGGGAATGACAAGGCTAATCCTAGTCATGGTGAGATGTGCCAGGGGGCGGTGCTGTGGAAGTGGACGCTCCCTGTAAGCAAGCCACCTGTCGTTCCGCATCTTGGAGTCGAGAATCCCACCTTACCCGCCTCATGTTGAACTCTCGAATAACCTCTCGGGTCTCCTACTCTGCACGCTCAACCCTAGACCGCATCTGGTGCCTCTGATCGGCGGTGCTCTGAGCTAGGTCGCCAGTGTTCCGCAATCGTCTCACCATGACCGGAAGAGCACGATCGGCCGGTCCTTTATCCCTCAGGTCAAAGAACTCGCGTGACATGCCGAACGGGGGTCGCTGTCCCTGCTGCTTGCTCCACCTCCAAAGGTCGATACCCTAGGGGGGTGTAGGACCAATGGGGACTACTCGATAAGCGGGCACCCTAACCGGATAAGGGGGTTGATGACTTCGGACTCTGCGTCCGAATCACCATCGTCGTCTTCGTTGGGTTCCTCCTCGAGACCTCCTTCGACTTCCTCCTCCTCCTGGTCCACCATTGGCTCGGCAGGTCCGCCTTCGGCTTCCACCTCAGGTTCCTCTTCGGATTCCTCCTCGGGGTCTTCCTCAGGTTCCTCCTCGGATTTTTCCAACCATCTGTTATTCCCTTGATTAGGGAAATAAGGATCTACGGGGTGATGGAAACCATCCATGCTGTCTGCGAGTGTGGATAAACATGCTAATATCATTCCTAAGACGTATAGATCGAGTTGCTGTTCTCTTTTTGGTGATAAAGGGGTATGTTTTTAGGTTTATTTACTATCGCGGTTTCCTCAGGATACATGATAGTTGCACCTTGGAGGAAATGTAGTTGATCAGGCTACATCCTCTCCTTGACACAACCATGTACAGTCCCGACTTACCTGAGATGATAGCATTATCTTGTTGGTTTGGTATTATATTATGTTTCCTAATTCACACAGGCAAAGATGTTTTATAGTTGTGTTTTTATTTGTTTTGTTTTGTTCGGAGTTGGGTTAGTCCCTTTTTGGTTTATAGTTGCATATCAATGTGTAGTTAGATATGCTAGTTCACTATAAACAAAGCTCTGATACCAACCTGTCACACTCCCGAACCAGACGGCGGAAAAGTCTGAGGGCTCACGTGACTTTAATTGAATATCATCACAATGAATATACATGAATCATAACATAAACGTCACCATGCATCAATATATTACAACCGGAATTGTTCACCTCAAGTACATTGTTTTAACATTACCCATTCATAGCATAAATTGTTTGAGTACATTTAACAACATAACATCTAACATTACTTCTTATTACTCTTCTGCTTACCTGTTACCTGAGAATACAAGTTATTTTGGAAAAACGTCAACATATGAAATGTTGGTGAGTTCATAAGCAATGTTGTGATAAAATGATTTGTGTAGTTTGTAAAACCCAGAAAATCCGATATTTTCTGAAAAGACTTTTGTTTATCAAAGTGTGAAGATCCATAAGTTGATGCATGAGTGATTTCAAAAGCATATATATAAAGGGTATTTTGTATTATAGTTTTTAAATTTCGAACGAGTAGTATTGAATTCCCCGGAAAACCCGACGTTTTCCGATTGTTGAAATGTATTCGTGATTATTGATTTTTGTATTGTCTTAACAAATGAATATTGATTAATCCACATTGTATATCGTCATAATTTTGTCTACTTTGATTTCTCGTAAGCCTTAACGAACGAAGAGAAGGGGAGCATTATGTCCCACTACTATCGTAAGTGCTTTAGGCTGTTGTGGATGCGAAAGACACGATGGTCTGACTCGCATGTGATTATTGTGACCTTACTAGCTTTTCTAATGGGACACTTTGGCCCACTAGCACATAAAAGTATTGAAAGTCCTTTTATAAAATATTGGGTCATTGAAGGCCCAATAACATATAAGCGTTATCCCTTTGGGCCCAAAGATCATGTTGGTGGGCTTGCAAAGCCCAACAAGCATGATTTGAAACTCATAAGCCCAAAGTTTGTAGATTTACTCATTGTAGTCATCACGTATCTATTGAAGAGTTTTGATTTAACGATTGTTGTTTTGCATTGATTCGAGAGCGAATCAATTCATTTATAACGATATTTGGTGTTGAATGTGTATTTGTTTTCCGTTTTGACGGTAGTCGGGTATCTTGTATTTTTTTCTTAATGAATTAATTTGTTTAAAGGTATGATTTTGACCTTTTCACTACCTTTCTTTTATAAAAATAACACTTTAGTCCTTTATATAAAAGAATTTCATTTTTAGTCCTTAAAACATTTTCTTGACACTTTTGTATCATAAACTTGTTGAAAAGATAGTTTTAACCCAAACTTAGTTTTGTTAACAACTTTAGCTCTTCCAAAATGGTATTTCTCGGTTAGACCCCATATTTCGTAACTTTTACAGTTTTGACCCCAAAATCTAAAAAGTTTACATTTTTGGTCCTTTTTGAAATTCAAAAGCATTTTTGACATTTGAAATAGTTTTATTACACTTCTTATCCCTTGTTTTGCAAAATGGTACATTTCAGCCCCTTTAAACTTTCAAAATTTCGCAATTATGGGCTTATTGGGCCGAAAAGCCCAAATTTAGCCCATTAAGCTAAATTTTTGCATTTCAAGTCCTTTGAAAATTCTAATATTCAGAAAAATGATTATAGAAACTGTTTTGACCCTATTGACCCTCAATAAACCGTGACTTGATAGTTTTTAACCCAAGTTTTTGTATTTTTGACAATTTAAGCCCTAAAATGGGTTTTATGCTAGAATATGTTTCTCATAACCTTATAAGCTATTTTTCTTGGCTTGATTGGTGTAAAAGAACTTAGATTATGTTTGTTTCTTTTCTAATGTCATAAATCTCGAGTTAACATCCCTTTTGGTTATGTTATTATCACAAAAACACATAAAATCACACACATACATGCATAAAATCACATATAGCATACATATACACATAGATCTACACATTTTCTTGTATTCTCCACCATGAAACATATGAAAATCGAAAAGAGAGGGATATGAAGCTCACCTTGTGTAGTAGTTTCGGTTTTGAAAAGAGAAAAGAAGAAAATTTTGATCCTAGCAAGTCCTCTTGGTAGATTTCGAGTTTAGTGGCTTAGATGATGTAGAATCACAAGTTTGAATAGATTTAGAAGAGATTTTTGATGAAATGAAGTAGCTAGATTATGGATCCAAGCAATATCTTACCTTAGATGATGTGTTTGTGGAAAAATCTTCTTGAAAGCTTCCTTAATCTCGAAAATTTGATGAAGGAGTGTAAGTGTTCATGAGAGGATTTGGAGAGAGTGGAGATGAATATTATGAGTGTGTGTGTGTGTCTTGTTTCGGCCGGGAGCAAGAGAGAGAGAGAGAGAGAGAGAGAGAGGAAGAGAGAAGTATATGGGATAGTGGCATGGAAATATGAGACCTTTGCATGGAGATCCAATATGTAAAAATGAGGTGGCATAGGAAAAGTCAACCCTTCCTTTCTTTTGTGGTTTGGGCCGAGAATGGAGAGAGGAAGAGAGAAGACTTGGGCTTTTTGCCCTTAAGCCCATATTATAGTTAAGTTAGGTGATTTTTGGTCCAAATAAATCAAAGTATGATTTTTATGACCTATTAGGGCTAAACTAAATTGGTTGTGACCCATTTAGGCCCATTAAAGTTAACCTAGTGTAGTTTGGGCTCCTAAGGACCAAAAGTATTAAGTTTCATATATATGAGTCCAATTAGGGCCCATTAGAGAGTTCTAGATTCAAGATGGATAATCTGGAAGTTTATTAGTCCATTAGGCCCAATAAGGAAATCCTAGTCTAAAATGGACTTAAACCGGGATTTCAAAGGTTTCCAATTCTTTATTGACCATTTGTAGTGCTACTATGAAGTATTTGATGAAGTTTTGTTGTTATAGAATAAGCATCATGCATGCTTTCATGTTATTGATTCATAGTTGTTATAGGTGTTGTAGTTACAAGGCACCAAAATTTCTAGTTGTGACAACCCGGAAGGGTGTTGCTTTTTTCATGGGGTCCAGAGCGTAGGCCTCGTTTGAGACACTTAGTCAGAGATTGTGCGATGCCCCGATGCTAGCACTCCCGGAAGGGATTGAGGATTTTGTGGTGTATTTTGACGCATCGATATTGGGGATGGGTGCGGTACTGATGCAGAGGGGGCATGTGATAGCACATGCATTGAGGCAGATGAAGCCTCATGAGACGAGATATCCCACCCACGATTTAGAGTTGGGGGTGGTGGTGTTCGCCCTCTAGATCTGGCGTCATTATTTGTATGGGGTTCGGTGTACCATCTACACGGATCACAAGAGTTTGAAGTATTTGATGGACCAGCCCAATCTAAACATGCGCTAGCGGAGATGGTTGGACGTGGTAAAGGATTACGATTGTGAGATCCTGTACCACCCAGGCAAGGCGAACGTCGTAGTTGATGCCGTGAGCCATAGGGCGGAGAGCGACCGATTCGAGATATTTGTATGTGGATGACAGTGATGACTCCGGTGTTGGACACCATTCGAGGGGCCCAAGTGGAGGCCGTAAGACCAGAAAACCGCAAAAGGGAGCGGGTGATCGGGCAGGTATCAGAGTTCGTTACCGATAGTCGAGGGCTTATGACCTTTCAGGGTCGGGTTTGGGTACCGTTTGTGGGCGGAACGCGTACCATCTTGATGTAGGAGGCGCATAGATCGAGGTTCTCGATCCATCCTGCGGCCACTAAGATGTACTTGGATTTGTAGAAGGATTATTGGTGGCCATGTATGAAGAGGGATGTAGCATGGTTTGTTGAGAGGTGCTTAACATGTCGAAGGGTTAAGGCTGAGCACCAGCGACCGCATGGCTTGTTGCAGCCACTTGAGATTCCCGAGTGGAAGTGGGAACAGATTACCATGGATTTTATCACTAAATTGCCGAGGACTGCTAGGGGTGTCAACACAATTTGGGTGATTGTGGACAGGTTGACGAAGAGCGCTCACTTTCTTGCTATCAGTGAGAGCTCTTCTGCTGAGAGGTTGGCAGAGTTGTACGTGAGGGAGGTGGTATCGCGGCATGGAGTACCGATCTCGATCATCTCAGATCGAGATGTGCGTTCCACTTCCAGATTCTGGAAGAAATTTCATGAGGAATTCGGTACGATGTTGCACTTTAGTACCGCATACCACCCACAGACTGACGGGTAGAGCGAGCGTACGATTCAGATGCTCGAGGACATGCTTCGGGCATATGTATTGAACTTTGTAGGGAGTTGGGATACGTATTTACCCTTGGCTGAGTTTTCCTATAACAACAGCCATCATTCGAGCATTGGTATGCTACCCTTTGAGCTATTGTATGGGAGGAGGTTTCGGACTCCTATTTTCTGGGGTGAGGTAGGGCAGTGTGTGATGGATAGTACAAAGATAGTGCTTCAGACGACAGAGCAGATACAATAGGTCAGACAAAGGTTATTGATCACTCAGAGTCGCCAGAAGAGTTACGCGGATAGGCGTCGATCGGAGCTCGAGTTTCAGGTCGGGGATCTTGTACTCCTAAAGGTGTCTCCTTGGAAAGGAGTGATCCGTTTCAGGAAGAGGGGAAAGATGGGGCCCAGGTATATTGGGTTGTTTAGGGTGATCGTGAGGGTGGGCAGAGTAGCATATCGCTTGGAGCTACCTGCGGAGTTGGACCAGATTCATGACACCTTCCATGTGTCGCAGTTGAGGAAGTGTATAGCCGACGAGTCGGTAGTGGTACCATTGGAGGATATCCAGGTGGATGCGAGTCTGAACTATATCGAGAGGCCAATCACACTCACGGATCAGAAGATCAAGGTTCTGAGAAACAAGGAGGTGCACTTAGTTCAGGTTCAATGTCAGCATCGGAGAGGGTCCGAGCTGAATTGGGAACCGGAGTCGGAGATGCGGGAGCAGCATCCGGAGTTATTTTCGACATGAGACTTCGAGGGCGAAGTCTGGTTCTAGTGGGGGAGAATTGTAACATCCCGAAACTCAGGTAAGCTTTATAACCCCTCTACTTTTGCAAATTGTCAAGATAAGTCCCTTAAGTTGAGCATTGGACTTACGAGTACGCTGGGCGTAATTAAGTGTACGCCACGCGTACTCGCGCGCTTATTTTGGACGCTGTTTCACTTGGGTACGCTGGGCGTACCCAGGGTTACGCTGGGCGTAATGCGCCAAGATGCAAACCCTAATTATGGCTTGTTCACTATAAAAGGAACGTTAAGTCCTTTACCCCCAGCCACCATACTTCATTGAGTGAGCCCTAAGAGAGCAGAAAACCCATTTGAGCTTGTGTGTGTGTTCTTAAGCTTGAAGGTGCCTTCTTAAGGTGAAGAAGGAGAAGAGAAATCCATTGTTGGAGCTAGAAGTTGGAGAGCAAGAGTAGATCCGAGTTCTATAGAGGTTGGAGCTCCTTTTGAGGTAAAAAGCTCAAAGATTTCCTTACATTTCATGATTTTTGTTTATGGACCAATTTTTAGGGATTTTAGTTCAAAGGTGGAGACTTTTTGTGCAAAGGGTCTCCATAAGCTTAGATCTGGCCTTTCCCGGTGTATTATGTGATGAAAGTTCATAAAAATCCAATCTTGGTCGTGGATGTTGAGTCATGCATGAGATATGGACTTAATATGGAAAGTGGAAAGGTGTTTTGAGGGTGTAAGGGCCTTTACAGCCATGCAAAGGCTTAAAGGTTCCGACTTTATGGAATAAGAGGTTCTGAGGGAGTCAGATCTGGAAGTTGGAGAAGTGGCTTAACCGTTTAAGACCAAAATCCATAAAGTAGCTGAACTGGGACTTACGATGGGAGTAATCCCAGTACGCGCAGCGTAAGGGGTCGTGCACCCCGATTCTGTGGAGGCACCCGGTACGCCCAGCGTACATGCTTGGTACGCGCAACGTAACCCGGAGGGTTGACTTTTGTTAACTTTTAGGGTTTGGTCAACTTTAGGGTAATTAAGCCATGAGAGGGGTAAAATGGTCTTTTACCCTCCTGAGAATGATAAGAAAGGAAGGAGTCTTCTCACTATACTGTACCTGGAAGGGTACCTATGTGTGACCAGAAGGTCTTACATGATATGATGTATGTGCTATATGCGGTTATGTGATATGTATGTGCTATGTATGTTATGTATGATGAGGACCGGAAGGTTAAGATGACATTTATATGTTGTATATGTTACGTATGATAAGGACCGAAAGGTCAAGATGATATGGACCGGAAGGTCAAGAGGGTACGGACCGTAAGGTCGATACGGGTAGGACCGGAAGGTCTACCAGAGTGCGGGACGGAAGTCCCTTGAGACACTTGGATCAGAAGATCCCACAGAGTATGGCCTGGAAAGGCATATGTGTGGTATGTGGTATTTTTGGGAACTCACTAAGCGTTTATGCTTACAGTATTGTGTTATGTGTTTCAGGTACTAGCGACGATCGCGGGAAGGCGCCGGCTTGACTCGTACACACACCGATGGATTTGGATATGTTTTGATCTTGGGATGTAATGTTATGGATTGATATGTGACACAAATGATATATTTATAACTATTATGAATGAAAGTGTGTTTTGAATGTGTAAAATTGTTTTGAAAATTTACGTCATTACAGTATGAGAGGATAGAAGATGAGCTTGTGGACATTTCGGACATGGATTGTATCGGTAAAGTTTTCGGATGCCCGAAATCCACTTTAATTGATATCATGTAGGAATATCAGATGTAATGTTGAACTAAAGCAAACTTAGGTCAAATTCATACACTTGTTATGTGTTTTGAGTTTGATTCTTTTGGAGATTTTGTTGTTTGGTGGGTTATTGCTATATTTTCTTCAATTATGTTTTTGTAGTTGATCTCAAGTCTTAATTTAGTTTTCTAGCATCTTAGCCTTGATAATGTTGCTTTGATTGTGATGCTATGAACGAGTATTAAACAATTAAGTTGCTTCAGTTTGTTAGGAGTTGCTTAGACTTAATTCCATTAGATTTGGATGGATGTTTGTTTGCTTTAAGGACTCGTGGAACTATGGTTCATATTTATTATTGGTTCTGAGAAGATAAAGTTCACAGAGTTTTGCTGTGAAAGGGTAACCAAGTAGGAACAAAGGTGCTACAATGGAGCAGATTACACATGTTACATGTTTAACCGGTACCAAGTAAAATAAGGACCATTTAAAACACTAAAATCAAACTTCGTTCCTTTTATGTACCAAAAAAATAATTAGATGGCCTTTTAAAACAAACGTGATAAGTTGGTTGGGCTAATATGACATTTTCCCTTTATATAAATATTAATATATAAATTTGTGATCAATTCATTGTTTCATGTATAAACTTTGCTTTATACTAAGTTTTGTTAAATGCTTTGATATATATATATATATATATATATATATATATATATATATATATATATATATATATATATATATATATATATATATATATATATATATATATATATATATATATATATATATATATATAATTTACTAAAAATGTGGGTTTATACATATATATCATTATAACAAGTGCTAAGCACGTATGTTTTTATATAAAACTTTTATGAACAAAATTTCCCGTTATTTTATATAAAAATCCAAATAAAATATTTTTGGACCACTCTTTATATAAAACCCTTTTTTATATAAAATAATAACTCTTTTATATAAAAATGTGTTGACTATTTTTGTACAAATCGTTTATAAAAATACATAAAATATATATTTTTATAATATATATATATATATATATATATATATATATATATATATATATATATATATATATATATATATATATATATATATATATATATATATATATATATATGCTCTAGACCATATTTCATTTAACCAAAGGCATTTAAAGTTCATTTTTCATATAAAACTTACAAAAACATTCTAGGTTGTCATATATGTCTAACATTTAATTTGAATCATCTATATTTTTAAAACGTATAAATAACCAAAAATGATACAAACAACGTTTCAAGAACCTAATCATATAACTACAACATGAAATGAACAAAAAATAGCATCAAAATTTCATAAAAACTAGAAATATATATCTCCCATCCAAAAATCATAAAAGTATAAAATGGGGTCATAAAGACTCACCCTCGTTGCATGATATTGTATTTAGTTTGATTTTTTGAAGTTTGATGTGAGAAACTGCAATTTACACCTTCTTGAGTTTAAAACAAACCAGCACGATCGTTTTGTAATTCAATTAATCAAAATGGACTATTTTTATGAAACCAAATAATGAGAGGGATTGTTTTGGTTGGTTTTCTCAAATAAGAGGGTTGATTTGATATTACTTAAGAAATGTAGTGTAACACCTGGTTCCTGGTACGTATTTTAAATTAAGCATTTTGCATTTTGGCCTGGGACTCAGCGAGTTGGTGGCCCAATTCGTCGAGTAGAAGCGAATTGGACCCGGGAGTCAAGTGACTGACTCGGCGAGTCAAAAATCAGACTCGGCGAGTCTATGTTGTCTGGACAAAAACCCTAATATGAGGGTTTGCACCCTATATAAACACCTTAACTCGGCCTCCATTGTCCCTAACACTTTCCTTGAGCTGCATATCGAAACCCTAGCCGTATGTGTGTGTGTTAAGGCCATTTTGGTGCTTTTGTTGACTTGTGAAGCTTGGAAGGAATAAGAGGAGCTTGAGTATCCGACTTGGGGCTTGTAGATCCAGAAATCTCATTCCGTTTTCAGCTTAATCAAGGTAAAATGCTCCTGCTTTGGTCTTTCATTTGGTTGTTCATCTTTAGTATGTGGATCTTGGGTGCATTTAGGGCTTTTCAAGACATTTTCGGATTTAAGCAGTGTTATGTGGACTCTAGCTTCAGATCTAGGCCTTAAGAGGGGTCTCATGGCATAAAGGTGCCAACTTTAGGGCCATGAGAGCCCCATGCACATTGTAGGACACTTTATATAGATTTGGAGCTAAAAACCCCCATGCATGTGCATCAAGTTTGGAACTTTACGTATAAAATGGACATTAGGAGGCCAGATCTATGGTTTTGGTGTGTTAGACCTCATATAAATCGACTGTATGGAGTTGGTCAAGATTGGACTCGGCGAGTTGTTCTTGGCACTCGACGAGTCGGTGACCATTGTACACCAAACCCTTCCTGTGAATGGGTAAATAATAGGAAGGAAGTCCCTTGTAGGTTTAGACGCGAAAAGGGACCTGGAATCCATAGGAATCGACGAGTGGTATGAGCAGACTCAGCGAGCCATAGCAATCTCTCAATCTTTAAAGATGGACTCGACGAGTTGTTCATACAACTCGGCGAGTCATAGGCTAGCAAGTTCTTAAGTTGGAGATGAATTCGACGAGTTCAAGAAGGAACTCGACGAGTCGGATGATTATGGTCCCGATGTTATGACTGAAGGAGAACCCGTCGAGTTTCGCTAGACTCGACGAGTGGAGCCGGGGTTTTCTGTGGGTTTAGGGAAGCATGGACTCGACGAGTTGGTAGGCCAACTCGGTGAGTCAGGTCAACTGAATGTTGACTATGACCAGTGTTGACTTTGACTGAACTTGGACTGACCCTGTTTAGGGTTGTATGTGATTTGTGTTGACTTGGAGGTTGTCTTGTAGGGATTGAGGAGTCTTAGGAAGTCGACTTGTGCGCCGAGGATAGTTCAGACACTACACGACATTGAGGTGAGTTACCTTCCAGTAGGGGTGGGTCTAAGGCCACAATGCCGGCCCACCAAAAAGGGGTATTTATAAGTTAATGGTCTTTGTGATAATTATCTTGGTCTGGTTATGTGATTTATCTGGATTACATGTTATGTGTTTAGTAGGTATTAGTTTCCCTAACAGTGGTCCGTAGGACCCAAGGGTAGGTCAGTACCCGGATATGCCTGACTGTATGCTTATATCTGTTGATTGCATGTTAGTAGTAGGGGGTGAAATAGTCCCCAGTTAGCGGTTGAAAGATACCGATGCTGATTACCAGTTGAAAGATACCGATGATGGTTACCGGTTGAAAGATACTGATGAAGGTTACCGGTTGAAATATACCGACGATATTGTATGGTATGTGGTATGATGGGGGAACTCACTAAGCTTTGTGCTTACAGTTTTGGTTTTGGTTTCAGGTACCTCTTCGTTGAAGGGGAAAGAGTCGGAGGCGTAGCAGCGCATCACACACACTCACATGTTCCACAAGAAGTTTTAGGACTGTACTCTGATTTTCAATATTGGATGTTTTATTAACAATGTTTTGGTAAAAAGTTTGTTAAATACGTTAAACCAAAAATGAAATTTTTGGCCTTGAAAATTGGGTTGTTACAAGTTGGTATCAGAGCCCTGGTTTGAGGGATTCGGACACACCCTTGGGGGATGTCTGGACTCAAACCGAGGGACTAAAAGATCTTTCAAGGAAGAATGGTTTTATAAAGTCTAAACTGATAAATTTTAAGAAAGACGAAGTGTGTGATGCGTGCGACCGACCGGGCTCAAGTAAGTTTTCCCCAAGATACCCATACTTGTTATGTTATGTTATATGGTTTTGATTCAGAGAACTGCATGCTACAATAGGGCTAAGAATCTAGGAGGATGCCTAGTGTGCCTGATATATGATTCTGAGAATTGCATGCTAGTTAGGGCTAAGGATCTAGGAAGGATGCCTTGTGTGCATGTTGTATGAGCAGTATGCTAGGACTGCTTAGTCAGCAGTAGGATGTCCTGTGTAGGTTATGCCTGGTTTGGTTACTCAATGCATGAATGTTGCTTGCTTTGTGCTATGGGGGTTCTGACCAGCTTCAAATAACTAAGGAGCGGATCTGTTACAGTATCTGCAAGCTAGTTAGGGGGAGGTGGTGGGGACTCCTAGTGCAGCTGATGGCAGAGAGTAGTTCGGAGAGTGCCCTAAGGAAGCCTAGGATGAGGTCAGTGAAAAAGGGCATCGGAAAAAGGGACTGGGTGAAGTCGAAGCAATTCTTGTGGAAAGTACGGATAGATGTGGAAGATAGTATGGGCCCGTACTACTGAAAGCAGAGGATCCGTACTCGAACCAAGGAGGGCCTAGATGGAACCAGGAAACTTGGAAAGTATATGTGACCCTGACATTTGTATGTTTATTTTTTAGAATGGTGGTCACGCGACATGGAGCAGGAGGTTCAGGATCCGGGTCAGGATCGGGCTTGGGGGCAGGATCCGAGCATGTGGATTATGGGTTACTTGAGTTCATTGCGTCCAAGATCACGATGGGTATCCTTGATGCGATGCCGGTTATCTTCAGGTCGATCAAGGAGGGGATTATTAAGCTGATGGAGGATCGCCTCAGGGCGTTCTGGAGTGACATGGCGGCTAGCCAGTCAGGACCACACACACTGTCCTTTAAGGACTTTAGAGGGAGTGGTGCGCCAGATTTCCACGGGGCGAAGGACCCCATTGCTGCCAGACGATGGATTGCGGACATTGAGTCTGCACAACTGACCAGCTTCTGCCTCGAGGGGTCGAAGGTACGATTTGCAGCAGGGTGTTTGAGGGACCGGGCTAAGGACTGGTGGGAGTTGGTTGGTGAGTCTCTGGGAGCCTCGGCTGTTGAGGCTATGATATGGTCAGATTTCGTGACCCGGTTTAGAGCAGAGTTTGCGCCAGCTGTAGAGCTTCAGCAGCTGGCCAGGTAGTTCTTAGATATGAGACAGACTAAAGAGACTATGGCGGAGATCACCGCCAAGTTCCGGGAGAGGGCTTTGTTGGTACCCCAGTATTCGGGTGATGAGGACATGAAGAGGACCCGCTACCATGACATGCTACGAGCTGACATCCGGGAGCACGTTAGTTTTTCAGCTTGCCCTACCCTGGATTCCATGATTGCCAGGGCTAAGGAGAGGGAGATTGATCTGGAGCACATCCGGAAGAGGAAGGAAGTGGAGGGGTAGACGGCGGGGGCTTCGGGGAAGAAGCCCAAGGGATCCAATGGTAGGCTGAAAGGCCAGTTTAGGCGGGACCGCTATGGAAAATGCGGTCGGTCACATGAGGAAGCTTGTCGCACTGGGCCGGGTTCAGGCTGCTATAAGTGCGACAAGGTTGGGCATTTTGGCAGGGATTGTACTGCCCCTACTCCGGCGATGCAAATGTTAGACCTAATTTGATTCAATTGCAATCATACGGGCTATAAAAAGGCCAATTGCCCTAGATTGACAGCAGCAGCGGCAACGGCGCTGGCTGTGGTGCCGATTCCAGCGGTAGCACGGGTTGTGGATGGTCGGAAGGCCAAGTTGGAGGCTCCACTGGTTTGGAGCCGAGCATTTCAGCTGACAGCCAAGGAGGCATGCGCTGCACCCGATGTGGTGACGGGTATGACTTATTATCCTTATGCTTTTATATTATGTCGCTGTGATTTTGATATATCATGTGCCTTGTTTAGGATCGTTCCATGTGAATGGAATCCCAGTTCAGGTGTTGTTTGATTCGGGTGCCACCCGATCTTTTGTCTCTCTTGTGCTTAGCAAGAACTTTTCGGAGTCTTCGGGCATGTTGGATTGCCCTCTAGAGGTCGAGATTGCAGACGACCGGTCGGTGCGAGCATCGGAGGTCTATCGAGACTGTGTCTTGAGGCTATTCGAGGAGCATTACCTGGTAGACCTAGTTCATATTCCGTTGAGGGGGAACAAGGTGATTATAGGCATGGATTGGTTGAGCCCCAATGGGGCAGTGATAGATTGCGCGCAGCAGCTGGTTCGGATCAGGACCCCAAGTGGGGGAGAGTTGGTAGTTCAGGGCGAGAGGCCACAACAAGGACCAGCAGTATGTTCAGCAGCGAGGGCTAGGCGTTACCTTCAACAGGGTTGCGCAAGATATGTCGCCTATGTTATGGAAACTTGGGAGCCGGGTAAGGCGACGGTGGGCGATGTGCCCGTGGTGCGTGTGTTTACGGACGTATTCCCCGAGGAGTTGCCTGGGATACCTCCGAAGAGGCAGGTGGAACTCAGGATCGACCTAGTCCCCGGTGCGGCTCCGATAGCCAAGGCACTGTATCGGCTGGCTCCTCCTGAGATGCAGGAGTTGTCTATACAGCTGCATAAGGTGTTAGACAAAGGATTCATTAGACCGAGTAGTTCTCCCTGGGGAGCCCCGATTTTGTTTGTGAAGAAGAAGGACGGGTCGCATCAGATGTGTATAGATTACCGGGAGCTGAATAAGGTAACGGTGAAGAACCGTTACCCACTCCTGAGGATTGATGACCTCTTTGACCAGTTACAGGGAGCATCTTGGTTCTCCAAGATTTACATGCACTCAGGATATCATCAGATGAGGGTTAGATAATAGGATGTACAGAAGATGACGTTCCATACACGCTATGGCAACTATGAGTTCGTGGTGATGCCTTTTGGTCTCACCAATGCTCCTGCCGCATTCATGGATCTCATGAACCATGTGTGTAGACCGATGTTAGACCGGTCTATGATAGTGTTTATTGATGACATCTTGTTTTACTCTAAGACGTAGGAGGAGCACGAAGAGCATCTGCGGGAGGTTCTGGAGACTTTGAGGAGGGAGAACTTGTTTGCTAAGTTCTCCAAGTGTGAGTTCTGGTTGCGCGAGGTGCAATTCCTTGGGCACCTCATCAGCCAGGATGGAATTCAATGGACCCGGCCAAAGTAGAGGCCATGATGAGATGGGAAGTTCTGAAGTCTCCATCTGAGATTTGGAGTTTCCTAGGATTAGTCGGCTACTATCGGAGATTCATCTAGGATTTCTCCAAGATAGTCTTACCCCTGACCAGGCTAACGAGGAAAGTCGTGTTTTTTTGTTGGGGGGCTGAGCAGCAGGCCGCATTCGAGACTCTGAGACAGAGATTGTGCGAGGCGCCAATATTAGCCCTGCCAGAGGGCATGGAGGATTTTGTGGTATATTTTGATGCATCCATATCAGGTTTGGGCACAGTTCTGATGCAGAGAGGGCATGTCATCGCCTACGCGTCAAGGGAGCTGAAGCCTCACGAGGCGAATTACCCAACGCATGATTTGGAGCTGGGGGTTGTCGTGTTCGCCCTCAGAATTTGGCGCCATTACCTCTATGGGGTTCGTTGTACGATTTACACGGACCACAAGAGCCTGAGGTATCTCATAGACCAGCCAAATCTGAATATGAGGCAGCGTCGGTGGCTTGATGTGGTAAAGGATTACGATTGCGAGATCCGTTACCACCCGGGGAAGGCCAATGTGGTGGCCGACGTGCTTAGCCGCAAGGCAGCGGCGATCAGTGATATCTGTCTGAGGATGACAGTGGTGAATCCGCTGTTGGAGCGGATTCGGGAGGCCCAGCAGGAGGCCATGAAGGAGGAACATCGGAAGAGCGAGCGGACTGTGGGTTAGGTTTCCTCCTTTGACTATGACAATCGGGGGTTGTTGACTCTTCACCGTAGGGTGTGGGTCCCATATCATGGGGGTGAGCACCAGGTATTGATGGAGGAGGTGCACAAATCTCGATTCTCCATTCACCCCGGGGCGACGAAGATGTATAGGGATCTTTGTCTGGGTTATTGGTGGCCCTGCATGAAGCGGGAAGTGGCATGGTACGTAGAGCGGTGCTTGACCTGCAGGAAGGTCAAGGCCAAGCATCAGAGACCTCATGGCAAGATGCAGCCGTTGGACATTTCGCTGTGGAAATAAGAAGACATCACGATGGATTTTATCACAAAGCTTCCCAGGACCGCGCGGGGAGCGGATTCGATCTGGGTCATCGTCGATCGATTGACCAAGAGCGCCCATTGTATCCCGATTCAGGAAAGTATTTCGGCCGAAAAGTTGGTCAACATTTATATCAGGGAGGCGGTGGCGCGGCACCGGGTGCCAGTATTGTTGATTTCGGACACAGATGTTCGGTTTACTTCCAGGTTCTGGAAGAAGTTCCATGACAAGCTAGGAACTCGTCTGCATTTTAGCATCGCTTTTCACCCGCAAACAGATGGACAGAGTGAGCGGACCATCCGGACCTTGGAGGATATGTTGTGGGCGTGTGTCTTAGACTTTGGAGGTAGTTGGGATACTTACCTTCCTTTGGCTGAGTTCTCGTACAACAACAACTATCACGCGAGTATTGACCGTCCTCCCTTCGAGACGTTGTACGGGAGGAAGTGCAGGACCCCGATATGTTGGGGTGAGGTTGGTCAGAGGGTTATGGGGAGTACCGAAGTAGTACTCCAGACTACAGAGAGGATCCAGCTGGTCCAGATCAGGCTTCAGACTGCTCATAGTCGGCAGAAAAGTTATGCCGACAAGCGCCGATCCGACTTGGAATTTCAGGTCGGGGATATGGTCCTCCTGAAGGTGTCACCTTGGAAGGGTTTCATTCGATCCAGGAAGCGGGGAAAGCTAGGCCCTAGGTATATTGGACCTTTCAGGGTTGTAGCCCGGGTGGGCAAGGTGACATATAGGCTGGATCTGCCAGCCGAACTCAGTCAGATTGATAATACCTTTCATGTTTCCCAGTTGCGGAAATGTTATGTGGATGATTCGGCGGTAGTGCCTTTAGAGGACATTCAGGTTGACGACAACCTGAACTACATCGAGCGGCCAGTGGAGATCCTGGATAGGAAGTCAAAGGATCTGAGGAACAAGAGAGTGGAGTTGGTTAAGGTTCAGTGGCAACACTGAAAGGGCTTGGAGTGGACTTGGGAGCCGGTGGGCGAGATGATGGAACATTACCCCGAGTTGTTTCATGATCGAGTAGCAGACTTCGAGGGTGAAGTCTAAAATAAGTGGGGGAGATTTGTAACACCTGGTTCCTGGTACGTATTTTAAATTAAGCATTTTGCATTTTCGCCTGGGACTCGGCGAGTTGGTGGCCCAACTCGTCAAGTAGAAGCGAATTGGACCCGGGAATCAAGTGGCTGACTCGGTGAGTCAGAAATTGGACTCGACGAGTTCGTGTTGTCTGGACAAAAACCCTAATATGAGGGTTTGCACCCTTTATAAACACCTTAACTCGGCCTCCATTGTCCCTAACACTTTCCTTGAGCTGCATATCGAAACCCTAGCCGTATGTGTGTGTGTGTTAAGGCCATTTTGGTGCTTTTGTTGACTTGTGAAGCTTGGAAGGAAGAAGAGGAGTTTGAGTATCCGACTTGGGGCTTGTAGATCCAGAAATCTCATTCCATTTTCATCTTAATCAAGGTAAAATGCTCCTGCTTTGGTCTTTCATTTGGTTATTCATCTTTAGTATGTGGATCTTGGGTGCATTTACGGCTTTTCAAGACATTTTCGGATTTAAGCAGTGTTATGTGGACTCTAGCTTCAGATCTAGGCCTTAAGAGGGGTCTCATGGCATAAAGGTGCCAACTTTAGGGCCATGAGAGCCCCATGCACATTGTAGGACACTTTATATAGATTTTGAGCTAAAAACCCCCATGCATGTGCATCAAGTTTGGAACTTTACGTATAAAATGGACATTAGGAGGCCAGATCTATGGTTTTGGTGTGTTAGACCTCATCTAAATCGACTGTATGGAGTTGGTCAAGATTGGACTCGGCGAGTTGTTCTTGGCACTCGACGAGTCGCTGACCATTGTACACCAAACCCTTCCTGTGAATGGGTAAATAATAGGAAGGAAGTCCTTTGTGGGTTTAGACGCGAAAAGGGACCTGGAAGCCATGGGACTTGGCGAGTCCATAGCAATCTCCCAATCTTGGAAGATAGACTCGACGAGTTATTCATACAACTCGGCGAGTCATAGGCTGGCAAGTTCTTAAGTTGGAGATGAACTCGACGAGTTCAAGAAGGAACTCAACGAGTCGGATGATTATGGTCCTGATGTTATGACTAAAGGAGAACCTGTCGAGTTTCGCTAGACTCAACGAGTGGAGCCGGGTTTTTGTGTGGGTTTAGTGAAGCATTGACTCGACGAGTTGGTAGGCCAACTCGGCGAGTCAGGTCAACTGAATGTTGACTATGACCAGTGTTGACTTTGACTGAACTTGGAATGACCCTGTTTAGGGTTGTATGTGATTTGTGCTGACTTGGAGGTTGTCGTGTAGGGATCGAGGAGTCGTAGGAATTCGACTTGTGCACCGAGGATAGTTGAGACACTGCACGACATTGAGGTGAGTTACCTTCTAGTAGGGGTGGGTCTAAGGCCACAATGTCAGCGCACCAAAAAGGGGTATTTATAAGATAATGGTCTTTGTGATATCTATCTTGGTCTGGTTATGTGATTTATCTGGATTATATGTTATGTGTTTAGTAGGGATTAGTTTCCCTAACAGTGGTCCGTAGGACCCAAGGGTAGGTCTGTATCCGGATATGCCTGACTGTATGCTTATATCTGTTGATTGCATGTTAGTAGTAGGGGGTGAAATAGTTCGTAGTTACCGGTTGAAAGATACCGATGTTGATTATCGGTTGATAGATACCGATGATGGTTACAGGTTGAAAGATACCGATGAATGTTACCGGTTGAAAGATACCGACGATATTGTATGGTATGTGGTATGATGGGGGAACTCACTAAGCTTTGTGCTTACAGTTTTGGTTTTGGTTTCAGGTACCTCTTCGTCGAAGGGGAAAGAGCTGGCGGCGTAGCAGCGCATCACACACACTCACATGTTCCGCAAGACGTTTTGGGACTGTACTCTGATTTTCAATACTGATGATGTTATGGTTTGAAATACAACATAATGCTTTTGTATGGGATGTTTTATTAACAATGTTTTGGTAAAAAGTTTGTTAAATACTTTAAACCAAAAATGAAATTTTTGGCCTTGAAAATTGGGTCGTTACATGTAGGGTTTTTTAAATAAACGATTTTACTGGAGGGTTTGTCTCGTAATACTTATACAAATTGGATGGTGCATCTGATCAATAATTACAAGATTGTTGTTTGGAGCTTTTGGTCTGGTGGTTTTGAGCTTGGGTGAATGAGGGTGGAGCACCATCGGTTTTTGACTAAGGGGGTGTTTGGCTTATCTTTTTGGGAGCCAAAAGTCCTTTTGGCAAAAGTTACAAAAAGATAGCATTTCCTGACTTTTCGAAAAAGTCACTTTTCCTTATATAAAAAGTCAAAAAGTAGCTTTTAAAATGGTTTTACTAAACATCTTTTGCATTCTATCTTTTCCAAAAAGAACTTTTGACCCCTCAAACGATAAGCCAAACGCCCCCTAATTCGAAGAAGGAGGAGCAAAAACGCAGCAACGACTGCTCAAGCCGCGATCTATGAAGGATAGGAAGGGAAGGGAGTCGATATCCGGTTCCTATCTGGTCGGAGAAGAAGAACGGTCACTCTGAGGAGGGAAGCAAACAAAACACATAGTAGTGGTGGATGTTGTCCCCGACAGAAGGTGGCAAGAGGTTGCTCCGGAAGCCTCTTTGCTGTTTTCTGATTTTTTTCTCCGGTGGTAACAACGAGGGAGAAAGAGAGGCATAAAAGAACGACAATCAGGGGGTGTTTGGTTTCTTTGCTCGACAGAAAAGAAAGGAGGAGGGACGAGGGGTTGTTTCCCCTTCTCTTGATTTCGCCGAAAACAGCCACAGCCTCTGGTGGTTCTTGACATGAAACGAAGGAAGAAGAACGAAAGAGGGTTCTTGCCTTCGTGATCGCTGGAAACGCTAACGTCTGGTGGGTGTTTCTGGGCCGAGAGCAAGGAAAAGATCGAGAAAATTGGAGTGTTTTCCTTTTTTTATTTTTTTATTATTTTTTTTAATGATTAAATGGTTTGAAAGCAATTGCTGATTTTTAGTAGAACTAATACATGGATGATTGGAGATGTATGATGATTGCATGTAATATGGTAACACTGTAAATTTTCAAATAAAATTTTCATTTTTATAATCACATGAATCTCGTCAACATATATCACAAAATCCCCAAATATCAAATTATCACAAACATATGTTCATAGTTATTTTGAATAAATTCCAGGATCATCAGAACCATAACTCCATCTCGTGTGTACAATCGAGCCGGCGCCTTCCCGTGATCCTAAAAAGTACCTAAAACACATAACACATAACACGGTAATCACAAAGCTAAGTGAGTTCCCCAGAATACCACACATTACTCGTTAGCCTCTCATTGCTATATCTCATATAAGACCCTCTGGTCGATGTGTCTCAGTGGAACCCTCCGGTCCCACAACACGGGTGGACCCTCTAGTCCTATCTCAACAATGCACAAGATAATATACAACATACTTCATAAGACAGAATACATGATATCACATGTCTCAGTATAAGCACATAAGATCAATATATACACAAATTACTACAACAAAATAAGTCACAAAGACAATATGCACAATAACAACAACACATTATAAACAGATAAGACCCTCCGGTCGATAGTGTACTAAGACCCTCCGGTCTATATGTACTAAGACCCTCTGGTCAATAGTGTAAATAAGACCCTCTAGTCAATAACACGAATAAGACCCTCCGGTCACACACAAATCACCACGCAGGTAGGTATAGTGAGATGACTCACCTTGGATGGCGGACAGATCCTATAAAGGTTGCTGTCGTACTCCGGCTTCTAACACTGAGCCAAACCCACAATCAACCCCGTTAGGATCTAAGACCAAACCTTCACACATTAGGTCTAAATATGGTCAACCAACCTGGTCCTGAAATAACCCAAGCCTAATGGGCCCACCAAGGCCCAATACCAAATGGGTCCATAGAAGTCCACTAATGGCCCAATTTTCCAAATTGGGCTCAAACCTCATATAGGCCTTACCCTGAAGCCCATCTAAATATTCTAGTCCACATGATTGTTCTTGGATGGCCCATCAATAGCCCAGTCACAAAAGCCCAATAAAAAGGCCCAAACAAAATTAGGGTTTTCACATAAAATGACAATTAGGGTGAAATGTTTCTCACTTAACCCATTAAGTCCATCGCTCCACTAGGCCATTCGTACAATGAAGTCGGACATAATTCACAATAACAATTTAACACTCCAACTGCGGGTCCCGGTAAAATCCAAAGTAACAAACCCAAAATTAGGGTTTTCTAAACCCTAATTAAGGTTTCTTGGCCAGTCACTAAGCAGCCCGGTCCAAGATCAAACATTAGGCCGATTAGGGTTTACTATGCCAAGCACCACCCACTACCACCTCGGGTAGTGGTGGTCAGTGGTGGCTCACGATGGTGGTAGTGGGTTTTCCGGTCACATAAACATGCATACAAAGTCCAAAATACCAGTATAGCGAAAACACTCGAGTATACACCCAAATACACACCCACAGCCACCTCCCACGGTGGCTGGTGGCAGCGGGACACGACAGAAATGGCAACCACCATGGTTGGCTGTCATGGTGGTGCGTCAACCTCTAGCCAACAATCTCCTTAAGTCCTAGCAACATCTCGCGAAAAAGCGACGAGAACAGCAGCCAACAGCCACCGCCATGACGGCCGGCAGCGTCGAGGTCGATGGAAACAGTCGGCTGAGGCCAACAATGATGTTTCTATTGGATTAGTGTCTAAGCCCATAACTATATTTGGTAAGTACTTAACCCGGTTGTGCATGGTCCTTTTGGGTTGCCTTCACCATAGTAACTTGACAAGGTAATTTATGGAGAGAGAGAAGATATTATGGTTTATTAATATATTATACGAATAATATATTAATGGAGAAATCATATTATTTGATTAATATTAGTCATAAATTAATTAGGAATTAATTTCGTGACTAAAAGAGATTAATTAAATAAAGGGGCTTAAACTGTCAAACGTGTGATAGTTGAGTTTTGGGCTAGGAAACCTAATGGACTAAGGGGAACGAAATTATGATGAAGGATCAACATATTTTCATCCAAGGCCCCATTCCAGAAGGTTCCATGGGCTGCTTGGTGACTAAGCTGTCCATTAGGGTTTAGACTGATACCCTAGCAGCCTATAGTATAAATAGAGCCTCTTGCTTGCAATTTTTAGCTACCTTGACTTGAAGAGAAACCCTAGGCCGATTTGGCATCCTCCCTTCTCTCTCATAATTGCCTTCTTGCTAGTTGGTGTTTGTAAGCCATTAAAGGAGTTACACTTGTGACTCTAAGCTCCAAGACAAAAAGAATCAAAAAGGAATCAAGCAATCAACAAAGGTAATCATCTAGATCTGATTTGTTATGTTATATTTCAAGTTCATACTTCTAGATCTAGGGTTTGAAAGTCTTGGATTCATTTCATGTACAATAGAGAAGCCTAGATCCAAGCATTAGGGTTTTCATGAGCACATATGATGTTTATTTGTGTAAAACCCATCAGTGGTATCAGAGCTATGTTTGGTTTCTGTTGTATGTGATGCAATGCTTAATTATTTGCTGAAAATCGATTTCTTGGCCACTGCCCGACCCGACTCGGCGAGTCAGTATCTGGACTCAGCAAGTCAGCCCAACTCGGCGAGTCCGGGAGTCAGGCAAGTTATATTTCGAGATTTTATGCTGTTTTGCTTAAGGATAATTGCCTAAATCGTTTTTAACTTATAAAATCCGAATTTTATTGTTTATTTATGATTATTCTTGCCAAAACTAAAGATAATTTCTATTTATTTGAATAATATTTTCCTTATATGATAAAAGAGGATTATTTAAATTATTTGGTAAATTATCTTGCTAATAAAATGGATTAGGTCAAATATATATAATCACCAAATTAATTGTTTAATTTATATTATTTGTTATTTGATCCTTTGTGTTTTGAAAAGTTCAAAGCTTTCCCTCAAGTCTTGAAATTTAAATTTTTGATTAAGAGTTTAATTTTGAATTATTTAAATTTCAAACCCTTAGAATTTTACAAGTTTAAAATTCAATCCTATACTATTATATTATTAAAAGGTATATATATATATATATATATATATATATATATATATATATATATATATATATATATATATATATATATATATATATATGTAAAACTTAAAATGTAGTCTTACCGTTAGTAGGCCTCATTCACGAAGCCGATCTATAAGGGGAGGTATAAGTTTATGGCCTATAAAATGGCCGTTTAATGGGTATCCACTCTTACCCACCGCTTCCTTGATTGGTGGAGGGTCGTTAGCCGAACGGGTAGGATAGGGCAATCCCTTCTCATTAATAAGTATAACAATTCTATATAAAGTAACTAAACGTTTTTACAAAATTCCCAATCTTAGTTACTTTAGGCAAAGTGAATTGATGCAATCCCATGAAATTACACTTTGTACCCTTGCTAAGAAGTTAGTGGTGCGTGTGTGGTTAACTGGCACACTAATTGGTTCTAAGAAAAAGTGGAAAAGGGTGACTCATTGTTTATCATAGTTCGATGGAGCGTGTGTGGTTAACCGGCACATCGAATAGGTGACTGCAACAATGAGGGCACCATGTACATTTGCATGGTTATGCACACCCGCTTTGTGATCCTCGACATCCCAATCACAAACTAGAGGGCATATCGAGATTTAAACATGCCTTTGAAAAGTTCAATGAATCTCAAAGGAATCTAGGAATTTTTGATACATTTAAAACTTAATCTCTTTTATGTTTTTCATGGTGGAAAATTAGTGAATCGTCATTCACTTACCTTCAAATTATTTGCATGTTAGATTACGATATCCCTTTTCTAGTTTGTAAATAATGTTATTGGATCCTAGCCCTAATTTCTCATTTTGGGTGTTTAATTAGGGATTCATTTCTAATCAAACCTTGTTCTTTTTCTATTTCAAATGTCGAACTCAAACAACAACAATGCTTCTGGCTCGAACTCCTCCGGCTCGTTCTCACTCATGAATTTGTTTGGGAGAGTCATATTCGGCGCGTCCAATTTCAATGATTGGATCTGTAACATCCGAATGGTCACTCGTTATGAGGACAATGAGTATGTCCTCGATAAGGAGCGGAAGGAGGTGAACATCAACACTGCTACTCCCGAAGAGATCGTTGCCTTTGAGGCCCATGAGCGTGATGCTACGAAAGTCCATTGCATCATGCTAGCGACCACGACTGCTGAACTACAAAAGTCCTATGAGGACTACTATCCCTATGAGATGCATCAAGACTTGGTGGACCGTTACCACCAAAGTGCGAGGCAAGAGAGGTATGAGATCATCACTTCGATGATCACTGCCAAAATGGGCAGTGGAGAGTCCCTTACTGCTCATCTGCAAAAGATGCAGAGATATGTTGATCACCTGCTGAAGTTGAATGTTAACTTCGATGAAGAGCTGGGAATTGACATTATCCTTCACTCCTTGGCTCCCTGCTACAACAAGTTCCGCATGACCTACCACATGAATAAGGAAGAGGTCACCTTGAGCAAGCTCCAAAGATTGCTTAGAACTGCTGAGACCAATCTCAAAGACAAGTCTGTTGCATCAACTCCCACTCCAACCGTTGCTCCTGTTTTGGCCATAGGGCAAGGGAGGGGCAAGAGGAGGAAGGCTCCCTCCAAGAGCCACCACAAGGGTAAATCCCAAGATGGTACCTCTTCTAGTGGAACCAAAGTTGGTTCTGCTAAGCCCAACTCTAACCCAAAGGAGGCAGAGTGCCACCACTGCCACAAAATAGGGTATTGGAAGAGAAGTTGCCTGGAATATCTGCAAGCCATCAAGGATGGGAAGATCAAGCCGTCTTTCGCAGGTATTTACACAATTAAATGTAATGATTCATCACATGCTATTTCTTGGGTTCTTGATACATCATGTGGTTTTCACATATGTTCTGATTTGTAGGGACTAAGAAGAGATTGGAGTGTATTCTTTAGCGCTTAGTAATGGATTAGGTTTAGATTTAAATAATTTTTGCTATTCACCAGATATGGCAAGAAACATCATTTCATTTCATGGTTTGTTTAGACAAGGATTTAGATATTCGTTTGATAATGAGAAAGGTTCGATTTATGCTTATCTAAATGGTGTTTTATATTTTGAAGCATTTCCTTGTAATGGAATTTATGAAACTGTTATGGTTGTAGATAACCTAGGAAATATGTGTGGATTCTTCCAATAGTATGGATAAAGCATGTTTGTGGCATTTTCGTCTTGGACATGTCAACAAGAAAGACATAGCCCAACTCCAAAAGGATGGAGTGTTGGAGTCATTAAGCCTTAAGGACGATAACGTGTGCGAGTCTTGTTTACTTGGAAAGATGACCAAATCACCCGTCACTGGCACTTGTGAAGGGGGTGAGGGTCTATTGGATCTCATACACACTGATGTGTGTGGGCTCTTTAGATCCACCACAAGGGATGTGAACCACTTCTATGTGACTTTCACCGACGATTATAGTAGATATGGGTATATTTATTTAATCAAGCACAAGTCAGAAACCTTTGAAAAGTTCAAAGAGTTTAAACAAGAAGTGGAGAATCAATTGGGCAGGAAAATCAAGATGCTTCGATCTAATCGAGGAGGAGAGTACCTAAGTCTTGAATTCCAAGACTACCTCAAGGAATGCATAATAGTTTCACAATTGACGCCACCTAGGACACTACAATTGAACGGTGTGGCTGAGAGGCGTAATCGAACCTTGTTGGACATGGTTTGTTCCATGATGAGTCGTGCTTCACTACCTATCCCAAGGGGACAGTGGGAGGAAAATCGATCTTGAAGAGATTCAAGAGTCGAGCGATGAAGGAACCTCTAACGCTGGCGCTCAACCCGAGGAGGAAACTCCGGTTGAACCGATTGACGAGTCCTTACCTCTTAGACGTTCCGAAAGAGTTAGAGTTCAACCCCAGTTATATGGTTTTCATATTACAATAGAAGAGGACACATATATTAGTGATAGTAAACTAATAAATTTAGATGAACCTAACAGTTATAAGGAAGCCATGGCAGGCCCGGAGTCTGCAAAATGGAAAGATGCGATGGACAGTGAGATTCGGTCCATGTACGACAACCAAGTTTGAAATTTGGTTGACCATGTGCCTGGATGTAAGATGGTTGGGTGCAAGTGGATCTTCAAGAAGAAGACCGACATGGATGGGAATGTGCACATGTATAAGGCGCGATTGGTTGCGAAGGGCTTTACTCAAACTCCCGGAGTTGACTATGATGAGACCTTCTGACCAGTTGCTAAAATAAAGTCTATTAGGGTGATGTTGGCCATTGCTGCATTTCACGATTATGAAATATGGAAAATGGATGTCAAAACCACTTTCCTTAATGGGAAGTTGGTTGAGGATGTTTACATGGCTCAGCCAGAGGGTTTTGTCAATGCGAAGCATCCCAATAGAGTGTGCAAGCTTGAGAAGTCCATTTATGAACTTAAGAAAGCGTCTCGCAGATGGAATCTTTGCTTCGATAAGAAAGTCAAAGAGTTTGGGTTTGTACGAAGCGAAGATGAATCATATGTGTATGTCAAAGCCAGTGAGAGTATAGTTAGCTTCCTCGTATTGTATGTCGATGACATACTACTCATATGAAATGACATCCCAACACTACAGGAAGTTAAGTCCTGGCTCAGGAAGTGCTTCACTATGAAGGACCTCGGAGAGGCTTCCTATATTTTGGGAATAAGGATAATGAGAGACCGAAGTAAGAGACTAATAGGACTTAGTCAGAATACTTACTTGGACAAGGTACTAAAACGTTTTAGTATGGAAAACTCAAAGAAGTGAGAGTTACCAATCTAAAGTAATGCCAAGTTGAGTAAGACTCAATGCCCGAGTACTGAAGTCGAGATAGCAGAAATGAGCCGAGTACCATACGCTTCTACAGTTGGCTCGATTATGTATGCTATGACTTGTACTCTCCCTGATGTGGCCTTCGTTTTGAGCATGGTCAGTAGATATCAAGGGAACCCTTGTAGAGCACATTGGACTGCAGTCAAGAATATTCTTAAGTACCTTCGGAGGACCAAGGAATGTTTTCTAGTCCTCGAAGGGAGTGATGACTTCAAGGTGCGAGGGTATAGTGACGCCAGTTTCCAGACCGATAGGGACAACTACCGTTTGTAGTCGGGCTGGGTCTTTACCCTTAATGGAGGAGCAGTGACTTGGAAAAGTTCCAAGCAAGAAACTGTAGCTGATTCAATGTGCGAATCAGAGTACATTGCAGCGAGTGAAGCGTCAAAGGAGGTGATATGGTTGAAGAAATTCATTGGAGACCTTGGAGTTGTACCTGCCATAAAGGAGCCTATGGAAATTTTCTGTGATAATGAAGGAGCGGTTACCTTGACCAAGGAACCGAGGGATCATGGTAGATCTCAGCATATCGATAGAAAATATCACTTTATTCGACATCGGGTAGAAGAAGGACTCCTCGTAGTGAAGAGGGTATCATCAGAGGATAACCCAACAGATCCGCTTACGAAGGGACTGAGTAGGGTTAAGCACTTGCAGCACGCTAGGAGCATTGGGCTAAAGGATGATCGAGCCGGCGCCTTCACGTGATCCTAAGAAGTACCTAAAACACATAACACATAACATGGTAAGCACAAATCTTAGTGAGTTCCCCAGAATACCACACATTACTCATTAGCCTCTCATGGCTATATCTCATATAAGAACCTCTGGTCGATGTGTCTCAGTGGAACCCTCCGGTCCCACAACACGGGTGGACCCTCTGGTCCTATCTCAACAATGCACAGGATAATATACAACATAATTCATAAGATAGAATACATGATCTCGCATGTCTCATTTTAAGCACATAAGATCAATATATACACAAATTACTACAACAACATAAGTCACAAAGACAATATGCACGATAAAAACAACACATTATAAATAGATAAGACCCTCCGGTCGATAATGTACTCAGACCCTCCGGTTTATATGTACTAAGACCCTCCGGTCAATAGTGTAAATAAGACCCTCTTGTCAATAACATGAATAAGACCCTCCGGTCACACACACAAATCACCACGCAGGTAGGTATAGTGAGAAGACTCACCTCGGATGGCGGACATATCCTATAAAGGTTGCTGTTGTACTCCGACTTCTAACACTTAGCCAAACCCACAATTAACCTAATTAGGATCTAAGACCAAACCTTCACACATTAGGTCTAAATATGGTCCACCAACCTGGTCCAGAAATAACCCAAGCCTAATGGACCCACCAAGGCCCAATACCAAATGGGTCCACAGAAGTCCACTAATGGCCCAATTTTCCAAATTGGGCTCAAACCTCATATGGGCCTTACCCTGAAGCCCATCGAAATATTCTAGTCCACATGATTGTTCTTGGATGGCCCATCAATAGCCCAGTCACAAAAGCCCAATAAAAAGGCCTAACTCAAGGCCCAAACAAAATTAGGGTTTTCACATAAAATAACAATTATGGTGAAATGTTTCTCACTTAACCCATTAAGTCCATCGCTCCACTAGGCCATTCATACAATGAAGTCGGACATAATTCACAATATCAATTTAACACTCCAACTACGGGTCCAGGTAAAATCCAAACTAACAAACCCAAAATTAGGGTTTTCTAAACCCTAATTAGGGTTTCTTGCCCAATCACTAAGCAGCTCGGTCCAAGATCAAACATTGGGCCGATTAGGGTTTACTATGCCAAGCACCACCCACTACCACCTCGGGTAGTGGTGGTCAGTGGCGGCTCATGGCGGCAGCCACCACCTCATATTGGTGGCGTTGGGTTTTCCAGTTACATAAACATGCATACAAACTCCAAAATACTAGTATAGCGAAAACACTCGAGTATACACCCAAATACACACCCACAGCCACCTCCCACGGTGGCTGGCGGAGGCAGGACACGACAGACATGGCAGCCACCATGGTTGGCTGCCATGGTGGTGCGTCAACCTCTAGCCAACAATCTCTTTAAGTCCTAGCAACATCTGACGAAAATGCGACGAGAACAGCAACCAACAGACATCGCCATGACGGCCAGCAGCATCGAGGTTGACGAAAACAGTCGGCTGAGGCCAGCAATGATGTTTCTATTGGATTAGTGTCTAATCCCGTAACTATATTTGGTAAGTACGTGACCTGGTTGTGCATGGTCCTTTTGGGGTGCCTTCACCATAGCAACTTGACAAGGTAATTTATGGAGAGAGAGAGAGAGAAGATATTATGGTTTATTAATATATTATAAGAATAATATATTAAAGGAGAAATCATATTATTTGATTAATATTAGTCATAAATTAATTAGGAATTAATTTCATGACTAAAAGAGATTAATTAAATAAAGGGGCTTAAACTATCAAACGTGTGATAGTTGAGTTTTGGGCTGGGAAATTCTAATGGACTAAGGGGGAACGAAATTATGATGAAGGATCATCATATTTTCATCCAAGGCCCCATTCCAGAAGGTTCCATGGGCTGCTTGGTGACTAAGCTGTCCATTAGGGTTTAGACTAAAACCCTAGCAGCCTACAGTATAAATAGAGCCTCTTGCTTGCAATTTTCGGTTACCTTGACTTGAACAGAAAGCCTAGGCCGATTTTGCATCCTCCCTTCTCTCTCATAATTGCCTTCTTGCTAGTTAGTGTTTGTAAGCCATTAAAGGAGTTACACTTGTGACTCTAAGCTCCAAGACAAAAAGAATCAAAAAGGAATCAAGCAATCAACAAAGGTAATCATCTAGATCTGATTTGTTATGTTATATTTCAAGTTCATACTTCTAGATCTAGGATTTGAAAGTCTTGGATTCATTTCATGTACAATAGAGAAGCCTAGATCCAAGCATTAGGGTTTTCATGAGCACATATGATGTTTATTTGTGTAAAACCCATCAGTTTCCACGTCACACACACCGGAAAATTAAAGGAAGAAGGAGAAATCAGATGGCAGCTCGCTTACCCAAAGGTTTTGGTTGTCCAAGACTCACGGTGACGTTCATAACTTCGATTGATGGTCCCGACGGCTTTTTCTGGCTTCACATCCCGTCTCCGGCAGCAGCGTGTGGCAGCGCTTAACGGTGGGGTAGCAGGGGGTACCATCGACTGGTTGGAGTAGCGAGGAAAGGATGGGTGGCGGCTGGGAACTCACTCGCGGCGGATAAAGTCTTCCTAGGTTTAGGGTTTGAAATGTAACATGGTGACGGACAAGAGCACCGGATATAACCTGTGTTTCATTAGAATTTTGGACTTTTACAAGATCAGCCCCTCCTCACCATACATTGTTCAACTTTAATCCAATATTTCCATTTTAACCCCTGATTCAATAAATTCATTACAATTTAGGTCTAAAACTTACCAAATAGCCACTGACCTCAAAAATCTTTACAAATTTTATCCGGAATTTACCATTTAGCCCTTGCTTCCCAAAATATATTCGATTTAAGTCCCAATAATTTACCAAGCAGTCCCTGCCCTGATAAATAATATTTACAAATCACTTCGGAACTTACACTTTTAACCCCCAACTTCTAAAATTGTACAATTAACTCCCCGAGACCAACGCCTTGCTAAAGTATTCCGAATTTGAGGCTATTACTCATTTATTAATTTCACATATTGATTTTTTTTAATAACGGAATGTTACAATTCTCCCCCACTTAAATTAGATTTCGTCCTCAAAATCATTTCTTACCATTCCTTAAACGCCAGTCAACTCGAACGACATGGGCACAAGCCCGAGCATAACCCTGGTCTTTCAATCCGACTGAATTATCTCAATTAACCACGTTGTACATGCAACCACAAAATTCGCTTTACCTCAAGCAAATACTACAACTGGTCTGTAGTCACTCATCACTTCCGACCTCTGTCGTCTAACACTCACTAACTCCATGCATGCTGTGGTCCTTCTCAATCCAACGATCCAACCCTACCAGGTCTATAACATAAGATAGAAACCTCAACACTTTAAAATGAAATCTATCAGGAATCTGAAATCACAAATCATTCATCTTTTACACAAATAGGACCCACTCAAACTCGAGAGTTTGGTTCCACAACAGAATTGGAACTACTCATTTCCAATCTGATACTCGACTCACAACCCCTGATCTGTGACTCTAAGCGAACATTACTTCTCTAATTCCTTTCGTATTGCAACAATGTCTCCCCAATTCGAGATATAAGGGATCCCGACCATCATAGAGACCTCAATTTTTCCCCTGGCCCGGCCACTAGGTTCCCAAAGATTCAGTTGTCAAGGATAACTAAGCCTAAGAACTCCTCTGCGTCATGCTCTAACTAGTGAATATCATGGCTCCCCGCAATGTTATAACACTCCCTTACTGACTAATGAGTGTTATGGCTCCCCGCAGACTTGCGACACTCTCACACTAACTCGTAAATGCTATGGCTCCCCATAGGCTTACATCACTTACTCACTCGCCATAGGCACTCCCCATGGTTTCCCTGATATTACAAAGTGATTACTCCCACCTGGATCCTTCCACTCTCTTACCACCCCACAATCTCATCATTAAGCCATCACCATATTGCATTCACTAAACTCATGCTCCGCGATCCATCATGGACAGGTGCACCCACCCGTCTAGACTGAGCATCACTACTCCTGACGACAATTGTTGCAACAACTCACTTCTCTCGATACAATTCCCATTCTTGGACAATCCACGTCCGATGACAATTAGTTGATGGGTTCCCACTAGAACAATAATTACTCGGTACTCCACTTGCCATCTCATAGACTCGAGTCCCAATATAATCCAACAACTTAGGGCACCATACTCGGATACCCCGATACACCATCACAAAATCTCATGCTCGCTTGCCTCAACCACTGATCTCCCACTCACGACATCATACTCGAATACCGCAATGCACCCTTACAGAATCTCATAATGACTTGCTACGGCCATTAATCTTCCTCTCGCACAACTCGTAACCTCGAAATACTCCACTCACAAATTGAAACACAGAGGAATCATCAATGACTGAGAACACGTCCATAACTATCTGAAGCCTCATCCTCTTACTGATCAAAACCCATGTGAAGCTACTCATAACGACTCTGAAACTAATTAAGAAATCAATTGCTGCTCCTCCCAGAGTATAGATAACAATCTATCCATCGAACTAACAAATGTCAACGATCGAAACTAGACCTCAACGAACCAACCACCTCGAACTAAACCATTGTAATCCCGAAGGGTCCCTGACCAACGGCTACTTGCCGTGGATACACTCGTTCTTTCCTGAACACTCACTATATGCATCACCTCGTTTTGTACCTCGCCTCATCCACCAATAAACCCAGGTCTCATATGTATGTACTACAAATCCCTTTAACCAAATCTTATAATCGCAACTTGAACAAATTGTTGATTTTCTCAATAGAATACCCAATTCTCCCCCACTCAGGGTTTAACCATCACTAATTGACATATCAACAGTCTACTCCCTGGTGCCCCACAAGGTCTTCTTCTAATCTATGATATTAGAAACTCACTCACCCATCCTCTCCAAATGGGAAATAGGAAAAATATAATCCTCAATCTAGAACTTTGATATCACGGGCCATTGCCCGACCACTCAACTCAGACTGCAATCTCCCATGATGCAGCACCACCACCCCCTATTTGAGTCTTGCGACTCCAACTAGCACCTCACCAGTCGAAACCCTCGAGATCTAAACTCAGATTTTCCCACCCAGGCTATACTCCATTTAAGCTCAACCGACATGACCCTCTAGCCCCACAATCTCCCATACCCACTCTCAGTCTGAATAATCACAACCGGATAACTGATAAAGGCGAAATCACACTTTACTACGAATCATGGTACCCAAACTATGTTATTTATCCTCATCCTGCTACTTAGAACCTCCAGAATTCTCCCTATTTCGAGTATGGGTCCTCTGCTTTCAGTAGTACGGCCCCATACTACCTGCCACATCTACTCATACTTTCCACACGGACCGTCCTAGATTTTCTAAGTAGCTACTCAACCTTCTCGATCACCATTCCCAACACACATGTTCGCTCTCTAGAGAATACCCAACTCTAAGCAGCGTACTCCTCGGACTAGAATTACTCTTTAGATTCTCACACTTCTCTGCCATCAGCTGCTAAAGAACTCCTCGTGATGTCAGCCATTTACCTTCTGAATATCATCATATTCACTTAGTAGCTGACTCCCATCATTTAAGAGTTCCACAAAGCATGAAGCAAGAAACATTCGGGCAACGAATAACAAACACATGAAACCACACTAGCATACCACTCAACTCGCTCTTTTCATAACTCAAAAGGCATCACCGAACTCAGGCAATCCTACCTCTTGTGGATCTCTAACTACTGTCTCAGTAGATTCCTCAAATGCTCGTCTAGGTATCTCTCCTAGATTACTCCTCGACTCAAGACTCTCTCTAAAAAATTCTTGCTAGACACTTCCACTCAGTACATACAGAGCAATTAGCAAATAATATCAATCAATAACTTTCCCTAGGTTAAGGCATCATGATTCAGGCAACTCTAGCCCTAAATTCTGAAATACCTAGCCTATCCTCTAGCATGCAACTCTAATATCTCATAAATATCTCATAATATAAACAAATAATGGTATTTTGGGAAATCACCATTCGGGCTCTAGCTGATTATACACACTGCTCCATCTCATTTTCTCTTTAAAACTCTTACTCGTTTTTATAAAAATCAATTCTTTTCAGAAAATTTTTCTCAAATCCTCAGTTTGAGTTCAGACATACCCGAGAGCACATCTGAATCCCTCAAACCAAGGCTCTAATACCAACTTGTAACACCCTAAAATTTCAAACAAAATTTTCATTTTCTAATCACATGAATCTCGTCAACATATATCACAAAATCCCCAAATATCAAATTATCAAAAACACATGTTCATAGTTTTTTGGATCAAATCCAGGATCATCAGAACCATACCTCCATCTCGTGTGTACAATCGAACCGGCGCCTTCCTGTGATCCTGAGAAGTACCTGAAACACATAACAAATAACACGGTAAGCACAAAGCTTAGTGAGTTCCCCAGTATACCACACATTACTCGTTAGCTTCTCATGGCTATATCTCATATAAGACCCTCTGGTCGATGTGTCTTAGTGGAACCCTCCGGTCCCACAACACGGGTGGACCCTTTGGTCCTATCTCAACAATGCACAAGATAATATACAACATAATTCATAAGACAGAATACATGATATCACATGTCTCAGTATAAGCACATAAGATCAATATATACATAGATTACTACAACAACATAAGTCACAAAGTCAGTATGCACGATAACGATAACACATTAGAAACAGATGAGACCCTTCGGTCGATAATGTACTAAGACCCTCCGGTCTATATGTACTAAGATCCTCCGGTCAATAGTGTAAATAAGAACCTCTGGTCAATAACACAAATAAGACCCTCCGGTCACACACAAATCACCACGCAGGTAGGTATAGTGAGAAGACTCACCTTGGATGGCAGACAGATCCTATAAAGGTTGTTGTTGTACTCCGGCTTCTAACACTTAGCCAAACCCACAATTAACCCCATTAGGATCTAAGACCAAACCTTCACACATTAGGTCTAAATATGGTCCACCAACCTGGTCCAGAAATAACCCAAGCCCAATGGGCCCACCAAGGCCCAATACTAAATGGGTCCACAGAAGTCCACTAGTGGCCTAATTTTCCAAATTGGGCTCAAACCTCATATGGGCCTTACCCTGAAGCCCATCTAAATATTCTAGTCCACATGATTGTTCTTGGATGGCCCATAAGTAGCCCAGTTACAAAAGCCCAATAAAAAGGCCCAACTTAAGGCCCAAACAAAATTAGGGTTTTCACATAAAATGACAATTAGGGTGAAATGTTTCTCACTTAACCCATTAAGGACTTAACCCATTAAGTCCATCACTCCACTAGGCCATTCATACAATGAAGTCGAACATAATTCACAATATCAATTTAACAATCCAATTGCGGGTCCCGGTAAAATCCACACTAACAAACCCAAAATTAGGGTTTTCTAAACCCTAATTAGGGTTTCTTGCCCAATCACGAAGCAGCCCGATCCAGAGATCAAATATTGGGCCGATTAGGGTTTACTATGCCAAGCACGACCCACTACCACCTCAGGTAGTGGTGGTTAGTGGCGGCTCATGGCGGCGGCCACCACCTCACGGTGGTGGCGGTGGTTTTCCGGTCACATAAATATGCATACAAACTCCAAAATATCAGTATAGCGAAAACACTCGAGTATAGACCCAAATACACACCTACAACCACCTCCCACGGTGGCTGGCGACGACGGGACACGATAGAAATGGCAGCCACCATGGTTGGCTGACATGGTGGTGCAGCAACCTCCAGCCAACGATCTCCTTAAGTCCTAGCAACATCTCACAGAAAAGCGACGAGAACAGCAGCCAACAGCCACCGCCATGACGGCCGGCAGCATCGAGGTCGACGGAAACAGTCGGCTGAGGCCAGCAATGATGTTTCCTACGTCACACACACCGTAAAATTAAAGGAAGAAAGAGAAATCAGATGGCAACTCGCTTACCCAACGTTTTTGGTCGTCCAAGACTCGCGGTGACCTTCACAACTTCGATTGATGGTCTCGACGGCTTTTTCTGGCTTCACATCCCGTCTCCGGCAGCAGCGTGTGGCAGCGCTTAACGGTGGGGTAGCAGGGGGTACCATCGACTGGTTGGAATAGCGAGGAAAGGATGGGTGGCGGCTGGGAACTCACTCGCGGCGGATAAAGTCTTCCTAGGTTTAGGGTTTGAAATGTAACATGGTGACGGACAAGAGCACCGGGTATAACCTGTGTTTCATTAGAATTTTGGACTTTTACAAGATCAGCCCCTCCTCACCATACATTGTTCAACTTTAATCCAATATTTCCATTTAAACCCCTGATTCAATAAATTCATTACAATTTAGGTCTAAAACTTACCAAATAGCCACTGACCTCAAAAATCTTTACAAATTTTATCCGGAATTTACTATTTAGCCCTTGCTTCCCAAAATATATTCGATTTAAGTCCCAATAATTTACCAAGCAGTCCCTGCCCTAATAAATAATATTTACAAATCACTTCGGAACTTACACTTTTAACCCCCAACTTCTAAAATTGTACAATTAACTCCCCGAGACCAACACCTTTCTAAATTATTCCAAATTTAAGGCTATTACTCATTTATTAATTTCACATATTAATTTTTTTTTATAACGGAATGTTACAAATATTCTCATAAGATAGTTGTACACCCTTTGAAGTGTATAATAGATTGATTGAAAGGGAGGAGAGAAATGTGCAAGTAAAGAAATATAATTGGCCAAATTTTAAGTCTCAATTTGTGACATCCAAAGTACCTTAAAATAACTTTCTCGATCGGTATGTCCAAATCCCGACATCCTATAATTTTTCTAAGGGTAGCGAATGATAGTATTCGCTACAAGGATTCAAAAAATTCAAACCGGTCCAATTATGATATGTAGAACTCCAGGAAAATCCGTCTAAAGTTTCGTGATTAATTCGTTTCAGATTCAACATTTTTGGTGAACTTGTTACATTACTGGGTTAAACATATTGTGATTATGAAATCAAATATTATACCTATGTATAAGTCCAAAAAAGTTCTTGGAATTTCCGCATGAGGTGTGTATGTACCTTAATGGATCAATTCAGTTTTCGTTTATTAACAGGTTAAAAATATTGTGATTATACAATCAAATATTAGACCTATGTATGAGTCAAAAAACATTCTCGGAATTTCCACATGAGGTGTTCATTTACTTTAACGGATCAATTTAGTTCTTGTTTATTAAGAAAATCAGTATTGTATTGATTTATTTTCTTAAAAGGGATGTGACTTCTGCATACGACCTCCGTTTTTGACGTTCTTTATATCCATGAAGTCCTAAGAGTATAATCTATTTAATTTAATCATAAATTAGACTTAAATATCCTCGATGCAAAAATTCATTTTTAAGTCACAATTATTATTATTATTTTTATTTTTGCCTCAATCCTTAATGATAGACTATTTGTTGGGCATATTGTAACGTTTTGAAAGTAATTATAAGTATAATATATTTAATATACATTATAAATATGATATTACACACAATTGATCTTTAATACGTAGCGGTTCGTGGTGGTTTGATCACCAAACACCGATATATTTTTACCAATTGTTACATTCTCTCACCGTTAAAGGAATTTCATCTCGAAATTTAGCTTGTAGTCAGGGATATCTTCAAACAATTAGGGATATTGTCATTCTGTTTGATCTCGTAAATGATCTTATAAATATGATATTACACATTATAAATAAGTATAATATATTTAATATACATTATAAATATGATATTACACACAATTGATCTTTAATACGTAGCGATTCATGGTGGTTTGATCACCAAACACCAACATATTTTTACCAATTGTTACATTCTCTCACCGTTAAAGGAATTTCATCTCGAAATTTAGCTTGTAGTCAGGGATATCTTCAAACAATTAGGGATATTGTCATTCTGTTTGATCTCGTAAATGATCTTTCTATAGTTTTCTTGTGCATGTGAGTCGTATATATTTCAAATTTGGACTATCAATCAAATCAATGACTCTACCTAATCCTACAACCAAACATGGCACAAAGAATAGGGTAGAGTCGACATTATAAGGTAATATTATCCTATAAGTATCTTTACCATATTTACCTAACTAGTATGCAATACTACTAGGGTTTTTTGGTTCACTTCATTGGAAGAGATAACACGAGTGCCATCAGAAAATCACTTCTCAAGTTTTAATACCTCGACAGGTTTTATCGTTTTGGTTTCGTGAATCTAGACCAATTCCTACTAGAATTTTTCAAAGATTCTTCGTGTCGTAGGTTTAATTTACCTTGATCTCTTAATTGTATTATTCCTAAAAAAAGGAAGCATTTATTGTTGATATTCGTGTTTAGCCTTAAATTGTTCATTGGTTCATACAATCTTTTCTAAAACCTCAAGACTGACTTCTAGATCAATATGTGGTGTACTATTTACCTATTCTTTGGTCAGTTTACATGCCTCTAACTATTATTCAACATATCAGAGATCAACACTTTCTTCTATACAAAGCCTCGAACAGTGTGGCTTTTGTGTCGGTGTAATAGCTATTGTTGAAAGACTCAATCAACAACAATTTTGTATTCCGTGCACTTTCAATGTTTATTTACTTAGGCTTGGAGCCTATTGTTCAAAGTTTGGGTAATTTCTTCCATTGAGAATGTCAAGACGTGTTCATACCTAGGCGCATCCTTAATAATTTTTGTAGTGATAGCCTACATCGTGAGGTGAATCTACTATCTCTATTCGAGACAATAAAAACCAACACCCCATGAAATTTTTTTGATTTCTTTGAGATAAGCTCTGGTAAGTTTTCTACCTTACCCAATTTCTTTGTTGGACAGGAAGTGGGCGGACTTAACCACTACTCAAATTGAATTAAGGACACTATGTTTCATGGGTACTTCTATTAAGAAGTTCATTAAAATGTACCCCCACTTCCACTTAGGCATTTCCTATTGTTGGAGTAAACTTGAGGATTTCTGATGTCGCTGAACTAAGGTGTCCATATTTGGTTCATAAACTGTTATGTTTTGTCATCTCTAAGCTTCAATATCTTATTTATCCCCGAAAAGCTTCAGTCATGATGTTTTTCTCTTTTAGAGATTCAAGTTGTGCTTTTTGAATAGGTGCGGTAATGTTGGAAGGGATAGTCATTGTTCAATGATCGTAGTGGGCAAGATTTGGCTCGTTCTTTTAGGCTTAAGGCATCTGCTGCCACATCAGCCTTGTCTTTCATATTAGCACACATCCTAATCCTTGATGAGACACGTCATGGTATACCACCAAGTCTCAAGTTCCTTCAGGATGAGGGTACGATTGGTATGCTACACAACATAGGTTTCAACTTTTTGGAATGTTGTTTTTTTGCTTGTGTTCGTAGTTGGACTTTGTTGCCTTTTGTGTCCAGACAATTAGTGGTTTGGCTAGTAAAAGTTCTTGGATAATCCTCGGTAGTAGACAACAAAATCTAGGAATTGACGCACTTCTGTTGGCCTCTATGACGCTTCCTAGTCCTTGATTTCTTTGATTTTTGTGGGATTCACATGGGTTCTTTTGTTGTTAATTTCAACATTCATTTCCTTAGGAAAGAGTCTTCACTTCTTCCTCCATATTTGATCAAATCCCTCATTTATTGAGAAGGAGTCTTCACTTAATCCTCCATATTTGATCAAATCCCCCATTTCTTGAGAAGATGTATTTACTTACTCCTCTGCATTTGATCAAATCCTTCATTAGATTTATTGTAGTTTGTTTAATAGTTCTTGCATCTCTGATGGAGTTCACGGATGAGGAGGGTTTGCTATTGGTGTTGCACCGAAGACTAATTCGTTTCAAAACTCAACTTGCTTAACTAGGGTATATCATGTAGACTTTAAAGGAGTACATCAGGATAGGTTGCACAGTCGAGGTATGTCTTTCTTCTCCCTGTTCTTTTGTCTACTATGGCTTAAATAAGTGTATTGTTTCTTATGTAACTACTACTAATCCTTTAGGTAAAAGATGATTTCATGGTTTCGTTCTTTCCCGATGTCATAGGGAATCCGGGTTAATTTCTCAGTTAAGGGGTTTCGTATAATGTTTTCTTAGTGTAATAACTTAACGTAACACGAAAGACATCAATTTATATAACAATGTGGAATCTTCCAAAGGTTATAAATGTAAAATTGATATAAAATACATGTTTGTTACATGTAAAATGCGAGTTTGTAGAATTTTGTGAGTAGCTTTCTGACAGTTCACTAGTCGTCCCTACTCTATATGTTTCCTCCAGTCTATTGGATTTGTAATTTAGCATGCGTCTAATGTTCAAGGTTCATAAAATTGTTATGAATATCTGAATAAAACGTACTTCAACATATGAGTGGTTGAATGAGAAATGTACTAGTCATTGAAGATAGTTCTTGGATTTTATCTCCAGATTCAATCATGGTTGATCTGGCTCAAATTTTACTTCTAGGTTATTAACTCTGGGAAGCTCCTCTTAAAAAGCATGATTTCACCATATCATTAACAAGTTTTTTTTTCCTACCAGTGACTGTTAAATGATAATAACTAATTAAAAAAAGTTTACCATGAACATGCAAATCATCTATGCTTTGTTGAAACTAATTTCTAACAAATAATTAGAAACAATGTTTACCATGAATTATATTGGATACTTCTAAAATATATTTTGTAATTTATGAAATAATATATCTAGTTTCTTATTTTAAAATAATAAATAATGGTAATTCTAAACATTGATAAAGATAGTTTATTATTTTAAAATATAAATAATCCTAATACTAAACATTGATAAAAATTGTTTATTATTTTATAATCTCAAAAAGTTTTCTATATAATAAAAGATTCCAACATGAACATGTAATCAATTATTTCTTTCCTGCAATTAAGTGATAATAACTAATTAAAAAAAGATAACCATGAACTCTTTTGAATATTTCAAATATATATTTAGAAATTTATGAAATAATAGATACAATTTATTATTTTATAAAACTAATAAAGGTAATCCTAAACATTGATGAAAAAAAAAATAGTTTATTATTTTTTAACTGCAAAGCATTTTTTATATTATAAAAGAATCTAGCATTAACATGTAAATCATTTACTTTTTGCTGTAATTTATTTGGAAAAAATGTTTAGAAAAAAAAAGGTGTACCATGATTTCTTTTGAATATTTTAAATCTATATTTGGTAATTTCTAAAATAATAAATATAGTTTATTTTAAAAAAAAAAGTATTATAATTCTAAATATGATTGTAATAGGTTATTATTTTATAACCTCAAAAGCTTTTTTATATAATGAAAGAATCTGACATTAACAGGTAATCATTTACTTTTTTCATGTAATATTTTTTTTTTTGAATATTTTAGCACTATATTTATTAATCTTTGTAATAATAAATATAGTCCACAAATTTAAAAAATAAAGACAAAATTTCACAAATGGTCTTTTATATTTTCCGTCTGTCCCTTAAATAGTCTCAATGAAACGTTTTCGTACGGATGATACCTGCCGAGTAAACCTTGCACACAAATGGCCATTATGACTAACATTATTAACAAATTCTGTTATGAGATTGTGAATGGCAAAAATACCATTTGTATACCCTTTTTGTCGACCGAAATCAATGGAGAAATGTCAACATTCCACTTAACCCTAATAACTGAAGTTAGATACCCATTTGGATATGGACATGGATATGGTTGACAGGGATCCGGTGGTTGTTTCTCATTTTGATTTCCTTAAGAAGAAGCGGATACTCGGGTTCCTCCGTGGTGCCTCCGTCGTCGTCGTCCGCTCCTTTCGCCCCTTCACTTCCTTCGTCATTCCTCTTCCTGTAAGTGTATTTTCATTCTTTATCTTATTTTTCTTGGTTTTGTGTTTCTCACTCATCTCAATGGATCTATCTAATAGTCTGGGTGTTTTATTTAATTTAATTTTGTGGTTTTACTTTATTCCATTTTATAGATCATTGTTTTTTCCATTTCTATCAACTATTTAACAGAAATTTCTCTATCCACAATCATAGAAAACTTGAAGTAACCATGATTGAAATCCTCCATTGACATAACTCTCTGAATGCTAAAACCCTCAAACAATTTACTAATATTTACACATTCACACTTCCCTTGATTACATTTTACCCCCAATTTATCTTCTTTCGAAAATATACTTAGTAATTTATAAAATAATAAATATATATTATTATTTAAAAAGATAGTATTTATAAACATTGATAAAAAAAATATTATATTCTTTTATAACTTAAAAAGCGTGTCTATATTTTTAAAAAATTCAACATGAACATGTAAATCATTTACTTTTTCAACTAATTTGTAGCAAATAATTAGAAACAGAGTTTACCATGAATTATATTGGACACTTCTATAATATATTTGATAATTTATGAAATAATATATCTAATTTTTATTTTTTTTAAAATAAATAATGGCAATTCTAAACATTGATAAAATTAGTTTATTATTTGAAAAAATAAATAATTGTAATTCTAAACATTGACAAAAATAGTTTATTATTTTATAACCTCAAAAAGCTTTCTATATTACGAAAGATTCCAACATGAATACGTAATCAATTATTTTTTTTCCAGCAATTAAGTACTAATACGTAATTATAAAAAAAGTTTACCATAAACTCTTTTGAATATTTCAAAAATATATGTGGCAATTTATGAAATAATAAATACATATTTTTTATATAACAAACAATGGCGTGTACTTTGAAGGCATTTGGTGGCTTTGAAATCAAACTTAGAATGGGAGTCAGAATCATTTTTGTTTGTGTTCAGTACACCACCTACCAAACCAATAATAATCCTCCTACTACTACGGATCTTGTTGTCGTAGACAATAGGAATCTGGTGGTTGCTGTTCATTTTGATTTCCTTAAGAAGAAACAGATGACCGGGTTCCACCGTGGTGCCTCCATCGCCGCCGTCCGCTCCTTACGCCCCTTCACTTCCTTCGCCAATCATCTTTCTACGAGTGTATTTTCCTTCTCTCTTATATTTTTCTTGGTTTTGTGTTTCTGACTCATCTCTGTGGATCTATTCGATAGTGTGGGTTTTTTTTATTTAATTTAATTTATGCTTTCACTTTTTCCCTTTTAAAGATCATTGTTTTTTCCATTTCTGTCAACTATTTACCAAAAATTTCTCTATCCACCATCACAAAAAACTTGAAATAACCATGATCGAAATCCTCTATTGACCTAAAATTGTGAATACTAAAACCCACAAACAATCTTCTAACAATTACTCATTGACAGTTTTCTTGATTATATTTTACCCCCAATTTATATCCTTTTGAATATATATTTGGTAATTTATAAAATAATAAATATATTTGATTATTTAAAAGGATAGTATTTATAAACACATATAAAAAATTGTATATTCTTTTATAACTTCAAAAGGTTGTCTATATTTTTAAAGCATCCAACATGAATATGTAAATCAACTAATTTTTAAAAAAAATATATTTAGAAACAAAGTTTACCGTGAATTATATTAGATATTGATAAAGTATATTTGGTAATTTATGAAATAATATATCTAGTTTATTATTTAAAAAAAAAAAGATGATAATTCTAAACGTTGATAAAAATATTTTATTATTTTAAAAAATAAATAATCGTAAATCAAAACATTGACAAAAATAATTTATTATTTAATAACCTCGAAAAAATATTTATATTATGAAAGATTTCAACATGAATATGTACAATTAAGAGGTAATGAGTAATTACAAATATTTTTGCGATAAACTCTTTTGAGTATTTCAAATATATATTTGGTAATTAAAGAAATAATAGATACACTTTATTATTTTATAAAACAAACATTGGCAATTCTAAACGTTGATAAAAGAAATAGTTTATTATTTTATCACCTAAAAATGTTTTCAACATTACGAAAGAATTCAGCATTAACATATAAATCATTTACTTTTGCATGCAATTTATTTGTGACAATTGCTTAGAAAAAAAAGGTTTATTTTGATTTCTATTGAATTTTTCAAATATATATTTGGTAATTATAAAATAATAAAGATAGTTTATTATTTAAAAAAATAATCGTAATTCAAAACATGATTGTAATAGTTTATTATTTTATAACCTCAAAAACTTTTTAATATTATGAAAGAATCCAATATGAAAATGTAATCATTTATTTTTTTATGCAATTAAATTGTAACTAGCAAGTATATAAATGGTTTCCATTAATTTTTTTTAATATTTGAATATTATATTTAGTAATGTTTGTAATAATAAATATAGTCTACTACTTTAAAAAATAAATAAATAATTTCACAAATGGTCCTTTAGATTTTCCGCTTGTCCCTTAAATAGTCCCTCTGAAACCTTTTTCCCATTGATGGTTCCTACCGAGAAACCTCGTACAAGATTGGTCGTTATTACTAACATTTTTAACAATTTCTGTTAAGTGATTATGAATGACGAAAATACCCTTTTTATATCATTTTTTGTCAATTGAAGTCAATGGTGAAATGTCAACATTCCACTTAACGCTAAAAACTAAAGTTGGATGCTCATTTGGATATGGATATGGATATGGATACGGTGGAGAGAAAAGAGGCGTGTGCTTTGAAAGCATTTGGTGGCTTTGAAATCAGAGTTAGAATGGGAGTCGGAATCATTTTTTTTGGTTTTTAGGACACCACCTACAAATCAATAATAACCCTCTTGCGGCTACGGATCTAGTTGTCGTCGTCGACAGTGATCTGGTAATTGCTGCTCATTTTGATTTACTTAAGAAGAAACGGATGTTCGGGTTCCTCCGTGGTGCCTCTACCGCCGCCGTCCGCTCCTTTCTCCCCTTCACTTCCTTCACCAATCCACTTTTCGCAAGTGTATCTTCCTTCTCTCTTAAATTTTTCTTGGTTATGTGTTTCATACTTGTCTCTGTGGATCTATCTCAAAGTGTGGGGTTTTTATTTAATTTAATTTATGGTTTCACTTTATTTTCTTTTACAGATCATTGTTTTTTTCTATTTCTGTCAACTATTTACAATAAATTTCTCTATCCACCATCACAAAAAGCTTGAAATAACCATGATTGAAATCATCCATTAACCCAACTCTGTGAATGCTAATACCCTCAAACAATCTTCTAACAATTACACATCGACAATTTTCTTGATTATATTTTACCACCAATTTAACTTCTTTCGAAAATATATTTCATAATTTATAAATTAATAAATATATTTTATTATTTAAAATGATAGTATTTATACACATTGATAAAAAAAAAGTTGTATATTCTTTTATAACTTCATAAGGTTGTCTATATTTTTAAAGCATAACAAAGTTTTCCATGAAATATATATTATATACTTCTAAAATATATTTGATACTTTGTGAAATAATATATCTAGTTTATTATTTAAAAAAAATAAATAATGATAATTCTAATCATTGATAAAAATATTTTATTATTTTAAAAAATAAATAATCATAATTCAAAACATTGACAAAAAATAGTTTATTATTTTATAACCTCAAAAAGTTTTCCACGTTACGAAAGATTTCAACATGTCTATTTAATCAATTTTTTTATGCAACTAAGTGGTAAAAAGTAATTAGTATTTTTTTTACCATAAACTATTTTGAATATTTCAAAAATATATTTGGTAAATAATGAAATAATAGATACAATTTATTATTTTATAAAACAAATAATGGTAATTCTGAACAATGATAAAAAAAATAGTTTATTATTTTATAACCTCAAATCGTTTTCAATATTTAGATAGAATCCAACATTAACATGTAAATCATTTACTTTTTTCTTGCAATTTATTTGTAACAAATGCTTAGAAAAAAAAAGGTTTTCCTTGGTTTCTATTGAATATTTCAAATATATATTTGGTTATTTCTAAAAGAATAAAGATAGTTTTAATTAAAAATATAATCGTAATTCTAAACATGATTGTAATAGTTTATTATTTTATAACATCAAAAACGTTTATATATAATGAAAGAATCCGACATGAACTTCTAACCATTTGCTTTTTTATGCAATTAAATTGTAACTAGTAATTAGAAAAATGGTTTCCATTAATGTTTTTTTTAATATTTCAAAACTATATTTGGTAATTTTTTTAATAATAAATATAGTCTACTATTTTAAAAAATAAAGACAAAATTTCACAAATGGTCCTTTAGATTTTCCGCCTATCCCTTAAATTGTCCATTTGAAACTTTTTTCCCATGGACAGTCCCTACCGAGCAAACATTGTACACAAATGGCCGTTATGACTAACATTGTTAACGAATTCTGTTAAGTGATTGTGAATGACAAAAATACCGTTTGTATACCCTGTGTTTGTTGACTAAAGTCAATGGTGAAATGTAAATATTCCACTTAACCCTAAAAACAAAAGTTAGATACCCATTTGGATATGGATATGGATATCATAGAGAGAGACGAGGCGTGAGCTTTGAAGGCATTTAGTGGTTTTGAAATTGAACTTAGAATGAGAGTCGGAGTCATTTTTTTATGTTCAGGACACCACCTACAAAACCAATAATAATCCTCTTGTTATTACGGATCTTGTTGTCGTTGTCGACGGGGATCTCGTGGCTGGTGCTCATTTTGATTTCTTAAGAAGAAACGGATGTCCAGGGTCCTCCGTGGTGCCTCTGCCGCTGCCGTCCGCTCCTTTTGCCCATTCACTTCCTTTGTCAATCCTCTTTCTGCAAGTGTATTTCCTTCTCTCTCATATTTTTCTTGGTTTTGTGTTTCCGACTCATATCTGTGGATCTATCTGATAGTGTGGGTTTTATTATTTAATTTAATATATGGTTTCACTTTATTCCCTTCTATAGATCTTTGTTTTTTTCCATTTCAGTCAACTATTTACGAGAAATTTCTCTATCCACCATCACAAAAAACTTGAAATAACCATGATTGAATTCCTCCATTGACCCAACTCCATGAATGCTATTACCCTCAACCAAACTTCTAACATTTAATATTGACAATTTTCTTGATTATATTTTACCCCCAATTTATCTCCTTTCGAAAATATATTTGGTAATTTATAAAATAATAAATATATTTTATTGTTTAAAAAGATAGTATCTATATACATTGATAAAAAAAATTGTATATTCTTTTATAACTTCAAAAAGTTGTCTATATTTTTAAAGCATCCAACATAAACATGTAAATCAACTAATTTGTAATAAATATATATAAACTGAGTTTACCATGAATTATGTTGGATACTTCTAAAATAGATTTGGTAATTTATGAAATAATATATCTCATTTAATATTTTTATAAAATAAATAATGATAATTATGAACATTGATAAAAAAATAGTTTTTTATTTTACAATATAAATAATCATAATTTAAAACATTGACAAAAACAGTTTATTATTTTATAACCTCAAAAAGTTTTCTATATTAAAAAAATTTCAACTTGAATATTTAATCATTTTTTCCTTACAATTAAAAAAAGTGATAATAAGTAATTAGAATTTTTTACCATAAACTCTTTAGAATATTTCAAATATATATTTGGTAATTAATGAAATAATAGATACAATTTATTATTCTATAAAACAAATAATTGCAATCCTAAACGTTGATAAAAAATGATTAATTATTTTATACCCTAAAAACATTTTTTCAGTATTATGAAAGAATCCGGCACTAACTTGTAATTCATTTACTTTTTGCTTGCAATTTATTTGTGACAATTGCTTAGAAAAAAAAAAGGTTTACCTTGATTTCTATTGAATATTTCAAATATATATTTGGTAATTTATAAAATTATAAAGATAGTTTATTATTTAAAAAATAATTATAATTCTAAAAATGATTGTAATAGTTTATTAATTTATAACCTCAACAACTTTTTTATATTATGAAAGAATCCAATATGAAAATGCAATCATTTACTTTTTTATGCAATTAAATTGTAACTAGTAATTATATAAATGGTTTCCAATAATTTTTTTTAAATATTTGAATACTATATTTGGTAATGTTTGTATTAATAAATAGAGCCTACTACTTTAAAAGATAAATAAAAAATTTCACAAATGGTCTTTTAGATTTTCCGCTAGTCCCATAAATAGTTCCTTTGAAACCTTTTTTCCATGAATTGTTCCTCCCGAGAAACCTAGTACAAAATTTTCCGTTATGACCAACATTGTTAACAATTTCTTTTAAGAGATTGTGAATGACGAAAATACTCTTTTTATATCATTTTTTTGTCAATTGAAGTCTATGGTGAAATGTCAACATTCCACTTAACCCAAAAAACTAAAGTTGGACACCCATTTGGATATGGATATGGATATGGTGGAGAGAAAAGAGGCGTGTGCTTTGAAGTCATTTGGTGGCTTTGAAATCAGAGTTAGAATGGGAGTTGCAATTATTTTTTGGCCTTCACGACACCACCTACAAAACCAATAATAACCCTCTTGCGGCTACGGATCTAGTTGTCGTCATCGACAGGGATCTGGTAAGTGCAGCTCATTTTGATTTACTTAATAAGAAACGGATGTTCGGGTTCCTCCGTGGTGCCTCTACCGCCGTCATCCGCTCCTTTCTCCCCTTCACTTCCTTCACCAATCCTTTTTCCGCAAGTGTATTTTCCTTCTCTTTTATATTTTTCTTGGTTATGTGTTTCAGACTTATCTCTGTGGATCTATTTCAAAGTGTGGATTTTTTATTTAATTTAATTTATGGTTTCATTTTATTCCCTTTTACATATCATTGTTTTTTCAATTTCTGTCAACTATTTATGAGAAAATTCTCTATCCGCCATCACAAAAAATTTGAAATAACCATGATTGAAATCATCCATTAACGTAAACATGTGAATGCTAATACCCTCAAACAATTTTCTGACAATTACACATTGACAGTTTTCTTGATTATATTTTATCCCCAATTTATATCCTTTCGAAAATATATTTGGTAATTTATAAAATAATAAATATATTTTATTATTTAAAAAGATTGTATTTATACACACTGATCAAAAAAAAATTGTATACTTTTTTATAACTTCATAAGGTTGTCTATATTTTGAAAGCATCGAACATGAACATGTAAATCAACTCATTTGTAATTAATATTTAGAAACAGAGTTTACCATGAATTATATTGGATACTTCTAAAATATATTTGGTAATTTATGAAATAATATATCTAGTTTATTATTTTAAAAAAATAAATAATGATAATTCTAATCATTGATAAAAATAGTTTACTATTTTAAGAAATGAATAATCATAATTCAAAACATTGACAAAAATATTTTTTTTTATTTTTTAACCTCAAAAAGTTTTCTATATTATGAAAGATTTCAACATGAATATGTAATCAATTTTTTTATGCAATTAAGTGGTAATAAGCAATTAGAATTTTTTTTTACCATAAAATCTTTTGAATATTTCAAATATTTATTTGGTAAATAATAAAATAATAGATACAATGTATTATTTTATAAAACAAATAATGGTAATTCAAACCAATGATAAAAAAAATAGTTTATTATTTTATAATCTTAAATCATTTTCAACATTTAGATAGTATCCAACATTAACTTGTAAATCATTTACTTTTTTGTAGCAATTTATTTGTAACAACTACTTAGAAAAAAAAAAGGTTTTTCTTGATTTCATATTTCAAATGTATATTTGGTAATTTCTAAATAATAAAGATAGTTTATTAATTAAAAATATAATCTTAATTCTAAACATGATTGTAATAGTTTATTATTTTATAACCTCAAAAGCGTTTATATATGATGAAAGAATCCCACATGAACATGTAATCATTTACTTTTTTTGCAATTAAATTGTAACCAGTAATTAGAAAAATGATTTCCATTAATGTTTTTTTAATATTTCAAAACTATATTTGGTAATTTTTTTTAATAATAAATATAGTCTACTATTTTAAAAAATAAAGACAAAATTTCACAAATGGTCCTTTAGATTTTACGCCTATCCCTTAAATAGACCATTTGAAACTTTTTTCTCATGCACGGTCCCTACCGAGCAAACATTGCACACAAATTGCCGTTATGACTAACATTGTTAACGAATTCTGTTAAGTGATTGTTAATGACGAAAATACTGTTTGTATACCCTGAGTTTGTTGACTAGAGTCAATGGTGAAATGTAAACATTCCACTTAACCCAAAAAACAAAAGTTGCATACCCATTTGGATATGGATATGGATATCGTGGAGAGAGACAGGGTGTGTGCTTTGAAGGCATTTGGTGGCTTTGAAATTGAACTTAGAATGGGAGTTGGAGTCATTTTTTTTCGTGTTCTAGACACCACCTACAAAACCAATAATAATTCTCATGTTGTTACGGATCTTGTTGTCGTTGTCGACGAGGATCTGGTGGCTCGTACTCATTTTGATTTCTTAAGAAGAAACGGATGTCCGGGGTCCTCCGTGGTGCCTCTGCCGCTGCTTTCCGCTCCTTTTGCCCATTCACTTCCTTTGCCAATCCTCTTACTGCAAGTGTACTTTCATTCTCTGCCATATTTTTCTTAGTTTTTGGTTTCTGACTCATATCTGTGGATCTATCTGATAGTGTGAGTTTTTTATTTAATTTGATATATTGTTTCACTTTATTCCCTTTTACAGATCATTGTTTTTTCCATTTCTGTCAACTATTTACAATAAATTTCTCTATCTACCATCACAAAAAAACTTGAAATAATCATGATTGAAATCATTCATTGACCTAACTCTGTGAATGCTATTACCCTCAAACAATCTTCTAACAATTACACATCGACAGTTTTCTTGATTATATTTTACCCCTAATTTAACTTCTTTCGAAAATATATTTGATAATTTTTAAATAAATAAATATATTTTATTATTTAAAAAGATAGTATTTATACACATTGATAAAAGAAGTTGTATATTCTTTTATAACTTCGTAAGGTTTTCTATATTTTTAAAGCATCCAACATGAACATGTAAATTAACTAATTTGAAATAAATATTTAGAAACAGAGTTTACCATGAATTATACTGTATACTTCTAAAATATATTTGGTAATTTATGAAATAATATATCTAGTTTATTATTTAAAAAAAAATAAATAATGATAATTCTAATCATTGATAAAAATAGTTTATTATTTTAACAAATAAATAACCATAATTCAAAACATTGACAAAAATAGTTTATTATTTTATAACCTCAAAAAGTTTTCTAGATTACGAAAGATTTCAACATGTATATTTAATCAATTTTTTTATGGAATTTAGTGGTAATAAGTAATTAGAATTTTTTTTACCATAAATTTTTTTGAATATTTCAAAAATATATTTGGTAAATAATGAAATAATAGATACAATTTATTATTTTATAAAACAAATAATGGTAATTTTGAACAATGATAAAAAAAATAGTTTATTATTTTATAACCTCAAATCGTTTTCAATATTTAGATAGAATCCAACATTAATAGTAAATCATTTACTTTTAGCTTGCAATTTATTTTTAACAAATGCTTATGAAAAAAAGGTTTTCCTTGGTTTCTATTGAATATTTCATATATATATTTGGTTATTTCTAAAAGAATAAAGATAGTTTATTAATTAAAAATATAATCGTAATTCTAAATATGATTGTAAAAGTTTATTATTTTATAACCTCAAAAGCATTTATATATAATGAAAGAATCCGACATGAACATGTAACCATTTACTTTTTTTATGCAATTAAATTGTAACTAGTAATTAGAAAAATGGTTTCCATTAATGTTTTCTTTAATATTTCAAAACTATATTTGGTAACTTTTTAATAATAAATATAGTCTACTATTTTAATAAATAAAGACAAAATTTCACAAGTGGTCCTTTAGATTTTCCGCCTATCCCTTAAATTGTCCATTTGAAACTTTTTTGCCATGGACGGTCCCCACCGAACAAACATTGCACACAAATGGCCGTTATGACTAACATTGTTAACGAATTCTGTTAAGTGATTGTGAATGACAGAAATACCGTTTGTATACCTGTGTTTGTGTTTGTTGACTGAAGTCAATGGTGAAATGTAAACTTTCCACTTAACCCAGAAAACAAAAGTTGGATAACCATTTGGATATGGATATGGATATCGTGGAGAGAGACGGGACGTGTGCTTTGAAGGCATTTGGTTGCTTTGAAATTGAACTTAGAATGGGAGTCGGAGTCATTTTTTTCGTGTTTTGGACACCACCTACAAAACCAATAATAATCCTTCCATATCCAAATGGGTATCCAATTTTAGGTTTTTGGGTTAAGTGGAATGTTGACATTTCACCATTGACTTCAATTGACAAAAAAATGATATAAAAAGGGTATTTTCGACATTCACAATCATTTAACAGAAATTGTTAACAATGTTAGTCATAACGGAAAATTTTGTACGAGATTTCTCGGGGGGAACCGTTCATGGGAAAAAGATTTCAAATGGACTATTTAAGGGACAAGCGGAAAATATAAAAGACCATTTGAGAAATTTTTTATTTATCTTTTAAAGTAGTAGGCTACATTTATTAATATAAACATTACCAAATATAGTATTCAAATATTAAAAAAGTTATTGGAAACCATTTATATAATTACTAGTTACAATTTAATTGCATAAAAAAGTAAATGATTGCATTTTCATATTGGATTATTTCATAATATAAAAAAGTTTTTGAGGTTATAAAATAATAAACTATTACAATCATGTTTAGAATTATAATTATTTTTTCAATAATAAACTATATTTATTATTGTATAAATAACCAAATATATATTTGAAATATTCAATAGAAATCAAGGTAAACCTTTTTTTCTAAGCAATTGTCCCAAATAAATTGCAAGCAAAAAGTAAATGATTTACATGTTAGTGTTAGATTCTTTCATAATACTGAAAAATGTTTTTAGGGTATAAAATAATAAATCATTTTTTATCAACGTTTAGGATGGCAATTATTTGTTATATAGAATAATAAACTATATCTATTCTTGCATTAATTACCAAATATATTTTTGAAATATTCAAAAGAGTTTATGGTAAAAAAATCTAATTACTTATTATCACTTAATTGCAGGGAAAAAATGATTAAATATTCAAGTTGAAATCTTTTTTAATATAGAAAACCTTTTGAAGGTTATAAAATAATAAACTATTTTTGTCAATGTTTTTAATGATGATTATTTATTTTTTAAAATAAAAAACAGTTCTTTATAAATGTTCATAATTATCATTATTTATTTTTTAAAAATAATAAAGGAGATATATTATTTCATAAATTACCAAATATATTTTAGAAGTATCCAATATAATTCATGGTAAACTCAGTTTATGAATATTTAATACAAATTATTTGATTTACATGTTCATGTTAGATGCTTTTAAAATATAGACAACCTTTTGAAGTTATAAAAGAATATACAATTTTTTTATCAATGTATATATATATATATATACACACACTATATTTTTAAATAATAAAATATATTTATTATTTTATAAATTACCAAATATATTTTCGAAAGGAGATAAATTTGGGGTAAAATATAATCAAGAAAATTGTCAATATTGAATGTTAGAAGATTGGTTGAGAGTAATAGCATTCACAGAGTTAGGTCAATGGAGGAAGTCAATTATGGTTATTTCAAGTTTTTTGTGATGGTGGATAGAGAAATTTCTCGCAAATAGTTGACTTAAATGGAAAAAAAACAAAGATCTATAGAAGGGAATAAAGTGAAACCATATATTAAATTAAATAAAAAAACTCACACTATCAGATAGATCCACAGATATGAGTCGGAAACACAAAACCAAGAAAAATATGAGAGAGAAGGAAAATACACTTGCAGAAAGAGGATTGGCAAAGGAAGTGATTGGGCAAAAGGAACGGGCGGCAGCGGACAACGACAACATGATCCGTAACAACAAAATATGGACATGGATATGGTGGAGAGAAAATAGTCGTGTGCTTTGAAGGCATTTGGTGGCTTTGAAATCAGAGTTAGAATGGGAGTCGCAATTATTTTTTGGTGTTCAGGACACCACCTACAAAACCAATAATAACCCTCTTACGACTACGGATCTAGTTGTTGTCATCGACATGGATCTAGTAAGCGCTGCTCATTTTGATTTACTTAAGAAGAAACGGATGTCCGGGTTCCTCCGTAGTGCCTCTATCGCCGTCGTCCGCTCCTTTCTCCCCATCACTTCCTTCACCAATCCTCTTTCTGCAAGTGTATTTTCCTTCTCTTTTATATTTTTTTTGGTTTTGTGTTTCTGACTTGTCTCTGTGGATCTATCTAAAAGTGTGAGTTTTTTATTTAATTTAATTTATGGTTTCATTTTATTCACTTTTACATATCATTGTTTTTTCCATTTCTGTCACCAATTTCTGAGAAATTTCTCTATCTGCTATCATAAAAAACTTGAAATAACCATGATTGAAATCATCGATTAACCTAACCTGTGAACGCTAATACCCTCAAACAATCTTCTAACAATTACACATTGACAATTTTCTTGATTATATTTTACCCCCAATTTATCTCCTTTCAAAAATATATTTGGTAATTTGTAAAATAATTAATATATTTTATTATTTAAAAAGATAGTATTTATACACACTGATAAAAAAAATTGTATATTTTTTTTATAACTTCATAAGGTTGTCTATATTTTTAAAGCATCCAACATGAACATGTAAATCAACTAATTTGTAATTAATATTTAGAAATAGAGTTTACGATGAATTATATTTTATACTTCTAAAATATATTTGGTAATTTATGAAATAATATATCTAGTTTATTATTTGAAAAAAATAAATAATGATAATTCGAATCATTGACAAAAATAGTTTACTATTTTAAAAAATAAATAATCATAATTCAAAACATTGACAAAAATATTTTTTTATTTTATAACCTCAAGTTTTTTTTCTATATTATGAAAGATTTCAACATGAATATCTAATCAATTTTTTTATGTAATCAAGTGGTAATAAGTAATTAGATTTTTTTTACCATAAACTCTTTTGAATATTTCAAATATTTATTTGGTAAATAAGGAAATAATAGATACAATGTATTATTTTATAAAACAAATAATGGTAATTCAAAACAATGATAAAAAAATAGTTTTATAACCTTAAATCATTTTCAACATTTATATAGTATCCAACAACATTAACATGTAAATCATTTACTTTTTGCTTACAATTTATTTGTAACAAATGTTTTGAAAAAAAAAAAGGTTTTCCTTGATTTCTATTGAATATTTCAAATGTATATTTGGTAGTTTCTAGAATAATAAAGATAGTTTATTAATTAAAAATATAATTATAATTCTAAACATGATTGTAATAGTTTATTATTTTATAACCTCAAAAGCATTTATATATAATTGTAATTCTAACATGTAATCATTTACTTTTTTTTTTGCAATTATATTGTAACCAGTAATTAGAAAAATGGTTTCCGTTAATGTTTTTTAATATTTCAAAACTATATTTGGTAATTTTTTAATAATAAATATAGTCTACTATTTTAAAAAATAAAGACAAAATTTCACAAATGGTTCTTTTGATTTTCCGCCTATCCCTTAAATAGACCATTTGAAATTTTTTTCTTATGAACGGTCCCTACCGAGCAAACATTGCACACAAAAGGCCGTTATGACTAACATTGTTAACATATTTTGTTAAGTGGTTGTGAATAATGAAAATATCTTTTGTATACCCTGTGTTGTTTGTTGACTGAAGTCAATGGTGAAATGTAAACATTCCACTTAACTCTAAAAACAAAAGTTGGATACCCATTTCGATATGGATATGGATATGGTGGAGAGAAACGAGTCGTGTTCTTTGAAGGCATTTGGTGGCTTTGAAATTGAACCTAGAATGGGAGTCGGAGTAATTTTTTTGTGTTCAGGAAACCACCTACAAAACCAATAATAATCCTCATGTTGTTACGGATCTTGTTGTCGTTGTCGACGGGGATCTGGTGGCTGCTGCTCATTTTGATTTCTTAAGAAGAAATGGATGCACGGGGTCCTCCATGGTGCTTCTGCCGCTGCCGTCCGCTCCTTTTGCCCATTAACTTCCTTCGCCAATTCTCTTTTTGCAAGTGTATTTACCTTCTCATTTATCTATATGATAGTGTAAGTTTTTTAATTGAATTTAATTTATTGTTTCACTTTATTCCCTTATAAATCTCATTGGTTTTTTTTTTTCATTTCTGTCAACTATTAACCAGAAATTTCTCTATCCATTATCACAAAAAACTAGAAAAAAATCATGATTGAAATCCTCCATTGACCTAACTAATGAATGTTAATACCCTCAAACAATCTTCTAACATTTACACAACGACAATTTTCTTGTTTACATTTTACCCCCAACTTATCTCCTTTCGAAAATATATTTCGAAAATATATTTGCTTGCTATTTATTTGTAACAAATGCTTAGAAAAGAAAAAAGTTTACCTTGATTTCTATTGAATATCTCAAATATATATTCGGTAATTTCTAAAATAATTAAGATAGTTTATTATTTAAAAAAAATTCTAAACATGATTGTAATAGTTTATTATTTTAAAACCTCAAAAACCTTTTTATATAATGAAAGAATCCAACATGAACATGTAATCATTTACTTTTATATGCAATTAAACTGTAACTAGTAATTAGAAATATGGATTCCATTAATTTTTCTTAATATTTCAAAACTATATCCGATAATTTTTGTAATAACAGATATAGTCTACTATTTTAAAAAATAAAGACAAAATGTCACAAATGGTCCTCCAGATTTTCCGCCTGTCACTTAAAAATAAAGACAAAATGTCACAAAACGATATCCGGTAATTTTTGTAATAACAGATATGGATTCCTTTTTCTGCAAGTGTATTTATTTCTCACTTATATTTTTCGTAGTTTTGTGTTTCTGACTCATCTCTATGGATCTATCTGATAGTGTGGGTTTTTTTATTTAGTTTAATTTATGGTTTCACTTTATTCCCTTTTGAAGATTATTGGTTTTTTTTTCATTTTTGTAAACTATTTACCAGCAAAATCCCTATCCATCATCACAAAATACTTGAAATAACCATGATTAAAATCCTCCACTGACCTAACTCTGTGAATGCTAATACCCTCAAACAATCTTCTAACAATTACACATTACCAGTTTTCGTGAATATATTTTTCTCCCAATTTATCTCATTTCGAAAATATATTTGGTAATTTATAAAATAATAAATATATTTTATTATTTAAAAATATAGTATTTATAAAATTTGATAAAAAAAAACTGTATATTATTTTATAACTTCAAAAGTTTGTCTATATTTTTAAAGCATCCAACATGAACATGTAAATCATTTGAATTTTGTTGCAACTAATTTGTAACAAATAATTAGAAACAGTGTTTACCATAAATTATATTGGATACTTTTATAATATATTTGGTAATTTATGAAATAATATATCTATTTTATTATTTAAAAAAATATTGGTAATTCTAAACAGTGAGAAAAAAATGTTTATTATTTTAATAAATAAATAAATATAATTCTATATATCGACAAAAATAGTTTATTATTTTATAACCTCAAAAAGTTTTTTATATTATTCCAACATGATCATGTAATTAATTATTTTTTCCTCAATAAAGTAGTAATATGTAATTAGAAAAAAGTTTACCATAAACTTTTTGGAATATTTCAAAAATATATTTGGTAATTTATGGAATAATAGATACAATTTATTCTTTTGTAAAACAAATAATGGTAATTGTAAATATTGATAAAAAATAGTTTATTATTTTATAACCTCTAAACATTTTCAATATTATGAAAGAATCCAACATAAACATGTAAATCATTTCGGTGCTTTGGACGTTCTGTAATAGTATTTTATTTAGTAGTAATAAGCCTAGAAAGGATATGATTTTTTATTTCATTGTTGATATTTCGGTTCGTTAGTTTTCGTCCCGTACCTCTAAGGCTAGGCTTAATTGGAGTTTGTGGCTTCAAAATCCTACCCACTCTTAATGGTCTGTATTTCTAGCATGTTGCTAGTTTTCTTTTAATTTAATTGGCTGCTGCCGTTCAAAAAAAAACATGTAAATCATTTACTTTTATTTATTTGTAAGAAATGTTTAGAAAAAAAATTTACCTTGATTTCTATTGAATATTTCAAATATATATATATATATATATATATATATATATATATATATATATATATATATATATATATATATATATATATATATATATCTAGTAATTTCTAAAATAATTAAGATAGTTTATTATTTAACAAAAATAATCATAATTCTAAATATGATTGTAAAAGTTTTTTATTTTATAACCTCAACAACTTTTTTATATAATGAAAGAATCCGACATAAACATGTAATCATTGAATCCAACATGAACATGTAATCATTTATTTTTTTACATAATTAAAATGTAACTAGTAATTAGAAAAACGTTTCCCATTAACTTTTTTTTAATACTTCAAATCTATATTTGGTAATTTTTGAAATAAAAAATATAGTCAACTTATTTAAAAAACAAAAGACAAAATGTGACAAATGGTCCTTCAGATTTTCCGCCGGTCCCTTAAATAGTCCCTTGGAAACCTATTTCCCCTTGATGGTACCTACCGAGTAAACCTTGCACACAAATGAACGTTATGACAAACATTGTTAACAAATTCTGTTAAGTGATTGTAAATGATAAAAATACCCTTTGTGTACCCTGTTTTTGTCAACTGAAGTCAATGGTGACTTATCAACATTACAGTTAACCCTAAAAACTAAAATTGGGTACCCATTTTGATATGGATATGGATATGATGGAGAGAAACGAGTCGTGTGCTTTGAATGAATTTGGTGGCTTTGAAATCGGACTTAGAATGAGAGTCGGAGTCATTTTTTTAGTGTTCAGGATACCACCTACAAAACCAATAATAATCCTCCCGTTGCTATCGTTATTGTTGTCGTTGTCGACAGGGATCTGGTGGAGCCTGCTCATTTTGATTTCGTTAAGTAGAAACGGATGTCCAGGTTCCTCTAAGGTGCCTATATTGTCATCGTCCGCTGCTTTCGCCCCTTCACTTCCTTCGCCAATCCTCTTTTTGCAAGTGTATTTACTTCTCTCTTATATTTTTCTTAGTTTTGTGTTTCTGACTCATCTCTATGGATCTATCTGATAGTGTGGGTTTTTTATTTAATTTAATTTATGGTTTCACTTAATTCCCTTTTAAAGATTATTGTTTTTTTCATTTCGGTAAACTATTTACCAGCAATTTCTCTATACACCATCACAAAATACTTGAAATAACCATGATTGAAATCCTCCACTAACTCTGTGAATGCTAATACCCTCAAACAGTCTTCTAACAATTACACATTGACAATTTTCTTGATTATATTTTTCTCCCAATTTATCTCCTTTCGAAAATATATTTGGTAATTTATAAAATAATAAATATATTTTGTTATTTAAAAAGATAGTATTTATAAACATTGACAAAAAAAATTGTATATTCTTTTATAACTTAAAAAGTTTGTCTATATTTTTAAAGCATCCAACATGAATGTGTAAATCATTTGAATTTTGTTGCAACTAATTTGTAACAAATAATTAGAAACAGTGTTTACCATAAATTATATTGGATACTTCTAAAATATATTTGGTAATTTATGAAATCATATATCTACTTTATTATTTAAAAAGATATTGGTAATTCTAAAGAGTAAGAAAAAGATGTTTATTATTTTAATAAATAAATAAATATAATTCTATACATTGAAAAATTAAAATAGTTTATTATTTTATAACCTCAAAAAGTTTTCAATATTATGAAAGATTCCAACATGATCAAGTAATCAATTATTTTTTCCTTCAATAAAGTAGTAATATGTAATTAGAAAAAAGTTTAACATGAACACTTTGGAATATTTCAAAATTATATTTGGTAATTTATGGAATAATAGATACAGTTTATTCTTTTGTAAAACAAATAAAGGTAATTGTAAATATTGATAAAAAATAGTTTATTATTTTATAACCTCTAAACGTTTTCAATTTTATGAAAGAATCCAACATTAACATGTAAATTATTTACTTTTTTATTGTAATTTATTTGTAAGAAATGTTTAGAAAAAAAAATTATTCCTTGATTTCTATTGAATATTTCAAATATATATCTGGTAAATTCTAAAATAATTAAGATAGTTTATTATTTAAAAAAAAATCATAATTCTAAATATGATTGTAATAGTTTTTTATTTTATAACCTCAACAACTTTTTTATATAATGAAAGAATCCAATATGAACATGTAATCATTTACTTTTTTACGCAATTAAAATGTAACTAGTAATTAGAAAAATGGTTTTTATTAATTTTTTTTAACATTTCAAGTCTATATTTGGTGAATTTTGAAATAAAATATATATAGTCAACTATTTTAAACAATAAAGACAAAATTTCACAAATGATCCTTCAGATTTTCCGTCTATCGCTTAAATAGTCCATTTGAAACCTTTTTCACATGTATGGTTCCTATCGAACAAACCTTGCACACAAATAACCTTTATGACTAACATTGTTAACAAATTCTATTAAATGATTGTGGATGATGAAAATACCCTTTGTATACCCTGTTTTTGTCGACCGAAGTTAATGTTGAAATGTCATTATTTCACTTAACCCTAAAAATTAAAGTTGGATACCCATTTGGATATAGATATGGATACGGTGGAGAGAAACAAGGCATGTGCTTTGAAGAAATTTAGTGGCTTTGAAATCGGACTTAGAATGAGTGTCGGAATCATTTTTTTAGTGTTCAGGATACCACCTACAAAACCAATAATAATCCTCATGTTGCTACAGTTATTATTGTCGTTGTTGACAGGGATCTGGTGGCGCCTGCTCATTTTGATTTCCTTAAGAAGAAACGGATGCTCGAGTTCCTCTGAGGTGCCTATTCCGCCATCGTCTGCTGCTTTCGCCCCTTCACTTCCTTCGCCAATCCTCTTTCTTCAAGTGTATTTACTTCTCTCTTATATTTTTCTTAGTTTTGTGTTTCTGACTCATCTCTATGGATCTATCTGATAGTGTGGGTTTTTTATTTAATTTTATTTATGGTTTCACTTTATTCCATTTTAAAGATTATTGTTTTTTTATTTCTGTAAACTATTTACCAACAATTTCTCTATCCACCATCACAAAATACTTGAAATAACCATGATTGGAATCCTTCACTGACCTAACTTTGTGAATGCTAATACCCTTAAACAATCTTCTAACAATTACACATTGACGGTTTTCTTGATTATATTTTTCTCCCAATTTATCTCCTTTCGAAAATATATTTGGTAATTTATAAAATAATAAATATATTTTATTATTTAAAAAGATAGTATTTATAAACATTGACAAAAAAAATTGTATATTCTTTTATAACTTCAAAAGTTTGTCTATATTTTTAAAGCATTCAACATGAACATGTAAATCATTTGAATTTTGCTGCAACTAATTTGTAACAAATAATTAGAAACAGTGTTTACCATAAATTATATTGGATACTTCTAAAATATATTTGGTAATTTATGAAATCGTATATCTAATTCATTATTTAAAAAAATATTGGTAATTCTAAACAGTAAGAATTTTTTTTATTATTTTAATAAATAAATAAATATAATTCTATACATTGACAAATTAAAATAGTTTATTATTTTATAACCTCAAAAAGTTTTCTATATTATGAAAGATTCCAACATGATCATGTAATCAATTATTTTTTTCTTCAATAAAGTAGTAATATGTAATTAGAAAAAAGTTTACCATAAACTCTTTGGAATATTTCAAAAATATATTTGACAATTTATGGAATAATAGATATAGTTTATTCTTTTGTAAAACAAATAATGGTAATTGTAAATATTGATAAAAAATAGTTGATTATTTTATAATCTCAAAACGTTTTCAATATTATGAAAGAATCCAACATTAACATGTAAATCATTTACTTTTTGCTTGTAATTTATTTGTAATAAATGTTTAGAAAAAAAAAATTACCTTGATTTCTATTAAATATTTGAAATATATATATGGTAATTTCGAAAATAATTAAGATAGTTTATTATTTTAGAAAATAATCATAATTTTAAATATGATTGTAATAGTTTTTTATTTTATAACCTCAACATTTTTTTTATATAATGAAAGAATCGAACATGAACATCTAATTATTTACTTTTTTACGCAATTAAAATGTAACTAGAAATTAGAAAAGTAATTTTTTTTAATATTTCAAATCTATATTTGGTAATTTTGGAAATAAAAAATATAGTCAACTAAAGTTGGATACTCATTTGGATATGGATATGGATATGGTGGAGAGAAACACATGTGCTTTGAAGGAATTTGTTGGGATTGAAATCGGACTTAGAATGGGAGTCAGAATCAATTTTTTTGGTGTTCAGGGTGCAACCGAAAAAACCAATAATAATCCTCCTGCTGCTCATTTTGATTTCATTATGAAGAAACGGATGCGCGAGTTCCTCTGTGGTGCCTCGACCGCCCCTTCCTTAAAAAGATAGTATTTATAAACATTGATAAAAAAAAATTATATATTCTATTAAAACTTCAAGAGGTTGTCTATATTTTTAAAGCATTCAACATGAAATTGTAAATCAACTAATTTGTAAAAAATATTTAGAAAGTGAGTTTTCCATGAATTATATTAGATACTGATAGAAATATTTTTGGTAACTTATGAAATAATATATCTAATTTATTATTTAAAAAAAAACAAATAATTATAATTGTAAACCTTGATAAAAATAGTTTATAATTTGAAAAAATAAATTCGTTCAAAACATTGAAAAAAAATAGTTTATTATTTAATAAACCTCAAAAAGTTTTCTATATTATGAAAACTTTCAACATGAATATGTACTCAATTATTGTTTATTTTTTCTACAATTAATTGGTAATAAGTAATTAAAAATCTTTTTGCCATAAACTCTTTTGAGTATTTCAAATATATATTTGGTAATTAATGAAATATTAGATACAATTTATTATTTTATAAAAAAAATATTGGCAAATCTAAACATTGATAAAAAAAAATAGTTTATTATTTTATAACCTCAAAACGTTTTTAATATTATGAAAGAATCCAGCTTTAACATGTAAATGATATACTTTTTTCTTGCAATTTATTTGTAACAATTGCTTAGAAATAAAAGGTTTACCTTGATTTCTATTGAAAATTTTAAATATATATTTGGTAATTTCTAAAATAATAAAGATACTTTATTATTTAAAAAGATAATCGTAATTCTAAACATGATTTTAATAGTTTATTATTTTATAAGCTCAAAAAAAATTTATATTATTAAAGAATCCAACATAAAAATGTTATTATTTACTTTTTTATGCAAGTAAACTGTAACTAATAATTAGATAAATGGTTTCCACTAATTTTTTTTAAATTTAAATGCTATATTTTCTAATTTTTGTAATAATAAATATAGTCTACTATTTTAAAAAATAAAGACAAAATTTCACAAATGGTCCTTTAGATTTTCCGTGTGTCCTTTTAATAGTCCCTTTGAAGCCTTTTTTCCATGGATGGTTCCTACTGAGAAACCTTGTACAAAAATGGCCGTTATGACTAACATTGTTAACAACTTCTGTTAAGTGATTGTAAACGACGAAAATACATGTTTTTGTTGATTGAAGTCAATGGTGAAATGTTAACATTCTACTTAACCTTAAAAACTAAAGTTGGATACTGTAACATCCCTCTCTGGTAGGTATCACAATATTGTCCGCTTTGGGCCACTCGGCACGAGAACTTCCCAGGGGGTCACCCATCCTGGTACTACTCCCGCCCGAGCACGCTTAACTGTAGAGTTCTTATCGGATCTGCTGCCCTCACGGCTTTAAAACGCATTGTGATAGGGAAGGTATCCACACCTCTTATAAGGAATGCTTAGTTCTCCTTCCCAGTCGATGTGGGATCAGATCTAACCCACTTTCACCCCCCATTATAGGGTTCGACGTCCCCGTCGAACACATCGACCTGTGCCCTGGCTCTGATACCATTTCGACTGGGAAGGAGAACTAAACATTCCTTATAAGGGGTGTGGATACCTTCCCTATCACAACGTGTTTTAAAGCCGTGAGGGCAGCAGATCCCATAAGAACTCTGTAGTTAAGCGTGCTCGGGCGGGAGTAGTACCAGGATGGGTGACCCCCTGGGAAGTCCTCGTGCCAAGTGGCCCAAAACGGACAATATTGTGATACGTGCCAGAGGGGATGTTACAAATGGTATCAGGGCACGGGTCGATGTGTTCGATAGGGACGTCGAACCCTATAATGGGGGGTGAAAGTGGGTTAGATTTGATCCCACATCGACTGGAAAGGAGAACTAAGCATTCCTTATAAGGGGTGTGGATACCTTCCCTAACATAACGCGTTTTAAAGCCGTGAGGGCAGCAGATCCCATAAGAACTCTGCAGTTAAGCGTGCTCGGGCGGGAGTAGTACCAGGATGGGTGACCCCCTGGGAAGTCCTCGTGCCGAGTGGCTCAAAGCGGACAATATTATGATATGTGCCAGAGGGGGATGTTACAGATACCCATTTGAATATGGATATGGACATGGTGGAGAGAAATGAGGCATGTGCTTTGAAAGCATTTGGTGGCTTTAAAATCAAACTTAGAATGGGAGTCGGAATCATTTTTTTGGTCTTCAGGACACCATCTAGAAAACCAATAATAATCCACTTGCTGCTACGAATATTGTTGTTGCTGCTCATTTTGATTTACTTAAAAAGAAACGGATATCCGGGTTCTTCTATGGTGCCTTTGCCACTGTCGTCCACTCCTTTGCCCCTTCACTTCCTTCACCAATCCTCTTTTTGCAAATGTTTTTTCTTTCTCTCTTATATTTTTCGTGGTTGTGTTTCTAACTTATCTCTGTGGATCTATCTCATAGTGTGAGTTTTTTTATTTAATTTAATTTATGGTTTCACTTTATTCCATTTTACAAATCATTGGTTTTTTTCCATTTTTGTCAATTATTTACGAGAAATTTCTTGATTATATTTTACCCCCAATTTATCTCCTTTCGAAAATATATTTGGTAACTTATCAAATAATAAATATATTTTTTATTTAAAAAGATAGTGTTTATAACATTGAAAAAAAATTGTACATTCTTTTATAACTTCAAAAGGTTTTCTATATTTTCAAAGCATCCAACATTAACATGTAAATCAACTAATTTGTAATAAATATTTAGAAACAAAGTTTACCATGAATTATATTGGATACTTCTAAAATATATTTGGTGAATTATGAAATAATATATCTAGTTTATTATTTAAAAAAAATAATGTTAATTCTAAACATTGATAAAAATAGTTTATTATTTAAAAAAATAAATAATCATAATTCAAAACATTAGCAAAAATAGTTTATTATTTTATAACCTCAATAACGTTTTTATATTGCAATTCTATATTTGGTAATTTTTGTAATAACTAATATAGTCTACTATTTTACAAAATAAAGACAAAATTTTGCAAATGGTCCTTTAGATTTTCTGCCTATGCCTTAAATATTCCCTTTGAAAACTTTTTCCCATTAATGGTTCCTACCAAGCAAACCTTGCAGACAAATGGCCGTTATGACTAACATTGTTAACAAATTTTGTTAAGTGATTGGGAATGATGAAAATACCTTCTGTATAACCTATTTTTTTGTCGACTAAAGTCAATGGTGAAATGTCAACATCCCACTTAACCCTAAAAACTAAAGTTGGATACCCATTTGGTTATGGATAAGGATATGGGGAGAGAAACAAAGCATGTGCTTTAAAGGCATTTGGTGGCTTTGAAATCGTACTTAGAATGGGAGTCAAAATTATTTTTTTTTTGGTGTTTAGGATACCAGCTACAAAACCAATAATAATCCTCCTGCTTGTACAGTTATTGTTGTCGTTGTCGACAATGATCTGGTGGCTGCTGCTCATTTTGATTTCCTTAAGAAGAAACAGATGCCTGGGTAGCTCCATGGTTCCTCTGCCGCCTCCGTCCGCTCCTTTCGCCCCTTCACTTCCTTTGCCAATCCTCTTTTTGGAAGTGTATTCTCCTTCTCTCTTATATTTTTCTTGGTTTTGTGTTTCTGACTCATCTCTTTGGATCTATTTGATAGTGTGGGTTTTTGTATTTAATTTAACTTATAGTTGCACTTTATTCCCTTTTAAAGATCATTGTTTTTTTCATTTCTTTCAATTATTTACTAGAAATTTCTGTATCCGCCATAACAAAAAACTTGAAATAAACATGATTGAAATCCTCCATTGACCAAACTCTGTGAATGTTAATACTCTCAACCAATCTTCTAACAATTACACATTGACAATTTTCTTGATTATCTTATATCCCCAATATATCTCCTTTCGAAAATGTATTTGGTAATTTATAAAATAATAAATATATTTTATTATTTAAAAACATAGTATTTTTAAATATTGATAAAGAAGTTGTATGGTCTTTTATAACTTCAAAAGTTTTTATATATTTTTAAAGCATCCAACATAAACATTTAAATCATTTGAATTTTGGCGCAACTAATTTGTAACAAATAGTTAGAAACTGAGTTTACCATAAATTATATTGGATACTTCTAAAATATATTTGGTACTTTATGAAATAATATATCTAGATTATTATTTTAGAAAAATAAATATTGGTAATTCTAAACACTGATAAAAAATGTTTATTATTTTAAAAAATAAATAATAATAATTCTATACATTGACAAAAATAATTAATTACTTTATAACCTCAAGAAATTTTCTATATTATCAAAGATTTCTAACATGTACATGTAATCAATTATTTTTTCCTGCAATTAAGTAGTAATATGTAATTAGAAAAAAGTTTACCATAAACTCTTTTGTATATTTCAAAAATATATTTGGTAATTTAGTAAATAAAAGATACATTTTATTATTTTGTAAAACAAATAATGTCAATTCTAAATATTGATAAAAAAACAGTTTACTATTTTATAACCTCAAAACGTTTTCAATATTATGAAAGAATCCAACATTAACATGTAAATCATTTACGTTTTGGTTGCAATTTATTTGTAAGAAATGCTTAGAAAAGAAAAGGTTTAACTTGATTTCTATTGAATATTTCAAATATATATTTGGTAAGTACTAAAATAATAAAGATAGTTTATTAATAAAATATATAATCGTAATTCTAAAAAAGATTGTAATCGTTTATTATTTTATAACCTCAAAAACTTTTTTATAAGATGAAAGAATTCAACATGAACATGTCATCATTTACTTTTTTATGCAATTAAATTGTAACTAGTAATTAGAAAATTGGTTTCCATTAATGTTTTCTTAATATTTCAAAACTATATTTGGTAATTTTTGAAATAATAAATATAGTCTACAATTTTAAAAAATAAAGACAAAATTTCACAAATGGTCCTTTAGATTTTCCGACTGTCCCTTAAATAGTCCATTTGAAACTTTTTTCCCATGGATGGTCCCTACCGAGCAAACATTGCACACAAATGGCCGTTATAACTAACAATGTTAAAAAATTCTGTTAAGTGATTGTGAATGACGAAAATACCCTTTGCATACCCTGTTTTTGTCGACTAAAGACAATGGTGAAATGTCAACATTCCATTTAACCCTTAAAACTAAATTTGGATACCCATTTAGATGTGGATATGGATATGGAGGAGAGAAACGAAGTGTGTGCTATGAAGGAATTTGGTGGCATTTAAATCGAATTTTGAATGGGAGTCGGAATAATCAGTAATTTTAGGAAATTCATCGTCTTCTCCTTCATCATTGACGACATTAACCCTGTGATGATTGGGTTTGGAATATGGTTTTGACTTATAGGATCTCTAGGATGAAGATTTAGCCTTCCTGTTGGGTTTGGCATAGGAACTTGGCATGGTGACCCTCGTTTGTATTTCTTTGTCTTCTTCCAATCTGATGAACCTTAGTGCTCAGCTTCTTGTTGGGGTTGTGATGTGTGTTGACTTGAAGGTTGTCGTGTAGGGATCGAGGAGTCATAGGGAGTCGACTTGTGCACCGAGGATAGTTCAGACATTGCACGATATTGAAGTGAGTTACCTTCCAGTAGGGGTGGGTCTAAGGCCACAATGCCGGCTCACCAAAAAGGGATATTTAGAAGATAATGGTCTTTGTGATAATTATCTTGGTCTGGTTATGTGTTGGTTATGGGTTTATCAGGGTAGTATGTTATGTGTATGGTAGGGATTAGTTTCCTTGGCAGTGGTCCTTAGGACCCAAGGGTAGGACAGTACCCGGATATGCCTGACTGTATGCTTATATATGTTGATTGTATGCTAGTAGTAGGGGGTGAAATAGTCCCCAGTTACCAGTTGAAAGATACAGATGTTGATTACCGATTGAAAAATACCGATGATGGTTACCAGTTGAAAGATACCGATGAAGGTTACCGGTTGAAAGATACCGACGATATTGTATGGTATGTGGTATGATGGGGGAACTCACTAAGATTTGTGCTTACAATTTTGGTTTTGGTTTCAGGTACCTCTTCGTCGAAGGGGAAAGAGTCGGCGGTGTAGCAGCGCATCACACACACACATGTTTCCGCAAGAAGTTTTTTTTGGGACTATACTCTGATTTTCAATACCTATGATGTTATGGTTTGAAATACAACATTATGATTTTGTAATGGATGTTTTATTGACAATTTTTTGGTAAAATGTTTGTTAAATGCGTTAATTCATAAATGAAATTTTTGGCCTTGAAAATTGGGTCGTTACAAGTTGGTATCAGAGCCCTGGTTTGAAGGATTCAGACACACCCTCGGGGGTCTCTGGACTCAAACCGAGGGACTAAAAGATCTTTCAAGGAAAAATGGTTTTCTAAAGTCTAAACTGAGAAATTTTAAGAAAGTCGAAGTGTGTGATGCGTGCGACCGGCCGGGCTCAAGTAAGTTTTCCCCAAGATACCCATACTTGTTATGTTATGTTATATGGTTTTGATTCAAAGAACTGCATGCTAGAATAGGACTAAGGATCTAGGAGGATGCCTTGTGTGCCTGATAGATGATTTTGAGAATTGCATGCTAGTTAGGGCTAAGGATCTAGGAAGGATGCCTTATGTACCTGTTGTATGAGCTGTATGCTAGGACTGTTTAGTCAGCAGTAGGATGACTTGTGTAGGTTATGCCTAGTTTGGTTACTCAACGCACGAATGCTGCTTGCTTTGTGCTATGGGGGTTCTGACCAGGTTCAACTAATTAAGGAGCGGATATGTAACAGTATCCGCAAGCTAGTTAGGGGGAGGTGGTGAGGACTCCTAGTGCAGCTGATGGCGGAGAGTAGGTCGGAGAGTGCCCTAGGAAAGCCTAGGATGAGGTCGGTGGAAAGGGTATCGGTAAAAGGGACTTGGTGAAGTCGAAGCAATTCTTGAGGAAAGTACAGATAGATGTGGATGGTAGTATGGGCCCGTACTACTGAAAGCAGAGGATCCGTACTCGAACTGAGGAGGGCCTAGATGGAACCGGGAAACTTGGAAAGTGTATGTGACCTCCAGGAAGTATATGTGACCCTAACATTCATATGTTATTGTTTCAGAATGGTGGTCACACGACATGGAGCAGGAGTTCCAGGATTCGGGTCAGGATCAGGCTCGGGGGTAGGATCCGAGCATGTGGATGATGGATTACGCGAGTTCATCGCGTCTGAGATCACGAGGGGTATCCTTGATGCGACGCCGGTTATCTTCGGGTCGATCAAGGAGGGGATCATTGAGCTGATGGAGGATCGCCTTAGGGCGTTCTGGAATGACATGGCAACCAGCCAGTCAGGACCACGCACACTGTCCTTTAAGGACTTCAGAGGGAGTGGTGCGCCAGATTTCCACGGGGCGAAGGACCCCATTGCTACCACACGATGGATTGCAGACATTGAGTCTGCACAACTGACCAGCTTCTGCCCTGAGGGGTCGAAGGTACGATTTGTAGCAGGGTGTTTGAGGGACCGGGCTAGGGACTGGTGGAAGTCGGTTGGTGACTCTTTGGGAGCCTCGGATGTTGAGGCTATGACATGGTCGGATTTTGTGACCCGGTTCAGAGCAGAGTTTGCGCCAGCTGTAGAGCTTCAGCAACTGGCCAGGAAATTCTTGGATATGAGACAAACTACGAAGACTGTGGCGGAGATCACCGCCAAGTTCTGGGAGAGGGATTTCTTGGTACCCCAGTATGCGGGTGATGAGGACCTGAAGAGGACCCGCTACCATGACATGCTACGAGCTGACATCCGGGAGCATGTCAGTTTTTCAGCTTGCCCTACCCTGGATTCCATGATTTCCAGGGCTAGGGAGAGGGAGATTGATCTGAAGCACATCCGGAAGAGGAAGGCAGAGGAGGGGCAAACGGCGGGGGCTTCGGGGAAGAAGCCCAAGGGATCCGATGGTAGGCCGAAAGGCCAGTCAGGGCGGGACCGCTGTGGAAAATGCGGTCGGTCACACGAGGGAGCTTGTCGCACTGGGCCAGGTTCAGGCTGCTATAAGTGCGACAAGGTTGGGCATTTTGGCAAGGATTGTACTGCCCCTATTCCGGCGATACAGATGTCAGACCTGATTTGCTTTCATTGCAATTAGAAGGGCCATAAAAAGGCCAATTGCCCTAGATTGGCAACAGCAGCGGCGCCGGTAGTGGCACCGACTACAGCGACAGGACGGGTTGTGGATGGTCGGAAGGTCAACTTGGAGGCTCCAGTGGTTCGGAGCCGAGCATTTCAGCTGATAGCCGAGGAGGCACGCACTGCACCCGATGTGGTGATGGGTATGATTTCTTATCCTTATGCTTTTATAGTATGGCGCTGTAATTTTGATATATCATGTGCCTTGTTTAGGATCGTTCCATGTGAACAAAATCCCAGTTCAAGTGTTGTTTGATTCGAGTGCCACCCGATCATTTGTCTCTCTTGCGCTTAGCAAGAAGTTTCCGGAGTCTTCGGGCATGTTGGATTGCCCTCTAGAGGTCGAGATTGCGGACGACCGGTCGGTACGAGCATCGGAGGTCTATCGGGACTATGTTTTGAGGCTGTTCAAGGAGCGTTACCTGGTAGACCTGGTTCTTATTCCATTGAGGGGGAACAAGGTGATTATAGGCATGGATTGGTTGAGCCCCATTGGGGCAGTGATAGATTGCGCGCATCAGCTGGTTCGGATTAGAACCCCAAGTGGGGGAGAGTTGGTAGTTCAGGGCGAGAGGCCACAGCAAGGACCAGCGGTATGTTCAGCAGCAAGAGCTAGGCGTTACCTTCAGCAGGGTTGCGTAGGATATGTCGCCTATGTTATGGACACACGGGAGGCGGGTAAGGCGACAGTGGGCAATGTGCCCGTGGTGCGTGAGTTTACGGACATATTCCCCGAGGAGTTGCCTGGGATACCTCTGGAGAGGCAGGTGGAATTTAGGATCGACCTAGTCCCCGGTGCGGCTCCGATAGCCAAGGCACCATATCGGTTGGCTCCTCCTGAGATGCAGGAGTTGTCTATATAGCTGCAGGAGCTATTAGACAAAGGATTCATTAGACCAAGTAGTTCTCCCTGGGGAGCCCCGATTCTGTTTGTGAAGAAGAAAGACGGGTTGCATCAGATGTGTATAGATTATTGGGAACTGAACAAGGTAACGGTGAAGAACCGTTACCCACTCCCGAGGATTGATGACCTCTTTGACCAGCTTCAGGGAGCATCTTGGTTCTCCAAGATTGATTTGCGTTCAGGATACCATCAGATGAGGGTCAGAGAGGAGGATGTGTAGAAGATTGTGTTTCGGACGCGCTATGGCCACTACGAGTTTATAGTGATGCCCTTCGGGCTCACCAATGCTCATGTCGCGTTTATGGACCTCATGAACCGCGTGTGTAGACCGATGTTAGACCGATCTGTGATAGTGTTTATTGATGACATCTTGGTTTACTCCAAGACGCAGGAGGAGCATCTGCGGGAGGTTCTGGAGACTTTGAGGAGGGAGAACTTGTATGCTAAGTTCTCCAAGTGTGAGTTCTGGTTGCGCGAGGTGCAGTTCCTTGGGCACCTCGTCAACCAGGATGGGATTTCAGTGGACCCGGCCAAAGTGGAGGCCGTGATGAGATGGGAACTTCCGAAGTCTCCATCTGAGATTCAGAGTTTCCTAGGATTAGCCGGCTACTATCGGAGATTCATCCAGGATTTCTCCAAGATAGTCGTACCCCTGACCAGGCTAACAAGGAAAGTTGTGGTCTTTCGTTGGGGGCCTGAGCAGCAGGCCGCATTCGAGACTCTGATACAGAGATTGTGTGGGGCACCAATCTTAGCCCTGCCAGAGGGCATGGAGGATTTTTGTTGTATATTGCAATGCATCCATCTCAGGTTTGGGCATAGTTCTGATGCAGAGAGGGCATGTCATCGCCTACGCGTTGAGGCGGCTGAAGCCTCACGAGACGAATTACCCGATGCATGAGTTGGAGCTGGGGGCTGTTGTGTTCGCCCTTAAGATTTGGCGCCATTACCTCTATGGGGTTCGCTATACTATCTACACAGACCACAAGAGTTTGAGGTACCTTATGGATCAACCGAATCTAAACATGAGGCAGCGTCGGTGGATGGACGTGGTAAAGGAATACGATTGCGAGATCCTTTACCACCCGGGGAAGGCCAATGTTGTGGCTGACACGCTTAGCTGCAAGGCAGCGCCAATCAAGGATATTTGTATGAGGATGACGGTGGTGACTCCGCTGTTGGAGCGGATTCGGGAGGCCCAACAGGAGGCCATGAAGGAGGAACATCGGAAGAGCGAGCGGGTTGTGGGTCAGATTTCCTCCTTTGACTATGACAGTTAGGGGTTGTTGACTCTGCACCGTAGGGTGTGGGTTCCCTATCATGAGGGTGTGCGCCAGGTATTGATGGAGGAAGCGCACAAATCTCGATTCTCCATTCACCCCGGGGCGACGAAGATGTATAGGGATCTTCGTTTGAACTATTGGTGGCCCTGCATGAAGCGGGATGTGGCATGGTACGTAGAGCGGTGCTTGACCTACAGGAAGGTCAAAGCTGAGCATCAGAGACCTCACGGCAAGATGCAGCCATTGGATATTCGCTGTTGAAATGGGAAGACATCACGATGGATTTTATCACAAAGCTTCCCAGGACCGCGCGGGGAGCAGATTCGATCTGGGTCATCGTCGATCGATTGACCAAGAGCGCCCATTTTATCCCGATTCAAGAGAGTATTTCGGCCGAAAAGTGGCCGACATTTATATCAGGGAGGTGGTGGCGCGGCACGGGGTGCCAGTATCGGTGATTTCAGACAGAGACGTTCGGTTTACTTCCAAAGTTCTGGAAGAAGTTCCATGACGAGATGGGAACTCGTCTGCATTTTAGTACCGCTTTACACCTGCAAACAGATGGACAGAGTGAGCAGACCATCCGGACCTTAGAGGATATGATGCGGGAGTGTGTCTTAGACTTCAGAGGTAGTTGGGTACTTACCTTCCTTTGGCTGAGTTCTCGTACAACAACAGTTATCACGCGAGTATTAACCGTCCTCCCTTCGAAATGTTGTACGGGAGGAAATGCAGGACCCCGATATGTTGGGGTGAGGTTGGTCAGAGGGTTATGGGGAGTACCGAAGTGGTACTCAAGACTACGGAGAGGATCCAGCAGGTCCGGAGCAGGCTTCAGACTGCTCAGAGTCGGCAGAAAAGTTATGCCAATAAGCGCCGATCAGACTTAGAATTCCAAGTCGGGGATATGGTTCTCCTGAAAGTGTCACCTTGGAAGGGTGTCATCCGATTCAAGAAGCGGGGCAAGCTGGGCCCCAGGTATATCGGACCTTTCAGGGTTATAGCCCGGGTGGGCAAGGTTGCGTATAGGCTGGATCTGCCAGCCGAACTCAGTCAGATTCATAGCACTTTTCACGTCTCCCAGTTACGGAAATGTTTGGTGGACGAATCAGAGGTGGTACCCTTGGAGGATATTCAGGTTGACGACAGCCTGAACTACATCGAGAGACCGGTGGTGATTCTTGACAGAAAGTCAAAGGATCTACGGAACAAGAGGGTGGATCTGGTAAAGGTTCAGTGGTAGCATCGAAAGGGCTTGGAATGGACCTGGGAGCCAGAGGACGAGATGAGGGAGCATTACCCAAAGCATTTTCAGGATCGAGTGGCAGACTTCGAGGACGAAGTCTAAAATAAGTGGGGGAGATTTGTAACACCTGGTACGTTTTCTTCAATATATGTATTTTTCGCTAGGACTCGATGAGTTAGAGGATCAACTCATCGAATAGGGACGTGGTTGCGGACATTTTAAGTGACCGACTTGACGAGTCGGGAGACTGACTCGGCAATTAGGTGATGGTTATGTGAAACCCTAAATCTGAGGGTTTGCACCCTATATAAACAACTTAACTCAGCCTCCCTTGTCCCTAACGCTCTCTTGAAAGCTTCATATCAAACCATAGTTGTTTGTGTGTGAGTTAAGGCCATTTTTGGTGTTCTTGTGTGGATTGTAAAGCTTGGAAGGAACAAAGGAGCTTGGAAATCGAGTTGGGGCTTGTAGATCCGGAGATCATACTTCATTTTCAGTAGCTTCAAGGTATAATGCCCTTGTCTTGACTCATCTATGTGTTTATTCATCTTTAACTTGGGATCTCTATGGATTTCTAAGTCATTTTTCGGATTTGGAAGTGTTGAGTGGGTTTTGACTTCAGATCTGGGCCTTAAGAGGGGTCTCACGGCATAAAGGTGCCAACTTTAGGGCCTTGAGAGCCCCATGCACATTATAGGACACTTTATATGGATTTTTTAGCTAAAAACCCCATGCATGTGCATCAAGTTTGGAACTTTACGTATAAAATGGACATTAGGAGGCCAAATCTATGGTTTTGGTGTGTTAGACCTCATTTAAATCGACTGTATGGAATTGGTCAAGGTTGGACTCGACGAGTTGTTCTTGACACTCGACGAGTCGGTGACCATTGTGCACCAAACCCTTTCGGAGAATGGATAAGTGCTAGGATGGAAGTACCTTGTGGGTTTAGACGCGAAAAAGGACCTGGAAGCCATAGGACTCGGCGAGTGGTATGAGCAGACTCGGTGAGTCCATAGCAATATCCCAATCTTTGAAGATGGACTCGACAAGTTGTTCATACAACTCGGCGAGTCATAGACTGGACAAGTTCTTAAGTTGGAGATGAACTCGACGAGTTCAAGAAGGAACTCAGCGAGTCGGATGAACATGGTCCCGATGTTATGATTGAAGGAGAACCCGTCAAGTTTTTGCTAGACTCGACGAGTGGAGCAGGGTTTTGTGTGGGATTAAAGAAGCATGGACTCGACGAGTTGGAGGCCAACTCGGCGAGTCAGGTCAACTGAATGTTGACTTTGACCAATATTGACTTTGACTCAACTTGGACTGACCCTGTTTAGGGTTGTGATGTGTGTTGACTTGAAGGTTGTCATGTAGGGATCGAGGAGTCGTAGGGAGTCGACTTGTGCGCCGAGGATAGTTCAGACATTGCACGATATTGAAGTGAGTTACCTTCCAGTAGGGGTGGGTCTAAGGCCACAATGCTGGCTCACCAAAAAGGGGTATTTAGAAGATAATGGTCTTTGTGATAATTATCTTGGTCTGGTTATGTGTTGGTTATGGGGTTTATCAGGGTAGTATGTTATGTGTATGGTAGGGATTAGTTTCCCTGACAGTGGTCCTTAGGACCCAAGGGTAGGACAGTACCCGGATATGCCTGACTGTATGCTTATATATGTTGATTGTATGCTAGTAGTAAGGGGTGAAATAGTCCCCAGTTACCAGTTGAAAGATACAGATGTTGATTACTGATTGAAAGATACCGATGAAGGTTACCGGTTGAAAGATACCGATGAAGGTTACCGGTTGAAAGATACCGACGATATTGTATGGTATGTGGCATGATGGGGGAACTCACTAACCTTTGTGCTTATAGTTTTGGTTTTGGTTTCAGGTACCTCTTCGTCGAAGGGGAAAGATCCGGCAGTGTAGCAGCGCATCACACACACACACACATGTTTCTGCAAGAAGTTTCAATACTCTGGATCTATGTTTTCTCTATTATACATGCAAATATTAATATTCCAAGGTATTACCCTATCTAGCATACGGTCTTTTGATACTTGGGTAATATAACAAGTTAGAGTACATACCTCTTGATGTAGCTTGACTCCATGATGCTCGAGAGCCTAGTGCCCCAAGTGTGACACCTCAAATGGTTAACACAACATCAAATGCACTTGGACTAACTTAGAGAGAAATGATACACTTCATGAAATCGGCTAGCCCTCACCATTCCTTCATAGTCTCTCATGGTCGCCAATTTTGACAACAATAAGATGTTTATATAGTGTGTCACAATTAGGGTTACACCATGTAAACCCAAATTGTCATGGCCTTTCATTTCCATGATCCATGGGTACAAAAACACCATGGAGCATCCTATGGGTTTTAGCCCAACTTGATAATCCATGGAGCATTAGCCCACTATACAAGTATGGATGATTTACACAATCAACCCATATATTTAATTAGTCTAGTTTTGATCACTTAATTAATTCTAGATCAATACTAACTAAATAATCTTATTAATATATTAGAACTTATAATATATTACCAAACCTTAAGTGTTATTTCTCTCATTTTAGTCTATCCAAATGCACGATGCCATGCAACCCAAATGGACCATGCTGAGTCGGGTCAAGTACATACCAAATATAGTTATGGACTTAGACACTAATCTAATAGTCTCCCACTTGGATAAGTCTAAAACTATTATTGAGTATGACTTCAAACCTAACTGGCAATCTCAGCTCTTAAAAGTCGTTGTCGAACTCTGACCTTGTCGATAAACTCTAACCTTTGTTAATGACTTGTCCATTAGATAACAGAACATATATTCCTGCATTCTAGATATCATATGGACTGAGACATGAATTAAAATCATTCTTTCTGTCCATTTATTGTTTCTCGATTTCCGATTCATGATGACTGACTGATTGAACATATCAAATCAGTCCTGGCTTGGCCAAGCACTCACATGTATCATCATTAAAAAAAGGATTGGATGATCATTCTCTAGTTCTTCTCCAAACCATCCAGCAATGACTTCGTTCGGAAGGTACGGGTTGTCGTGGGGATGGAGTCCAACCATGTTATCTACGCGATAATTGGGGTAAGGAAATAATTATTAGACGAACTATCTAGATAATTATTAGAAAATCTTCATTAGTTACATCGCTATTTGTAAAGTGCATACCAGTCATATGTAATTACAACAGGATAGTCCTTCGAATAAGTGACCTTAACTCCAAATTCACAAAGAATAGGGGTAAAGCAAAATCTTCACAGATTCTAAGTCTATAACCTCCTAGTTACATATAGCCTCAGTGTATCCACTTAGCAACTATCAACTTAGTAATGAAGATTATTTTTAGTTCTCAAGTATAAAGTACTTATAGTAACACCAAATACCCCTATAGTATTTTAGTTTATGTTCTATTGTTCTCATTGTGGTATTGTTGGTAAGATTTTAGACTTGTTGCAACCACACAACTATACTTAGGCACATGCTAGTCAACCCTCGGATAATATAGTTGATCAGGCTATATCTTCCTAGTTTTGACTATATGTCTCTAAGTCCACTTGTGTTGCCCAACAATCGTAATTCTTTTGTACTGTCCTAGTGACACTGATTTTAGTATGAATGCAGGCACGTATACTTAATCAAATATTGTAATATTTTAAAGTATAAACTCTTGGTCAGAGTATTTTTAATCCCTATGTATTTATAGTTAGTATATCTTCTATGGGTTGATATACTCAATTCACTATAAACAATGTTCTGATACCAATCTGTCACACCCCAAAACCAAGAACGGCGGAAACGTTCTGGGGCGGAGGACTTCATGTAATGTATCACAACAATGTAAAGTAGTAAACAAGCAACAACATCATCCATTGCATTAATAGTATAATTTTAGTTACAAGTGTGTTCTTTCACAATATACAACAATAAAATGAATAATCAGAATAAGATGCGTCTGGACTGCTCCGTCTTCACAAACTGGTCGTCGTACCTGTCTATTTGTGACTTGAGAATACAAGTTATTTTGAAAGCGAGTATCAGCCAAAAAGCTGGTGAATTCATAAGTATTAAGGTGCCTTTGATTTGTAAAACTGTAAAGCAACGACTTGTAAACCTTTGGAAAAAGATTGTATAAGTATGAACTGTTTGAAAGCAGTTGAAAGCATTTGAATACCCTAGCAAATCCCTATGATTTCTATTAGTATAAAGAGTAGCCTTCTACCAAGACCCGAATGTTTTGAAAGTAGTCTTCTAGACTTGTGTGTTTTGAAAGTAGTCTTCTACCAAGACTCAAATGTATGGAAAGTAGTCTTCTACCAAGACTTATATGTTTTCAAAGTAGTCTTCTACCAAGACTTGTGTGTTTTGAAAGTAGTCTTCTACCAAGACTCAAATGTATGGAAAGCAGTCTTCTACCAAGACTTGTATGTTTTGAAAGTAGTCTTCTACCAAGACTCAAATGTATTGCTATAAAAAAGATGGTTTTCTCCTCTATAACTACTATTAACAATATAAAGTCTACCTGGTCGTTTATGTGAATGGTTAACAAAATAAAATTAATAGGAAAAATATAGCCATGTAAGTTGTATCCTTTTGTATTAGGATCAACTCGACGTCACGACTGCCGAAATGTATAACCTTGAACATCCGTAGATTGTTCATTTTCCTCTGTAGCTGGCAGCAGGTTTAAGGAATGGTTAGTCCCGTAAAGGTACTCCTAATATAAGTATTAACCGTAGGCATCCGTAGATGTTCATTTACCTCTGTAGCGAATAGCAAGTTAAAGGAATGGTTAGTCCCGTAAAGGTACCCCTAATATAAGTAGTAACCGTAGGCATCCGTAGATGTTCATTACCACTGTTGCTAATAGGTGGGTTCCGGAATGGTTAGTCCCGTCTAGTTATCCTATTGAACTAGGATAGGTAGAACTAATTTACATGTATAATATGTACTAGTAACTCATCATATAAAATCTAGGTACAAGTATCCATGTAAGAGTATATGAACGTATACCTTTGCTACCCAAAGGTACTGAACTGACTGATTAGAACTATTATGTCTATATATGTACACATAATATATAAATGATATTTAAACGACCTTCAGACGGATACCCGATACCCTACCAGACCACATCCCAACGGGGAAAAGGAAATAAAGCGGGTTAGCCTTCCTAAGTCCTTTAAACATTATTTATATAACTATACATATACAAGCATGCTTTTAACAAGGTATCTAAGTAAAAGTATCATGTAAGTGTATCCAAGTAAGTGTATTTCTACAAGCGACATGTATTTGTATGGACTCATGAATGAACTGACTCTGGTGAAATTCCTTGTAATAGGAATAGCAAGTAGTGTCTCCTAACTATGCCTATAATAGTTACTAGAAATGTACAAGTATCAACGAAGGTATACCTATACATATACAGGCATGCATTTGATAATATAAAAGCATGGAAGAAGTTTTGTAAAAACCTTTGAAAGTATTTTGATAAGACAGTTTAAGTGTAAAGGAGCCTTTGTTTGAAAACACATTTGTAACTGAGTTTAAAATGAAACTTACAGAATGTAAGACAGTTTGATAAAGAGTTTTAAACATGTAAAAACGTTTAAGAAAGTCATTTGAAGAAATCTGTTTAGTAAAACAGCTAACATATAGTAAATTCATTTGCATGTTAGTTATTAATCACATGTGATTGATATAATAACTAGCATGTTTCAACTTGTATTTCCCCCCCCCCCCCATAAAGCATTTAAAAATGTTTAGAAATATTTAAAAGGTTAATTCAAGGGGTATGAACTCACCTGAAGATGGTGTTTTGGATGAACTGAACGATATAGGATTGCTAAGTGTCAAGTGAAAACTTGTACACACCCAAGGATCCTAGTTAACATATAATCACACATATATGTACCCAATTAGTCTTAAACTAGTAACTGAAAATGTTAAGACATCCTAGAACATGCTAAACACCTTATATTAGGTTTATAAGCCCTAAGGATTGCATCTAAGTTGTTGTAGGACAAGGATAGTGGGTTTAGAGTTCCAAAGGACCCCATTCTTGAGTTTACTCTCCAAGACCATAACAACAATGAGTTTACGGTCGTAAATGTCACACCCCGGCCGTTGGCGGAAACACCGGGCAGTGTAACATCATTTATCGTATCATAGTTATCAACTTCCTGAAAACACATGCAATTTAAAATACGTCAACATAAAGTTGGTGAGTTCACAGGTTTTGACTCCATATAAAAATAATACATTTTCCAAGTTCAAAAGTATAGCTTTGAAAGTATTATTTTGAGTTTCCAACATTTAGTATATATATCATAGGTATAATGGTTTACTTACCAAATAAGTATATACCTATAAGTCTCATATATCATAAATATAAGTGTTTGTAATTCCATACAAACAAAAGTTGCTACGTATAAATCTTATTTCAATTCTATACGAGAAAAACCACTACGTATAAATCTATTTCAATTCTATATGAGTATGTGTGCTAGGTATAATTATCTACTTAATATAAGTAGTACCTAGGGTATAAGTAGGGGGAACTTATACTTAACATTAATACTTGTATAACGACAAAGTATAATGTTTCTAACAATTTGCTACCATGAGTCCGTAACCGCGGCTATATGACTAGTTTCAAACCTCTGCTTGATCCTACAAGTTTCGCATCCTGAGATAGGTTCCACACGCTTCATCAACGTCGGAACAATAAACAAACAAAAGGATAGTTCGTCACTCGTACACGGTTTTGTTGTAGCTAGCAACCACGAGTGGGGTTGTCAACCCGTATCTTATTCATACACGACATCCTCGCTCACACGGGATTAACGGTTACAGGTCAGAGGATTTTCCCTAAGATTTCCAATCTTAGTTGATGAATACAATAGCTCATGTAGACTTGTCGAGTTCCGTTAGTTCTAGTAGTAAAATCATATTCGTGTCTAAAACCGTAAGTTATTAGAGTATGCTTTTAACATTACTCCTAATATTTATAATATTTAGGTAGTACAACAACTATAATTAGAATTAAAACCAAGTTTTATCTTGACATAAAACCAATAATAACAACATATAACGTTTATAGTTTTATCTTGACATAAAACTAACAATAACAACATATCCAGTTTTATCTTGATATAAAACTAATAATAACAACCTATAACATATCTAGTTTTATCTTGACATAAAACTAATAATAACAACATATAACATATCTAGTTTTATCTTGACATAAAACTATTAATTGCAACATACTATATAACTTAACATATAAAACTTCCGAATATAACTTCGGAACTATATCGCACACAAAATATATATAGAATCTTAAGTATAACTCAAGATCTACATTAATATATCAACATATCGATAAGTTGATAATAGTTGTATATATTCAAAATATTATATTTAGAACAACTATATCCCGGATATTATAACTATATATTATCATATAGACATAATAATAACATATATACAATGACTAGCATGCGTTTTCCCCCGAAATATTAGAAAGTGGGGCCGTGAAACTCACCTTAGTAGCGTGATTTTTATGATATCTAAGCGAAACAGTCAGCGTGCGAGTTCGTCGGGGCTCGGGATGCAAGAGAGCTTCAGCAAGTGAAAGAGGAGAAAGGAAATGGTGTAAGGAAGTGAATGGGTCGAAGCCTCTATTTATAGTAAGATTTTATGACACTCATGTCGTGAGTGTCATAAAACTCACGTCGTGAGTCTCATGATTCACTCCGTAGACATGAAATGTGGCCATGTGAAACCTCATAAAACTCACGTCGTGAGCGTCATAAAACTCACATCGTGAATTAGCTAGTTTAGGGTTTTTAAAAGCTAAATCTTCGGAATGTCATAACTTTTGCATACGAACTCCGTTTTGGACGTTCTTTATATGAACGCGTAGGTATTTACGAGCACTACAACTCTCTTTTAGACTTAAATAGATAATTCTAAGTCTATTTTAAATTCCTCTTATTATAGAGATTTGTAGTGTTCGGTTTATCATAACTTCTTCATGCGAAGTCAGATTCAGACGTTCTCTATATTTTTGGAATCATGTGGATCTATACTTTGGGTTGTATCATAAATTATGTATGAAAGTTCATACTTTATCATGAATTATATAGAAAGTTTGTCACTTTACTAGTTTAACAAAATCACATTACATGATTGGCATAATCACATGTGATTGTTTTTGACCTATGTTGCATGGTGTTACAGTAAACTCTTGATTTTACGGCCGTAAGATCCTAAGACTTAGTTCATTTGATGTTTTGAAGCCTTACATGTCCCTTAGAAGCATTTCTACTTGATGGTTTACTCCTTGGAAGAGGTTAGGGCACCTTTCAACTCCTTTGAGGAGTTCACGGCCCTAGAACCAAATCCCTTAGACATTACAGCCGTAATCTCTCATGGGTATGGTGTTTTTGGTGTTTTCAAGTCCCTAACTTAACTAGGAATGAATCTAGGCTAGTGTCCAAGGCTTATGAAGAGTTAAAGCACACTTTGGCACTCTTGATTGGGGTTCACGGTCCAAGAACTTCATGGGCCGTGAACACCTTACTCTTGGTGTTCTTGGGGTGTTTTCTAGTCCTACATACATTAGGGTACGAGTCTAGGCTAGTTTCATTGCAAAAGGAAGGGACTAGGGCACTCATTTGTCCCTTAAAGGAGGGTTTACGGTCTAAGATTTTCTTGGGCCGTAAACTCTTTGATCTTGTTGTTTTGATACGATTTCTAGGTTATTAGACACATATCAAGCCCTATAATACACTTAGATAGAAGTACTCACGATTTGGGACGAAAGGCCGAAGATCCGTGAGAGAGAATTTGGCTTTTCTCTAGTTGGAAATGGAACAAATGAATAAATATGGCTAAGGACCATATATATACCCCTAGGGTTTTGGACCGCAAACTTTATGTTTGGGTCGTAAAATTTCAATTTCTTGGAGTATGAAATGTCATTGTTGCACAATAACCCTAATAGCATCCCCTCTCCTGGCATCTCCTAAAGTGTAAATCATAAAATGTTCAAACTTATCCCAAATCATCTGAAAGTTAACAGTAACTGTTCTGACTTCTATTGACTTGATATGTTGTACAGAATAGAAATTCCGGGTTGTCACATCATCCCCCCGTTAGAGGGAATTTCGTCCCGAAATTAGAATTTAGGTAAAGGAGTAGGCATGAATAATCGAGCAAGGAGATGGGGAAACTTCCTAATCGATTGCTTCTCGCGCTCATAAGTGAATTCGAGTCCTCGGTTGGTATCCCAACGAACCTTCACCAATGGGCGACGGCGATTGCCTCATCCGTTTGACCACTCGGTCGAGGGTCACTACGGTTCTTCCACGAAGGCGAGGATCTTGTTGATCTCGATCTCGTCGAGTGGACTTACAAGAGTCCTAACGGAAAGGTATGGTTTCAAGCTTGAGACGTGAAGGGTAAAATGTACGTCACTGAGTTTGTGGTGTTGGTTGGGTTTGTGATTTACAGAACCGATTCTGGCAAGTATCTCGGAGGTCCTAACTATTCTGGATTTGGCTTACCACGCTTTCCGAAGCGTATCAAGCCTTCCCAGAGTGAGATTTCCAAAAGGATTTGGCCTCTCACTTGGAATTCCAAGGTTTTCTTCCTCTTGCTTGTCTTCCCAGTCAAGGGCCACTCCCTTCTGAGTCAAAGTCATAAGAGGTTTCGTAATCCGTGAGGAGTTCCGAATGAACTCTCGATAGTAGGTCAGCGAGACCTAGAATTTGGCGAATTCCTGTCGGCATCCTCGGTGTTGACAAATTCTCAACGGTTTTGATTTTTAGCAGGGTCCTCAAGAATTCCCACATCACTTGTAATGTGTCTTAGGAATTCGACTCTTCAAATCTAAAAACTCGCATTTTAGAGAACTTCACGTAAATCTTCTCTGATTGTCATGTTTCTAGGGTTTATTGTAGATGCTCTTTATGATTTCCTTCTTACTACGAGAGTAGATAAGTAAGTCATTTCAAAAAGACAATGACGAACTGATCCAAGTAAGAATGGTGTACCCTATTCATTAAGTTCATGAATACTACAGGTGTATTGGTCCTATCCGAGAGAGGTATCACTACGGACTTGTAGTGTCCACATCGAGTTTGGAAGATTGTCCTCGGGACACCCTTCACTAACACTCGTAACTGGTGATATTCGGATCTTAGGTTCATTTCCGAAAGGTACGTCGTTCATTGTGGTGGGTCAACCAATTCATATATGTGTGGCATAAGGTAATGATTTCTAATGGAAGTCCTGTCGAGGTATGCACCACGAGGACTTCCCAGGTTATCACCCCTCCTAGTATTACCCTCGCCCAAGCACGCTTAATTGCAGAGTTCTGATGGGATCCGGTGCATTAGTGTTGGTATGATCGCACACGCTGAAGTCTGTCTTATTGAAGAATAAGACTGGAGTTCCCAAAGGTGAGGAGCTTGGTCTTATCATTCTATTGTTGAGTAGTCGTTAAGCTGTTCGAACAGTTCTTGTATCTCCGTTGGTGTGAGACCGTAGGGCGATCGGTTTAGAGGAGTCGTATTGGGTCCTAAGGTTGTTTGCATGACGATGCGTTCACTCGTAGTATTGGGCAGTTCTCTGTTTGTATGAGTGGTACTTTGGTAAGGTGTGCTGAGATTTCCTTCGGAAAGGATTAGAAACATGAGGTACTCCATGAATGAGTACTTCGGTGTTCTGGACTGACAGCTTCACGAGAAAGACTATTTCGGAGAAAGATATGTGCGCATGAGACTGATATTGCGAGGATCGAATTGACTCGAGTCGTATGATAAAGTCGGAATCATACGGAAACTAAAGACATTAGATTTAAACATAAGGCGTTATAGACAAAACACAACAGTGCAACCTTTAACAGAGTTACTGTACTTTAAATTTACTACAAGACTATTGTTGCGAACAAGGTATACTACAAAAGACAAGTATACGCAACACGAGGATCCCTTAACTAACGGAATCTCACAAAAGATAAGACTCTAGTTGCACTAGTTTTAAATAGTTTATAAGTCTGTTACAACGAAACGCCTTAATTACTTTAACGTGGGTCCAGAGTAGTCTCTCCTGCGGCGGTGGTCGGTAGCATACTTCCGTTTGTGCCAGCATTTGCTGCCTCTGGGCAGTTCCTTTTGTAGTAACCCACCTGGCCACAACCGTAGCAAGCCTGGTTCACACCGGTTTTGGGCACTTGGTTGTTCGGCCTTGCTAGGCTCTTGCAGTAAAGTATGATGTGTCCCTTTCTGTTGCAGTTTGAGCACTGCATCTCCCGACAAGGTCCGCGGTGGTGATAGTTGCATTTACTGCACTTTGGGAGATTTCCAGCATATTGTCTGGCTGGGTTAGGGACAATTGGGATACCTGAAGGGATAGTAGTAGGAGGTACCGATTTCGTGGCTGTGAAGGTCGTTACCGGTGGTTGTTTCTTGTTCGCCCTTCGAAGCGACTTGTCCTTAGATTTAGCCCAATACTTCCGTTTGTTATTCTTGGTCTTGGGGGTCGGGGTGTCGTGGTAGTTTATTGCTCGTTGAGGTACTTGATTGCTACCTGGATTGGAATTGTTGTTAACAATCCCGCTAACATTCGCGTTGTTAGCGTTAAGGTGGGTCAGAATAGCTGACACGGCAGCCGAGACTGCAGCTTGAAAGGTAGTTGCATCAATCTGAAGAGTTGGTGTTTGGTTGATGGGCTGATCGTTTTTCTTTGGCGACATGATTCTGTTTCATGGAAAGAAAATGAATTTGTGAGCGAGTAGGGTTTAACCTATACGTAGTTCGATCGCTCATGTAAAGAATAGGAGTATGTTCTCTAAGGTTTGACCTACATCCCTATGATGTAGTCCTAGTACGGAATGGAAGTATGTTCACGAAGGTTTGACCTACATCCCTATGATGCAGTCCTAGCAAAGAGTGGAAGTAAGCTCGTACAATGGTCTCAAGATGTTTGTCGTTCACACCGAGGTAGTATAGGTTGGTGGATAATATGATCCAACCACTGAAAGAGACTTGGAAATGTCTCCGGAGTTAAATTACTATAGTCCAAGGACTTGACTAAAGCATGATTCAGATAGACTCCAATGAAAGTACGATGAGAGTATTTGAACAAAAACGTGACACGGAAGTTAGCCGACTGTCAACATCATCGATGTTTAAGATGTAATAAGTCCAGGGAAAATTTGACCTTGAAGTAGGTCTTACATCATATCAGGAGTAGCAAAAGTTTTGGCCGCATAAAGCCTAACTAAAAGTACTTACAGTACAAGGCAGTTTCATAGAAAATGCCACATAGGACATAGACAGGAACACGGTTCTTTAAAACAAGAAGGGAAGTAAAGTATCTCCTACTTGTGACGATCATCCCTCTGGTGAACTCTTAGCTCAGCCAGTTGACGTTCCACATCAAGTAGGTGCCTTTCGTACCCCTCTGGCGTACTCAGAGTTCTATGACTTCGGCTCGGGTTTCAACTAGTGTTTGCAGCAGGATTTCGTGGTCTCTCTCAGATCTATCACGAGCATAATCAAGGTGGTTGGTGCGAAGGATATGCATTCCTCCATTGGTGTCAACTTCTGTGATACAATGTAGAGCGGTCCTGCCCTGAATTTCGTTTCAGGCAATTCTACGGATCAGGATTGGTAGAACTCTGTCTGCGGTGCTCCCTTCACTTACATTGTAGAAGCTTCGGTCTCTATTTAAACGGCATAGGTTGATCTTGATCTTCGCTCCATGCTTCCAAACATTCGACCCAAGGGGGAGTCAGGCCATGAAAAGCCGGACGAGGGTTAGGATTTCGAATGGGAGCTACCAAGGGTAGGTTCTCAACTTCGGGTTCAGAGTTAGCACCATCCGAAAGGTCTTCATCATGGTGATCATTCAAAAGGATTGGATGAACATTCTCTGGTTCTTCTCCAAACCATCCAGCAATGACTTCGTTCGGAAGGTACGGGTTGTCGTGGGGATGGAGTCCAACCATGTTATCTACGCGATAATTGGGGTAAGGAAATAATTATTAGACGAACTATCTAGATAATTATTAGAAAATCTTCATTAGTTACATCGCTATTTGTAAAGTGCATACCAGTCATATGTAATTACAACAGGATAGGCCTTCGAATAAGTGACCTTAACTCCAAATTCACAAAGAATAGGGGTAAAGCAAAATCTTCACAGATTCTAAGTCTATAACCTCCTAGTCACATATAGCCTCAGTGTATCCACTTAGCAACTATCAACTTAGTAATGAAGATTATTTTTAGTTCTCAAGTATAAAGTACTTATAGTAACACCAAATACCCCTATAGTATTTTAGGTTTATGTTCTATTGTTCTCATTATGGTATTGTTGGTAAGATTTTAGACTTGTTGCAACCACACAACTATACTTAGGCACATGCTAGTCAACCCTCGGATAATATAGTTGATCAGGCTATATCTTCCTAGTTTTGACTATATGTCTCTAAGTCCACTTGTGTTGCCCAACAATCGTAATTCTTTTGTACTGTCCTAGTGACACTGATTTTAGTATGAATGCAGGCACGTATACTTAATCAAATATTGTAATATTTTAAAGTATAAACTCTTGGTCAGAGTATTTTTAATCCCTATGTATTTATAGTTAGTATATCTTCTATGGGTTGATATACTCAATTCACTATAAACAATGTTCTGATACCAATCTGTCACACCCCAAAACCAAGAACGGCGGAAACGTTCTGGGGCGGAGGACTTCATGTAATGTATCACAACAATGTAAAGTAGTAAACAAGCAACAACATCATCCATTGCATTAATAGTATAATTTTAGTTACAAGTGTGTTCTTTCACAATATACAACAATAAAATGAATAATCAGAATAAGACGCGTCTGGACTGCTCCGTCTTCACAAACTGGTCATCGTACCTGTCTATTTGTGACTTGAGAATACAAGTTATTTTGAAAGCGAGTATCAGCCAAAAAGCTGGTGAATTCATAAGTATTAAGGTGCCTTTGATTTGTAAAACTGTAAAGCAACGACTTGTAAACCTTTGGAAAAAGATTGTATAAGTATGAACTGTTTGAAAGCAGTTGAAAGCATTTGTATACCCTAGAAAATCCCTATGATTTCTATTAGTATAAAGAGTAGCCTTCTACCAAGACCCGAATGTTTTGAAAGTAGTCTTCTAGACTTGTGTGTTTTGAAAGTAGTCTTCTACCAAGACTCAAATGTATGGAAAGTAGTCTTCTACCAAGACTTATATGTTTTCAAAGTAGTCTTCTACCAAGACTTGTGTGTTTTGAAAGTAGTCTTCTACCAAGACTCAAATGTATGGAAAGCAGTCTTCTACCAAGACTCAAATGTATTGCTATAATAAAGATGGTTTTCTCCTCTATAACTACTATTAACAATATAAAGTCTACCTGGTCGTTTATGTGAATGGTTAACAAAATAAAAGTAATAGGAAAAATATAGCCATGTAAGTTGTATCCTTTTGTATTAGGATCAACTCGACGTCACGACTACCGAAATGTATAGCCTTGAACATCCGTAGATTGTTCATTTTCCTCTGTAGCTGGCAGCAGGTTTAAGGAATGGTTAGTCCCGTAAAGGTACTCCTAATATAAGTATTAACCGTAGGCATCCGTAGATGTTCATTTACCTCTGTAGCGAACAGCAGGTTAAAGGAATGGTTAGTCCCGTAAAGGTACCCCTAATATAAGTAGTAACCGTAGGCATCCGTAGATGTTCATTACCGCTGTTGCTAACAGGTGGGTTCCGGAATGGTTAGTTCCGTCTAGTTATCCTATTGAACTAGGATAGGCAGAACTAATTTACACGTATAATATGTACTAGTAACTCATCATATAGAATCTAGGTACAAGTATCCATGTAAGAGTATATGAACGTATACCTTTGCTACCCAAAGGTACTGAACTGACTGATTAGAACTATTATGTCTATATATGTACACATAATATATAACTGATATTTAAACGGCCTTCGGATGGATACCCGATACCCTACCAGACCACATCCCAACGGGGAAAAGGAAATAAAGCGGGTTAGCCTTCCTAAGTCCTTTAAACATTATTTATATAACTATACATATACAGGCATGCTTTTAACAAGGTATCTAAGTAAAAGTATCATGTAAGTGTATCCAAGTAAGTGTATTTCTACAAGCGACATGTATTTGTATGGACTCATGAATGAACTAACTCTGGTGAAATTCCTTGTAATAGGAATAGCAAGTAGTGTCTCCTAACTATGCCTATAATAGTTACTAGAAATGTACAAGTATCAATGAAGGTATACCTATACATATACAGGCATGCATTTGATGATATAAAAGCATGGAAGAAGTTTTGTAAAAACCTTTGAAAGTATTTTGATAAGACAGTTTAAGTGTAAAGGAGCCTTTGTTTGAAAACACATTTGTAACTGAGTTTAAAATGAAACTTACAGAATGTAAGAAAGTTTGATAAAGAGTTTTAAACATGTAAAAACATTTAAGAAAGTCATTTGAAGAAATCTGTTTGGTAAAACAACTAACGTATAGTAAATCCATTTGCATGTTAGTTATTAATCACATTTGATTGATATAATAACTAGCATGTTTCAACTTGTATTCCCCCCCCCCCCCCATAAAGCATTTAAAAACATTTAGAAACATTTAAAAGGTTAATTCAAAGGGTATGAACTCACCTGAAGATGGTGTTTTGGATGAACTGAACGATGTAGGATTGCTAAGTGTCATGTGAAAACTTGTACACACCCAAGGATCCTAGTTAACATATAATCGCACATATATGTACCCAATTAGTCTTAAACTACTAACTGGAAATGTTAAGACATCCTAGAACATGCTAAACACCTTATATAAGGTTTATAATCCCTAAGGATTGCATCTAAGTTGTTGTAGGACAAGGCTAGTGGGTTTAGGGTTCCAAAGGATCCCATTCTTGAGTATACTCTCCAAGACCATAACAACAATGAGTTTACGGTCGTAAACTCTTGATTTTACGGCCGTAAGCTCCTAAGCCTTAGTTCATTTGATGTTTTGAAGCCTTACATGTCCCTTAGAAGCATTTCTACTTGATGGTTTAGTCCTTGGAAGAGGTTAGGGCACCTTTCAACTCCTTTGAGGAGTTCACGGCCCTAGAACCAAATCCCTTAGAGATTACGGCCGTAATCTCTCATGGGTATGGTGTTTTTGGTGTTTTCAAGTCCCTAACTTAACTAGGAATGAATCTTGGCTAGTGTCCAAGGCTTATGAAGAATTAAAGCACACTTTGGCACTCTTGATTGGGGTTCACTGTCCAAGAACTTCATGGGCCGTGAACACCTTACTCTTGGTGTTCTTGGGGTGTTTTCTAGTCCTACATATATTAAGGTACGAGTCTAGGCTTGTTTCATTGCAAAAGGAAGGGACTAGGGCACTCATTTGTCCCTTAAAGGAGGGTTTACGGTCCAAGATGTTCTTGGGTCGTAAACTCTTTGATCTTGTTGTTTTGATATGATTTCTAGGTTATTAGACACATATCAAGCCCTATAATACACTTAGATAGAAGTACTCACGATTTGGGACGAAAGGCCGAAGATCCGTGAGAGAGAATTTGGCTTTTCTCTAGTTGGAAATGGAACAAATGAATAAATATGGCTAAGGACCATATATATACCCCTAGGGTTTTGGACCGCAAACTCTATGTTTGGGTCGTAAAATTTCAATTTCTTGGAGTATGAAATGTCATTGTTGCACAATAACCCTAATAGCATCCCCTCTCCTGGCATCTCCTAAAGTTTAAATCATAAAATGTTCAAACTTATCCCAAATCATCTGAAAGTTAACAGTAATTGTTCTGACTTCTATTGACTTGATATGTTGTATAGAATGGAAATTTTGGGTTGTCACAATATATATAAAGCTACAACGTTTCTTGTTTTGTAATCCTCATATAAACATCATCAACAATAACACTTAAGGCTAAAGTCAGATTACAATTAACAGCACAAACCATCATATACCCATATAAGCCAAGTGTAATTGCTTCCCTTCAGGTCTTTCATTTTAGTTAGACATCTCCTACTTGCAAAATCATCATATATTGGGTCAACATATAAGGAATCACATCTCTTGAACCCTAAATATATTAGAATAGAACCTGTAACAACATAAAGATGGGTTTGTCTTTACCTTCATCAAGGTTATGATACATGAGAGTTGATTCTTTAACGTTTCAGCAGTATTCACCAATAGACCACCACCTATAATTGGGTTTTTTTTCAAACGGAAAGAAAGTACAATACTATAGTTAGGGTATCTACATCCCACCACTATATATAAATATTTGTATCAGATAAACCAACCATGAACCCTAGTTCCACGCGTCTTTCAACAAAATTCAAGGTTAAATAGGCTTAATTTTCCAATTTCAAAGATATTGTTAAAGGGAGAAACAATATACCATTGAGGCTGGCCTCAACATACTACACCAACAATATTAACATCTTTCCCGAGATGTTATACTGGCTTGTAGATAAAGGGTATAATGTGTTATTTCTTAATTATGTTGACTATGGATTCCTCTTTCTTATTTTGGTATTTCTAATTCTAATGCATGGATTCAGGAAAGTGGGACTTGAGGATAATGTTTCAGAGATCTGGCCAGATTTCAGTTCAAACAGAAAAAAATCAATAAAGGAACTTGGTGATTCTTAGTAACCATAACAGCTATAATCACTTACTTGTAGAGACAAATTAAACAAATTATTTTTTGTATTCATTTTTCAGGTTCATCATGTACTAAATCATACATCTGGAATGCAAAATGCTTTGGCCATCCTTGTGCAAGATAATTCAATGGTGTTATGCAATTGGGATGAATGCTTGAAATGCATTGCCATGGCAGAAGCAGAATCAGAAGTTCAGAACCAGGTGAAGATCAGTAATATCATTACCTATCTTATGGTTGGCTCTGTGGTGGCATCATTGAGGTTTTATCACATATATTCATTCGATTCACCTTCTTCTTATTATTCATCGTCATCTTCAATGATTCAATTCTCTCCCGAATCTACAACATGCATCAAATAAAAAGTTTCAAGACAAATAGAAGCAATCACTATCCACTTTAAGGAATGTTCCCTTGGTGAAGATGAAAGTTGGGCACTTCTATTCATGTAATCATAAAACAAATTACAACTTGAGTAGGTTCAAGCGAAAAAGAAACCCTTAAGTTATGCTTTTATTCAGATAGATGGACAAATCAAATCTAAAGATGGAAAATCACAAATGAAGATGGGAAAACAAATGTCAAAACTTGCACTTGTGAAATCAGAAAATAACACAAATGAAAAATTAAAATAAAAACATCTGGAATGATTAGGATCAAAACAAAATAGCATGTCATTGCCTTTCAACACATAATTTCTGATTTTAACCTCTTTTTAGCCACCACTGTTTAATCAAAAGAAAGACTAAACATAGGTCTTACAGAACAAAAATTGGTTGTGGCAGACTATACCTTGATCAATATTGGGCTTTCATGCTTCAAAAAGTTTAAAAGAATTTCATTGAACAGTTGGTAGGCAACTCACACCATCCTTAGATGTAACCTAATCTAATTAGAATGTAAACCGAATGTGATTAAATAATAACATCAAAATCAAGATCAACGGATTTTTCAGCTTAACAAAATCAAACTTGTAAAATCAGTAATACATGTGGAACCAAGAAGTTTATGTTGAGATTTTATGCACATATAGAGAAAATGAGATTATACCTGACCTAGACATAAGAGAGATGCAAAGCAATATCCCTATCTTCAACTGGTTCAACGATTTTTTTAGCAAATAGAAAAGGAGTGGGGAAGCATACATCTTCATTGCAACCAACAAAAATGAGATTATACACGACCTAGACATAAGAGAAAAAAGAGTGGGGAAGCATACATCTCTCTATCTACTTTTCGATCGAACACTTATGTGGAGGCGATGGAGCTCAGTGGTGGTAGATTCAATATTGTATAGCCTAAATCCAATGAAATTTTGTGAGGATTAGGGTTTAGATCAAAATATATGGAGTGGTCTCTTCGATTTAATGGGATTACACTTGACGACGAGCGGTTGAACATTATATGATTTCCTGATTTTACGGGATTCATTGAAATTGGAATTTAAGAATACACCGAGTTCTAAAACAGTTGAACTGGATCTACAACGTAAGGGCAGAACAGGAATTTCACATAGATGATTTGAGCAGGAAAATTAGATGGGAGGGTGCTTAGCTATTGCCACGTGGCAAAAATTTACTTATTTATTAGATTAGGGGATAACAAAGGGTGAGAAGGGTCATCTTTTTGTACCCCATTGGTAATGATATTCTTTGGTGGGCGATCCATTAACAAAACCAAAGCACGAGCAAGCTAAGACATCCCCCGATCCATGATCTCCATCTCCATCAAAATCTCATTTAAGCCGTGATTGAGTCAACGAAGCCCCAATTTTCAAAGTCTGACGATAAATAAGAACATCATCTTTTTGGCCCAAGAGCATAGTTTATTTACTATAAATGGGCCATCAAAATGTTTCTTTCTTTTACATACTCAATCTCTATGCAAGAACATTGGCATTTATTTGATACATGGAACCAACCAAAAAGACTAATAAGTAGGTCTTCGAGATTCTCACCATAGAAAGTTCCCTTGCTTGTCTAAACAAAAAACATCTCAAATTGTAATTGCTTGTACGAAATATGGCCCTATTTTTTTCAAGAAAAATGAAAAACTAACAAGCTTGAAGATTTAAATGCAAAAACAACAAAACCCATCGATTCATCAACAATTCACAATACAAAACCTCAAAGTTGAGAAATAATGTCGGGAAAAACAAAATCCCTCTATATCCGAAACTTATTCTTCGCTGGCATTTATCAAAAACGCCTTTTCGAAATCCTCAATTTATCAACGACTCAAGTAAAAGATTCGCCATCATCCTATACTTATATTATAAACCCAAAATTTGACTCCAAAAAAAAAAAATTAAGCACCACCAGAACCATACTTCTTTCCGAACACAATAACCTGAAGTTTATCATACCCAGCAAGAACACCAGCACCAGCCACAGCACGTAAAATGTTGGCACCAGCACCCTTGAAGAGTGACTTGGCGCCTTCATTTTTCAGAATTTGCGTGAAAGCGTCAAGAGAGCTTTTGTACTTGACAGCTTCACCTGACGTCATCATCATTCTTCTTCTGACTGTGTCAATCGGATATGATGCGAGTCCAGCACCATTAGTAATCAGCCATCCGAGACCAAAACTAGCAAAGAAACTATCCTGCAAATTTCCAGTCAAAAGAACCGGTTTCAAGGAATCATACATTCCGAAGTACAACCCACGATAAACAATGATTCCGACGCACGAAATATTAAACCCACGATATAACCCAGCAATTCCATCCGAAGCTAAAGTCTTCTTGTAAACATCCACCAACCCATTAAACTGTCTCTCTCCACCCTTTTTAGCAGCCTTCGCATCATTAGCCAAACGAGTCCTCGCATAATCCAAAGAGTAGACAAACAACAAGGAGGAGGCACCGGCGGCACCACCAGACCCAAGGTTTCCGGCGAACCACTTCCAGTACCCATCGCGATCTTTCTTGAAGTTAAACAGCCTCTTGAAGTAGTCTTTAAAAGCAAAGTTAAGTGCTTGAGTAGGGAAATAACGAATGACATTAGCTGTGTTTCCTCTCCATAAAGAACCGAATCCTTCTTCTTTGATTGTTCTTGAAAAACATTCTCCGATTCCTTTGTAGGGTTCGGAAAGACGACCGGTTTTGATCATTTCGTCTTGGTTTTGGATCAGGAGTTTGACTCGTTCGATTGGGGCGGCGGCGGTTTTGGAAACGGCGGCGGAAACACCGCCCATGAGGAAGTCGATGGCGAATCCGGCGAAGCCTTTTTCTGATGGGGCTTGGATGAAAACAGGGGAGGGGTTTGTGATTGCGAATCCACTGTTTGTGTAGTTTCCGTATGTGAATTGTCTTGTGGAGGGGTTCTGGAATGATCCATAACGGGATCGGAGATCTTGGGAGAGGTGGAGTTGGGTGGTGAATTTGGAAATGGTTGATGAATGCTGGTTTTGATCGGCCATTGTTTTGATATCAAAACCTGGAAGATTAAACAAATCATATACGATTGTCAAATTAAAGGATTTGAATTAATATGAACAAATCAACAAAATCATGCAAGTTTCCATTCACATCAAAACTTAACTATTTTATATCAAAAGTTAACAGGGGTAATATTGTGACTTTTTAACTACAGTATGTTAAGATCTCCAAAATAAGGGTGAATATTTTCAGTTCACATAAACAGCAGAAGCGATTTGATTCGTCAACCTGTAAACTTCTAGGATACAACTCGGAAAAGCTCAGAAGCATGTAAAATTAAGCATCTGATTTCAAAACGAGTAGTAAATGATGCGTCGTTATAAAAAAATGTCTGGAATACGAAACCAAAATTCATCAGATTTTTTTTTATTTTGACATCATGAAGCTGGCCACCTTTAAGGCGATAAAAATCACATGAAATTTTGCTAAAAAAATCGATCAATAATTTCTGGAAACATTCTGCCTAGTGGAATATCGAATATACGAACAGATCTAACGCTAAGCATCGAAACAATATGAATCAACTTATAAGTAAACATGAATAGACCTTGAACCAAGTATTGAAACAATACGAATGATAAATCAACTAACAGATGCACATCGAATACATCTACCAAGGCAGATCTATTTTAGAAAAGCAAAGTACAGATAACAAACTACACAGTAGATCGAGAACATCATGTAGAAAATTGCATAAAAATTTTGCGAAATTAACATCTAGAATTTCAGTATGAACCTAACAATACTTTTTGAGACAAAAAACCGATCATACCGGCGGCGAAACGGCGGAGAAAATGCAATGTGAAAAGGGAAAGAGAGAATACCTCAGCGATTTGCTGAATGCTCGGAGAGAATAACGAGGAGATATGGTGCGAAGCCAAGTGACGATCTCGTAATGCTCAATGGAGCAGTATATATAATTGGGGATTGACCTGCGACTGCGAAGGATTCGATTATGGAGGAGCATTCGAGTGCTTCGCGGGTGTATTGTATTTGGAATCGAGTATTTGATCCAACGGTGAGGATTGTGTATTGGGAAAGATCGGCGGTGGGGAGATGATGTTCTCGAAGTAGTGGAGTTTGAAATTATCGATATTGTCTATTTTTGTAAACGCAGTATTTTGACAAAAATATATTTTAATAATTTTATTTCACTGCGTGATTTAGGTTTTAGATTGTTCCGTCAACGATTGTGACCAATTTTTTTAATAATGTTTTTGACTTTTTGGAAAAACGGTAAAAGAAATATTTAAAAATTTTAAAAAGTTGTAAGTTGGTTGTATTTAGAAAGGTATTCAAAAATTTATAAAAAAAATTAACTTTAGGGTAAAATTTTAAGATCAAAATCCAAATTAAAATTCTAATGAAAAATAGAAATTTGGAATTTGATAGCATGTTATACCTAACAGGTCCAAAAACTATTATTTCACAGTTTCTTTTTCGATGTAATAAAGACACTAGAGAATTCACCTTTTCCAAACACAATATTAACCATTGTTTATACTTATTTTGTGTAAAAGTGGTATATATAAATATTATTTGATAGTTTGGTGCCTTTATAACTAATATGTCTCGAAAAGTCTAAATAATTTAATTGATTTTTATAAATATTTTGAAATCAAAAGCCCTTTTGCGATCATCAAACGAGCAACTCATGGGAAATATGGCGGGTCCATGCTTCCAAATGGATCCCAATAGATAGTGTCCACTGCACCGACCACCCCCATGTTACTTGGAAGGGTCGATATTAATCGAAGTTTTGTGGCCAGTTAATAAAAATGTCTTTTGTGTACTTTTTATATGTTATCTTATAATAATCAATAATTCAATACATTAAAATAATTAACATTATTCTCATCGAATCGGTCAATATCATTTGTTCGAAACTTCTTATTCTCCATCAAACAATCAATGCGTTACTTTGCAAAACGAGGTTGTCATATGGTATATCAAACCTCGATTACAACATCTAAGTAATATTTTATTACTTTTAACCTTGTGACTACATATTAACTAAGCTGCAATCGTCTACTTGATATATTTTATTAAATTATAAAAGTATTCTTCTTTAATTGTATGTGTTTGTTTTTTCTAAAACTGATACATTAAACAACCAAAATCTTTTTTTTTTTTTTTTTTTGGAAACAATGAATAACTTATATAAAATCATAAACCAGCATTAGCAAGATGTTAAGCCTTAAGGTAAAGAGTACAACAAAAAATGAAAAATAGGAGAAAAAAAAATCCCAAGGTACAAAAATGTGTAAAAATTACATAGGAAAACAACTCCATTCCGTCCGGCTTATAGACCTCATACCCATGTATTTGCACCATTCATATGTTTGAGAAATGACAGCATCTGTAGTTTTTGTTGGAGATATCGTGATTTTCTTGAAAATTTTATTATTCCTTAATATCCAAATGTTCAAAGTATCGCATAGAATATCATAATTAAAGTTTATTTTTTCTGAAGACAGTTCCCCCATGAGTCAGCAAAATCAATGAACTCCTGTAATGCTTTGAATTGAATATTTTGTAGTCCACACCACTTAAAAATCAAGTAATATACATTTTTGGAAAAATCATAGTCCACCAATACATGATTAGTAGATTCCACATGTATCCCACAAAGCTGACAATTGGAGGATTGGACTATAATACCCTAGTGCCTTCGATTTTATATGACTCAAAGTCAGGTGCGAAGTAATTAGTCATATTTGTAAAGTAGCTCTATTTCTATTTAGGGAGTGAAGGCTAAAAATGGCTTTATGAACCGTTCCGTTCGGTAATCTTTCCATTACAGCCCTCCAAATAAAGCATTTAACTTTCAGTGGGATAAGTTTTGACCGACATATCTTGTATCCCTACACTTGATTTTGCTGAGAATCCACCAACCTTCTCATGATACTCCCTAAGTAAGTTCTATTTGGATTAAGATTGAACCAAAAACCAATATTTGAGGAAGAACAAAATTCGATTGAACCAAATAGAAGGTAGAAATTGTGTAGTTCAATCACAGACACATCATCTGTTGGCAAGTATTTCCATTGCCATGTGAATCCGTTGTTTCCCAGTCTCTCCATGAGCGTACTTACAGTTTGAGATGGGAATGAGAGAAAACAACCTATTTGTGTCAATGTCAAGCTTGCTGAGGTTTTTTATTGCCTTGGAAATGTTGCCCCATACCCCTCTTGCGTCTTTTCTCACTAGGTAATTAGATGCTTATTTTTTTCAGATTATGTATGTTTTCTATGCTATCAGTCCATAAACACCCAACTTCATTATTTAGTCACGACCACCACTTTGTGAGTAATGCCAAGTTTTGAGTTTTTAATGTCCCCACACCGAGACCTCCTTCCTTTGTATCTACCACCACTTTACACCATTCAACCCAATGTATTTTACTTTTCTCACCAGTGCCATCCCATAAGAATCTACATCTTAATTTTTCAAGATAATCCAAGATACCTTGTAGAGCCTTGAATAAGGATAGGTAGTAAGTTGGTAGACTTCCAAGAACTGAATTTACGGGTGTCAGCCTACCTCCAAATTACGAGGTATTTGCTTTCCAAGATGAGAGTTTTGACTGAAATTTCTTAATTATAAGCTTCCAGTTTTTTTAGTAACATGTTGGCACCGACAGGTACTCTGAGATATGTGAAGGGAAGAGAACTCTTCAAGCAACCAAGAATTTGGGCCGTGTTTTTTAATTCAGTATATGAGGTGCATATACCAAACAAGTGAGACTTATGGAAGTTTACTTTTAGACCATCAGATATTTGGAAATACTTGAGAATGCGAGACAAATTTTGTATGCTGCCACGATCCTAATTGCTTACAAATATCACATCGTCTGCATATAATAGATGGGAGATGGTTCGCTCTGAATGAGGAAGTTTGACACCCTGTGTCAAAGACTTGCCGCAGGCACCCTTTATGCAATGTGTAAACCCTCCATGGCTAGTATGAAAAGAAATGGTGAAAGTGGGTCTCCTTGTCTCACCCCCTCATGATTATGAATTCGTCTGTGGGTACACCATTTACTAAGATTGATGCTTTTGAATAGGATAAGCACCCATGAATCCAATTTCGCCATTTACTCCCAAATGACATTTGTTCAATCACCGAATCAAGATATCCCCAATTTATAGTATCAAATGCCTTCGCGAAATCAACTTTGAAGACAAAAGTTTGTTCTTCGAATTCTTAGCCCATGTAATTAATTGTTCATTAGAAGTGGGTCATCAAGAATGTTTCTACTGTTGATGTATGCAGATTGCACCTCATCTACAATTAAAGCAATAACATCTTTCAAACGATTGGCAAGAATTTTAGATGTGATATTGTATATGTATCGTATGAGACTTATTGGTTTGTAGTCACATAGAGTAATTAGGTCTTTTACTTTCAGTACCAATGTAATGAAAGAAGAGTTACACCCCAGAGAGATATTACTAGTGGCTTCAAAGTGTTTAATGAATCTGATATAATCATCCCATCCCCAAACAACTTTATTAATTTCATCTATCGAGAACCCATCGGTACCCAGAGCTTTCTCAGATCCACATCCCCAAACAGCTTTTTTAATTTCATCTATCGAGAACCCATCGGGACCCAGAGCTTTCTCATATCCACATCCCCAAGCAGCTTTTTTAATTTCATCTATCGAGAATGAAGTCTCTAGTGTTGAGCTTTGGTCAGGTTAAAGCCTTTTGAATAATTGAATGATCAGTTTCGGCCTATCGGCCCAACGTTCATGAAACTTTATACTAACACCTTGTTCCCGGGTTTAATTGAGTTTCATTAAACGAAAGAAAAGAAAGGGAAGTAAAATATGGAGAGAAAAGAAAAGGAGGGGAAGGAAGTCATTAACTTTTTCGTGTTCCCGAGTCCGAAGGAAAGGAAAGGAAGTTTTTTAAAAAATGTGTTCCCGTGTGTTGTTATCCTTATCAAGGATTCTCTTCTCTCCAAATCTCTCCAATTTGGGAGGAAGATTAGGAGGGAAGATTATCCTCTGATTTCCTTTCTTTTCTTCCCAAATCATCCCAAAAAAATAACTTGGGAACACGATCGTACTACTCTTTCTCTCGGATTCCGTCCCTTTCTCTCAACTTCCCTCGTTAAATGACACTCGGGAACGAGGTGTAAAGAAATCAAACACCACTTTTTTATGTTTTTCAGTTCGGATGACCACACTCCATTTATCATTAATCCGTGAATTATGTTCTTCCTTTGATTATTTTTCAACATCCCATGGAAGAACCGGGTGTTTTCATCACCATCACTAATCCATTTAACTTTAGCTTTTTGTTGTAAGTCAAGTTTAGCTACGAGCTCTAGTTCCCGGATTCTGACTTTACTTTCTCTCCATGTAGTAATTGTCAAGTCAGTGAGCTTACGTGTTTCGATTGCCACACCCAACTCATCCACCAATTCACGAATCCTTTTAAGGGCGGCACATTCTTTTTTAACTTCTACCAATCTCCATTCTTGTAAAGTGCCCTTAAGATTTTCAAGTTTCATGTGCAAGTACTTATCTGGAAATCCAAAGCCATGAAAGTTATGTTCAAAAGGTACGAGTACAGGGGGAAGAAGTTTTCTGTATTTTTCATTGAATCAATATGTACAGATCACATACATTTATACAGCTAATATCTAAATTACAGCCTGAATTACAGGAAATTAAGCTTAATTCTAGGTAACAAACATTTATCAGATCTGAGAATAGCTCTCGTTAACACTCCCCCTCAAGGTGGAGAATGTATGTCCAATATTCCCAACTTGCCAAGAGAGCTATTAAATACATTTCCACATACTACCTTTGTTAGCATATCTGCAAGTTGCTCCTTCGATGTTACATGTGGAAGTTCTACCGTCTTCTTCTCGAGATGGTCTTTAATAAAATGCCTATCTATCTCCACGTGCTTGGTACGATCATGTTGAACTGGGTTGTTTGCTATTTTAACTGCCGCTTCATTGTCACAGTATAAATTCATTGGTGTCTTCAGTTCAATATCCAAATCCTTAAGAATCCGTCTGATCCACAACAACTCACAAATTTCATGCACCATTCCCCTAAATTTAGCCTCTGCGCTTGAGCGTGCAACCACCTTCTGTTTCTTGCTTCTCCAAGTAACCAGATTTCCTCCTACAAAGGTAAAATACCCAGAGGTGGATTTTCCATCCGTACGATCTCCACCCCAATCCGCATCTGTGTATCCAATTACCTGCTTACTTTCATTCTTCCCAAAGAATAATCCTTTACCCGGGGAAGACTTGAGATACCTCAGAATCCGGTACACTGCATTCATATGATCTTCACTGGGTGACTGCATGAATCTACTAACCACACTCACTGCGTAAGCGATATCAGGCCTAGTATGTGATAGATAAATTAACTTCCCAACCAGTCTTTGATACCTTTCTTTATTCGTGGGAACTTGGTCAGAGTGCATCATCAGTTTGTGGTTGACTTCTATTGGTGTTTGTACCGGCTTACAATCCATCATTCCGGTTTCTGCAAGTAGATCAAGTACGTATTTCCTTTGACTCATAGAAATTCCAGCCTTAGACCTTGCCACTTCAATGCCCAGAAAATACTTCAATTGTCCAAGGTCTTTAAGTTCAAACTCTTTCGCCAATAACAATTGGAGTTTCGCTATTTCATCATGGTCATTTCCGGTGACAGCCATGTCGTCTACATACACAATCAAGGTTGTTATCCTTCCACCATTGTTTCTTACAAACAGGGTATGATCTGCATCGCTTTGCTTGAATCCTATTTGTTTCATAAAGTTCGAGAATCGTCCAAACCAAGCTCGGGGGGACTGTTTCAGACCATACAATGCCCTTCTAAGTTTACATACACTTCCACAACAATCAATTCCCGGAGGAGGATCCATATACACTTCTTCCTCTAAGTACCCATTCAAGAAAGCGTTTTTTACATCGAATTGTTTTAGAGGCCAATCTTTATTTGCTGCAATTGAGATCAGGACTCGAATGGTGTTCATTTTTGCAACCGGTGCAAATGTGTCTCCATAGTCTATTCCATATTTTTGAGTGTATCCTTTCGCTACGAGTCTTGCTTTATACCGATCCACCCTTCCTCTTTCATTCAGTTTTACCGTGTAAATCCATCTACACCCCACGGTTTTTTTTCCATTTGGAAGCTTGACTATCTCCCACGTATTGTTTTTCTGTAGAGCTTCCATCTCCTCGTTCATTGCCTTCTTCCACTTTGTGTCATTCATGGCTTCGTGTACGTTGTTGGGAATGGTCACGGTAGACAGCTCTTCTACTAGTGATGCATGTGAATTTCCTAACCGATGATTTGATACAAAATTGCTGATTGGGTACTTTGATTTTGCTTTGAGATCCGGAGAGTATTGTTTTTTCGGCACTCCACGGTTCACTCGTGGTGGCAGTCTTGGCTCTGGTTCAGCTTCAATGTCCTGCAAAATAGGAACAGAGGTGATCTATGGGTTGTCAGTTAAAGTTTGTGATACCCCTGCTTCTTGTTCTTGGTTTGGTATATGCTCGGTCGTACTATCTTGATTTATTTCTTGTGTCACTTCCTCATCATCATCTTCCAAGTGTAAATCTGCCCCGTGAAAATCAACAACATTTTCATCATCTTCTGTTTGAACTGTCACAGTTTCATCTTGCAAATTGTTTTGCAAATTTTCCGATATTTCAGGGTTATGTGAAACCCACTCCCCCTGACTTTGGTGATGTGTATTCGCATCATTTATTTTAGTTTCCCCCTGAGGCGGAGTAGCATCGCCAAAGTATGGAACACTCTCGTGAAAGGCTACATCACGAGTAGCATACACTTTATCTTCCTTCGGGTCATAACACCGGTACCCTTTTTTATGATCGGCATACCCGATAAACATGCATCTAATGGCTCGAGGTTCTAGCTTCCCAACACTTTGATGTACATATGCATTACATCCAAATACCCTTGGTTCAAGGCTACTTTCTTCATGAAGATTTGTAAGCTCATGCATTTTTTGTAATGGGGTTTTGAATTCTATGACACTTGAAGGAGTTCTGTTCATTAGGTAAGCTGCAGATCGCACGGCTTCTCCCCAGTATTCTCGTGGTACATTCATCTCGAACAGTGAGGCTCGTACTATTTCTAAAATCTGTCTATTCCTTCTTTCGGCCAATCCGTTTTGTTAGGGTGACTTCGCACATGAGGTCTGATGTTCGATGGCATTCTCTTTGCAGAATTGTTTCATCTTTGCATTAATATATTCTCCCCCATTGTCAGATTGTAGTGTTTGGATCTGTGTTCGATACTAAGCACCTACAGTATGACATAGTTCCTTAAACGCCTCATAGGCTTCATCCTTACTTTTCAACAGAGAAATCCAAATCATTCGAGTACATTCGTCTATGAAAGTTATAAAATATCGAGCCCCATTTGGGATAGCTACTTTAGCTGGTCCCCATATGTCCGAGTGAATTACCATGAAAGGAACAACTGTTTTATTACTACTTGGAATGTATGAATTTTTTTTGCTTTTTGCTAACTCACACACCCCACATTTGAAATCATTGTCCTTTACATTTAAGAACAAGTTAGGCTTCAACTTTCTAAGATAATTAAATGATAAATGTCCTAGTCTTCGGTGCCACAACCAAGCTACGGACTTATTTGCTTGCGAAATACTTGTATGGAGAGCTTGACTTTGCTGATTTTCTTCAAGATAGTACAACCGTCCCAAGCCTAGTACCATAGCCAAGAATCCGATGTGTCGCTATGTCCTGAAATACACAATCATTTGGCCAAAAAATTACATAGCAATTTAATGCCTCTGTGATTTGGCTTACAGACAATAAATTCGATGAGAGTGATGGAACTACAAGGACTTTGTCAAGTTCCATAGAACTCGTTACTTTCATTGGCCCTTTACAGGTAACCGGAGATACTCCCCCATTTGCAATGTGTATACTTTTTTGAGTTGGAGTATGTGTGCTTAGTAATTTCGAAGGATCACTAACCATGTGATCGGTAGCCCCTGTATCTATTATCCAAGTATCAATAGAGGTAGTATTATTTCGTGACGTACCTGGAGGAGTAGAGGTGTGTGCTGCCATGGGGGTGTTTGCTTTGTCAGTTGGGGAAGAGGTAGCCACAACTGCTTGATTTATCTTCTTTCGAGGTTTCTTGTTAAAGTCCCGCCACTCGGGGTATCCAATCACTTCATAGCAGCGGAGTTTTGTATGCCCCTCTTCTCCACGGTGAGTGCACACAAATGAGTTGTTTTTTTTTTGAGTTTTTTTCTTTTTGAGGGCGATTTCGGGTGGTCAAATGGACCATACTATCTGGTTCCTGTTTTGGTTCCTCCATGGTCTGCCGTTGGCTGAGGTCCTTTCTAATATATGCATAACAAGACTCCAAACTAAGTGGTGGATCTTTTCTAAGGACCTCTGACCAGGCTTGATTGAAGGATGAATCCAAACCTGCCAAGAAGATGTGTACCCTTAATCTTGCCATTGTTTTGTTTGCTGTGACCGCTCCTGTCACTGTTTCTTCTTGTGACTCCAATCGGGTGTCAATTTCTTGGAAGATGGAGATCAATTCGTTGTAATACATAGGCAGACTTCGTCCATTTTGCTTTGTATTAAACGATCGCCGGTTTAATTCGAACAATTGTGTCTCATCTGTGCCGTCATAGAATGTTTTTCCGACCGCCTCCCAGATCTCGGCTGCTGTTGAGAGTCTGATGAAGCGCTTGATCAGTGATTGGCTCATAGAATCAATAAGCCAACTCTTCACCTTGTTGTTTTCAATCAACCATGCTTCGATCTCCTTCTCCCCTTTAGTAGGTTTCGGCGTTTTTCCGGTTAGGTATCCCGATTTGTTTTGGGCCCCTATTCGCATCTCCATAAGTTGGGACCACAGAGGATAGTTTGTGTCATCGAGAGTAATTCCCCCTGAGGGGAACGGCACTTCATGTTGAACGATTACAGGCGCTGGGTTTGTGGAGGATGAGGTTTTTTCTCCCATCGGTGCGTTTTGATTTCAGAAATTTCGAGTGGGGTTTTTTTCGAGGTAATTAGTGATGCTCTGATACCATGTTCAAAAGGTACGAGTACAGGGGGGAAGAAGTTTTCTGTATTTTTCATTGAATCAATATGTACAGATCACATACATTTATACAGCTAATATCTAAATTACAGCCTGAATTACAGGAAATTAAGCTTAATTCTAGGTAACAAACATTTATCAGATCCGAGAATAGCTCTCGTTAACAAGTTATTCCATGTGTTGTAAAATACATTGCTGAAATCCTTGTTTAGCATCCAGTATTTAAAAAACGGAAATGAGGGGGCCAAATCAGCAATAGATGGCTTGAGTAAGACCGAACAATGGTCTGAGTGTTCACGAGGTAAAGCAGTGACAAAAAAGGGAGGCTGATTCGAAATAGAATTCTGACAAACGAGAAAATGGTCTAGTTTGCTCATTTTCAAACTATCATCCCTGAGATATGTAAATTTTCTTCCACCAAGTTTGTATTCGTGTAGACCTTCTTCGGCTATGAAATTATTGAAATTGAAAGCAATGTAATGACAAAAACCGGAATTGAATCTTTCATTGGCATACCTCACGGCGTTAAAATCACCAAAGAACACCCATGTCCCATCTAAACTCCTTTTAAGCTCAATCAACTCCTTCGAAAGATTTCTTTAATCTGTAATGAACTTTGGACCATATACATTTACAAGAATTGTGATGCCACAAACACCCACCCAATGTCCATGAGTAGCAATGTAATATCTAGAGGATATTGTATGTACTTTACGAAATACATTAATATCCCATATGTTTATAAGACCACCTGAACTTCATGTTGGGTTAATGAAGTCACAATCAAAATTTAAAGATCCCAGCATCCAAATAAGTCAATTGTGTTATAATCTGCTACTCTTGTTTCTTGAATCCCCATGAAATCTACTTTGTGTATTCTTTTAAGCTTACGAATCCATTCAATTTTACGTAATTCGCCAATCCCCCTTATGTTTAGAGTCGTGATAATCATTGGAGAACTAAAGTGTCACTATCACCAACAAATGTATCATCTAGAAGCTCCCAATTCTTACCAATCTGAAAGCCCACTTCGTTTCTTGTCCATATTGTGTTGTTGATCTCCTATAAGAAGGAGTTGACCTCGTCATTAGAGTTACAACTAAGTGAATCAGGGTTTGAGATCAATTTGTTTAGGTCAAGTGATACACTCTCGGAAATCATAGAACCTGGTATATAATTACATTCATAGTGTTTTATATGAATTTAATAGAAAAATACCTAAATGTATCAATTTTATATTGATATTCCATCATTGGTTTCTTTTGCAAAAATTTGTGTTCTTTTTCTTGTTTACTTTCTTTACAATATTCAACTGTTATGATACTACGTGAAGTCACCCACCCCCGAATGTTTCCGTCATTCTGGTTTGGGGGTGTGACAAATACAAACATGTAAAATATATGTATATAAACCAAACATAAACTAGTGACATTTTCGTGATTTATCACAAAAAATATCAAGTTCATTTCTAAGGGAAATTAAGGGACCAAAAATCTTGTAATGTCTTTATGTGCTCCAACTTGCTTCAACATATTGTAGCAAGTTTATAAAAATAATTTTACAAAGTTTACAAAACTTTAATAAAATCAAGTTTATAAACTTTTGATCTTTAAAATAGTCATCGTCTTCATTCTTATTAAATTTTTATAAAAATGAACTATTTCTAAAACTAATTTATTACTTACAAAAAAGAATTAAGCAAAATAAAAACTATCTATTTAATTATTACATACCATATGAATAAATAAATGTTAAAACCATTGTACCAAATCAACACAAATACATTCACAAGAGGTTCATGGCTAGTTTATGCACTCATAAATACATACATACATACATACACACACACGTGTGTGTGTGTATATATATATATATATATATACACACACACATATAACACTTTGTTTTTCTAAAACAACTTTTTGTGACAAAAAATGCTTATATACTTTTGTCATAAAAAATAACAATTATAAAGTTGTTAAAGAAAATATGTATGGATTTCATTACAAAAAGAAAACCATCCATGTTTTCCAAAAACAAAGATAATAACATCTTATTAAAGAATCTAACAAAACTTGCAAAAATGGATCTGATACCAACTGTTGAGTTTTTATTCAAAAATAATGTAATTTTAGTGTCAATCTTGATGTAAATAGCAATAAACGTGATTTTACATTTGAATTAACTAAAACCATTTTACTCACAAAGGATCATTTTGCAAAGCTAGGAAAGATTAAAACACAACCAAAGAAGAAGAAAGTGATACAACCTTTGAAGATTTTGATTCCTCTCGGGACGTTGGATGTTGATGCAGAATGTAGAGGAGAGCTCCTTCTTGTCAAGGACACCAACAATGAATAAACATGATGGAGATGCTAGACAAATCTTATAATGATAAGAAATATTAAGCATTAAGTTAATGCAAAAGTATTAACCCAAAGAGAGTGTCAAAGTATCAAGTTTTTCTTCAACTCATAACACCTTAAGAACATGTTCTTCACTAGAAAGGGAAAGTCGAGAATGAGAGGGAGATAGGAAGGAGGATACGACTTTCTCTTGGAAAAACCAAGGAAAGAAAACTAATTCCTTTACTATTTCATTCATGGAATTAGTCAAGGTTGTTAGGTTTTATAGGTTACAAAAAATCATGTGGCAGAAAATAACTTAACTCTTAAGTTCACATGCAACCTAATTGAATATATCTTTTCACTATTGAATGCTATAATCTGTAAACATCAAAGAACCCCATGGAAACCCTAGTTTAATCGAAATTCATAACAGAGTTAGGGTTTACATATCTTTTGATTATTCTTGTAAATAACCAATGAAATCCTTCTTCAAATGCTCTTGGAAGCAAACGCCCAAAAATCACGTGCCTATGATGGTTCACACCCAAACCCTAGCAACTAAGAAAGCTTGAGGAAAGAGGAGGGGGGATGGAAATTCGGATATCCTTCTAGGAGTATGAGTGGTTGAAAATGGGGTGCCAAAGGGCCCTATTTATAGTTGATAGGAAAACCATAAAAACCTTAATTTGAAATAAAATAATATTATTTTAAATCCGGAATTATCTAATTTTCTAATTTTCTAATTATCCATATTATCTATATGTATCCATATTATCTATATGGAATATTCCAGAAACCTAGGGAGCCTCCAATTTTCGGCCAACCCTAGGAATTTTCTAGAATTCGTCTCTTGTTCAGCTATTAAACAATTACAACTTTAGTCCTTGCACTTTTAATTAATGTAATTAATCCCAAAATTAATTCTAATTAATATCTTATTGATTCTTAATAAAATAATATTATTTCTAATTCTATATTAATATCATAATATATTAATAAATCATTTATTGCTATAATTAATCTTACAAAAGATTAATAAACCAACCTCTCTCTCTAAAAAACATTTTTGTCAATTACTAGGTTTAAGGGCAAGAAAAAAAAAGACTTTGCTAATAATTTAAGTATATATCGATTTTGTTATTGGCATAGACACGTAATCCAACAAAGACAAGTGCCCTCAAGCCATACCATTCAAGTCTTGCATGTAAGGGTATGGTTTAGGAGTACTTATGGAGAGAACACAAGCTACAAATCTAATCCCCTTACCCCTACGAGGTCTTCAGTTTTAAGTCCAAAAAGGGGGAAAGAAAGTTCAACATTCTTCCATTATATATATACTAGATATATCTCAAGTTTTATAAAACCTAAATTAGTTTAGTTTATATATAAAAAAATTAATGACTTATATAAAACATTCCAGGTGTATTTATATGATACTTTTGATAGAAAATTTTTATTTTAATAAAATAAATATTTTCCAATTAATTACAAGAAATATAATATTTATGAATCAAATTCTTATAAATAATATATATAATAATATAAGTATTTATAAAGAAACAAGTTCTTATAAATAATATATTATCATCAAGTTATTATTAGTGTAACCATTTATAAATCATATATTATCTATAAATATCATTCTATAATATCTGTTAGGCATAAAGATCTTTCAAAAAGTACCAAGCTTACAGACCTTAATCGAACAAAAACCATATTTTTAGGTATGTAGAATTACATGGCCATGTAATTTCCAAGGCAAAAATTACATTGCGTTGAATCTCAAGTTTTTAATGATACTTTTCAAAAATTATTCCACCATTATGCAACCAAATATGGTTAGTCAAGTAATCAAATAGGTTATCATATGCATCAAATAGGTTATCATATGCAGAGGGGAATGACGGGATCATCTAAAAGTCTTCGAGATGCGAAAATCCAACTATATAACATTTTGATGCACACGCTACTAAACACTGATGAACGTTGGCCCCAAGTAGCGAGCTGAGAAATTATATGGCATCTACCTTTTTAGCCTACTATTTTGTCAAGGAATTTAACAATCTTAACATTTTGGTTTGGTGGAGATAAAGGGAACCACAATTCCGATTCTTGCCGCCATTGCTTGTGTTTTACTAACTATGCAAGCTTCCACGATTGTTTCAGAATTTGTTTTTTCTGTTAGTGGAAGAGTCGTATTAGAACGAAGGTCATGATTCACCGCCCAATCGATGAAATATGTATTTTATTGAAGGATTACCTGGTCGGTGTTGAGATTCACAACATTGTGTTTGGCTTAAAAGACTGTTTTTACCACCCGTTGAAGATTTCAGACAAAAAGAGGTTGCACAATAGATATCACCTCCAATGACCGAACTAGATGAGATTGAAATTGAAGGTTTCTCGTATTAAAAATATTCAATTTCATGATGGCTGCAAATTTCAAACTATAATTGCTAGTATATTTTGTTTTGAACTTTATGTTTTAATGTAATTCGAATTTCAAACTATGTTGGCTTATATTTTGTAAAATAGATACTAAGACGAACGGGTGTGGGCAACGCGTTAGCCGCGTTATCTTACATGGCATACGCCCTGAAAGCCGCCATCACGGGGAACACCGCCCGAGGCTCGCGTTAAGGCGCGTTACACCATTCGATGTTACCACGATAACGAGCCATAACGTGTACATTTTTGACCGTTTCAATTTCTTTCCGTTGAAAAACGGTAATAATACCGTTGTTGTATGCGGTGGAATTGTAAAAAAAAAAATTTACTTCTTCAATTTACTTTATATATATATATATATATATATATATATATATATATATATATATATATATATATATATATATATATATATATATATATATATATATATCATTTTACTCTAACCTCTCTATCTCTATTTATCTATATCTATCACTATTTCATTCAAAACAAAATACCCACTATGGATCAAAACCTGAATACCCCTCCTCCGAAGACAAACACATCCACTCTAATGGGTTTTGCGGGATACGAGGGATACATGAACCTTCTAAACTCCCAAAACTCACCACAAATTCCATATTCTGGCAATTTTTTCAATACTGTCTCACCCCCAATACAATTCCCTACCTCACCATTTATACAACAAAATGCAAACATACAACAAAACCTTTTTCACATATTCGGTTCCATGCGCCAAACCGTCACACAACCCACACCCATGTAAGAACCCGTTGTCGAGATGCAAGTTGGCGGTAGTCAGAGAGCATCGGGAAAAAAAGGGAGACCAAAAAAGAAAGGGAAAGAGGTTGTTGTCGGGACGGATGAAACAGAAGCACCTCCAACATGGTGGACACCGGAGGAAGAGCATGCGTTGGTGGTGACTTGGTGCGGTACTTCAAAACAACCAACCATGGGAATTGATATGAAGAGAGTTGCTTTTTGGGATGTCGTAATCGTCAAATTCCGCTCGATTTTGAACAAGGGTGACACATATCGCAATAATGATATGCTTAGTGGAAAATTGACTCAAATTAGTCGGAAGTGCACCAAATTCAATTCCATATACAACAAACTTTCTTCGCAACGTCAAAGTGGTGCCAATGATTTTGATGTGTTTAGAGCCGCGATGGAGGAATATCACTTGCAAATGGGGAACGTATTTGAGTAGCAAAAAGTATGGGAGATAGTGAGGAAAGATCCAAAATGGATGAAAACACCAACATCATCGGGACAACAATCGAAGAGGTCTCGTGGTTCAGGTTCGGTTGACGTTTCTGACGGACACACGAACATCGACCTCAACACGGACATCGATGAGATCCCGAACGAGTTTGACGACATCGAGGAAATCTCTCCGCCACGACGACCGGTGGGGCGCGACAAAACGAAGCGAGCTCAACGACATGCGGAGGAGAATGAAAGTCGGCTTCGAGACAACGAGGACATGGAAAAAAATTATGCGCACACGAAAATCGCAAATAAAAGATATGAATTGCAACGGGAGCATTTGGAATTCATTCGTCAAGAAACCGAAGAAGATCGAATATCGAAGGATTTGGCGATTGTTACGGCGAACGAAGAAAATTTGCCACCGAGACGAGCGGAGGTGATACAGAGGATGAAGGCAAAGATCGAAAGCAAATACTTGGACGAAGAATAGTTTGTCGGTATCTTTTTTTTTTTAATTATTAGGACTATCGTGTGTTTTTTTCAATGTTTTTTGTTTTTTAGTTTGTAATTTTTTTTTTAAGTTTGTATGGTATTTTTAATTTTCTAGTTAATGAAATTATGTTTTATTAATTTATATGTTTTTTTATAAATATATGACATATATTCAAAAAATAAAACGAAATATAAATATATGAAGTAAATAAAAAAATAAAACAAATTAGAATAATAGAAATTAAAAACATAAAAAAAAGCTAAAAAAAGAAATAGAAAATAGTAGGTGTTATCCCATGTTATTTGATGTTGTTTATTTCCACACTTCCTGTTATAACATCAAATTGTGACTAGGATGATGAGGTAGACAATTTGGGTATGATAACATGTAATAGGGTTTATCTAATTAGACCCTTTAATAGTCTTAAAGGACCCCCTCATCATTACCTTACTTTTTTCCTCAAATAAACAAATCATTATACTAATAATTACCTTTTAATAATCATCATTACATAATAATTTTATGTCTTTTATTTATAATTATTAAGTACTTAATAAATAATGATGAATTATGTAAAAGTATTTTAATAATCTTTTTTAAACTTGCAAAATAAAATATGTTAAATATATTTTTTTTAATATTTTTTTTAAACTTGCAAAATAAAATAGGTAAAATATAATTTTTTATATTTTTTTTAAACTTGCAAAATAAAATAGGTAAAATATATTTTTTTTATATATTTTTAGGTTATTAAACTTGCGAAATAAAATAGGCTAAATATAATTTTTTTTATATATTTTTTAGGTTATTTGTATGTAATTTATTAAAATCGTTTTATTTAAAAATATTATAACAAAAGACTACAAATATGACATACTAATAATAAAACAAAATTTTGAAAGAAATACATATCAAAAGAGTTCAATTACATTCATACTTAATCCTTGATATGTATCCAAGGTATTTCAGAACTACGAGGCCTATGTTGATTGTATAATTCAAAACGCGACCAATACATAGTTTGCCAGAAAGATGCAGACGAGCTTTTATGAGCATTCCAATATGTTGTGGTGGGAGGCATTAGGTAATTTCCTTTTAAAGACACCGAAATATAATGTCTGCCTATAAGTGCCACTGTAATGTTTTGGTGAGATTGAAACTCTTTAGGACCTCTCCAAAGAGGGAAGCAGGTTGTAGATTGTTCATGGCTTAGACAATGAACAATCACACCAAACTTGTTGGTAATCAAGTAACCAGTCAACGGCATAATCATCCAATGTTGCAAATATGTAGGTGACTCGAACCATCACATAGACTCGTATACCTCATTGAACCCATCAGTAAAAACTTGTTGGCATGCATAAAATTGACTTTCTAACTCTTCAAGCAATTGTTGCCTAATGTATAGCCATTAGTCTTCACTGTTCCCTAGACTAACAGCTACCGCTCGAAACCCACAGTTTCCATCACCGTGTACATCTTGTATCTTGTCGATGTAATCATGAAATACATCAGGAATACTCTTCATTAGGAATGGATCATGCATCCATGGTTCTTCATTTAAGTCAATGTCGTACGAATAATTATGCCTTTCAGGTTCTTTATTTAAATCTAACCCAATGAACTCTGATGTGGTAGAGTCGTTGCATCTAGGAGGAGCTTGATTTGGAGGGTTGACATTCTTTTTATGTTGTTTCTTCATACTCGGCCGTCCGTGAGTCTTATTTTGAACTGTGGGTTCTCCAACATCAATTGTGCGCGGATCATATATCACTTTTAGTTTTTTCAAATAAATTTTTTTTCCTGCTTCTGTCTGCTTGTTGAAATTTTCTTTATACTTTTCAACTTCATCATCACAACGAATATTGCCTTTTTTTTTCAGGCTTCGTATCAGAAATACTAAGCTTTCTCCAAAAGATATGTATTAAATCCAAGGGTATTTCTTCACCTGTATTAAAATGAAAAATAAATATTTTTGTAATATTTAAAATTTTATATATGTTGTAATTGAACATACTAACCTGAGTTTAAGTAAACAGAAAGCATGCAAGCACATGGTAACCCACAACTGGTACGGAGTTTGCAACCACAATTTGAGGAGTCTAACTTTGACAAATTTAACCTTTGGAGCTCTCCTACTATTATATCAAGAGCTTCGTTCGAAACAGAACCTCTTAGTAACCCGAAGCAGTACGAATTGTGATGCTTATATCGGAAAATTAAGCTTTTTTCAAAGCTTTCATTGATTGAAGTGAGTTGTGACTGCACAATTTCATTAATTCGTTGCATAAATCTATCGAGATTAGAACTTGCAGAGTCCAAAAATCTCTTTAAATTGGCATGTGCACTCTCGACTCTATTGGTTGTGTTGTTTCCAAAATTAAGATGTTGATCAATCCAAACAGATACTAACATTTCTTTGTACTTGTTCAACCAAGTATCTTCTATGTATTTCAAAACACCTGAAGGTTGTGATTTAGAAATATAGTTAACAAATACGTAAATAAATAATAATATGAAGGTTATGATTCAGAAATACAGCTAAAAAACAAGCTTACATGGATATTTTATCAACATTGATTGAAGTCGCATGTAGTTTTTCGTGTAATCCATCAATGTTGGAGACTCAATTAGTAAGTTCCATAATGATCTAAAAGAGCGTCGATCATCTTCCAACGTGATAATTTTATTGCAATGCTTTAAAATGTTTTGTTCAATATGCCATCTACAAAGTAATCGGGCAACATCCAGAAAAATTGTTTCACATGCCTTGATGAGTGCCAACTCTCTGTCTGTGATTATTACATGTGGGTGCATACACGTATCAAGCGTCGAATTTAGACAATTTAACACCCAAGTATAGTTGGCCTCCTTTTCTCTATGTATAAAGGCAAAGCCTACAGAGAATGCCTTTTGAGTTGATGTAACACCAACAATTTGAACCAACGGCTTATTATATTTGTTGGTTTTGTACGTGGCATCTATTATCAACACATGTGGAAATGCACGCCATATCTTCCAAGACGTTGGATGAACGAAGAATAAATTTTCTAACTCATTTGAATCACCTGTAGTAAACTCATAGACATAATCATTGGTGATTGGTGTGTAAAAGGGACATAAGAACCTGCATTGGAATTCTTCCTGCTTGCTCGTGCATCCGAATCTTTTGTTGTGCATTGTATATTGTTTTAATTGTCGACACATTGTTTTCGTTTTGAGCCTTCAATGCTGACAGGATGTCACGTGGCGCCATGTTCTTTCTTCTTAAATTAGCCACCAAACGAGTCTCATCGACAGATAACCGTCTTGCAAATGGATGACCCTCCATATGTTGTGTCGGTGGATGATTATGTTCATCACATATTACCCTTAGCGTCCATTTATCATGTTCTTTTGAATACTTTCCTTCCAATTGAAATTGACAATTAGTCTTTTTGCTTCCAGATGTTCTACTTGTATACTCTTTAGGTTTATACTCTCTACCACAATCACATATAAGTATGACTGTATGCGCGAAGCTGTTCCCATATGCCTTTGATCTTCTAGTAACAATGACATATCCTAAAGAACGTGCGGTGTTTTGTGTCCACTCCAATAATTCCTCACGAGACTTGAACTTTTGCAATCAAATTTCAAGTGAGTTAGTATATATGTTGTATCTGAAAGCATCATAATTGATATAATTATATAACCTGATTGGTGGAAAATACCAAAGTTTTTGTAGAAAAATCTTTATCTCTAGCCGACAAGTTGATTCCTAAAAACTTAAACATCTCTAAAAAAAACCACATCAGATAAATAATTAAAATATTGAAAAAATATAAAAATAAAAAGTAAATAAAAATAAATATTTTATAAAATTTTAATACTAAAAAGGTTTATTAAAATAAATTTTATATAAAAAGAATTATTTTTTTTAAGAAAAAAAAATCTAATTTTCGTTTTTAAAAAAGCCTAATTTTGTAAACCCGACCTAATACTTTTAAAACCCTAAACCAACATATAAATAAATAAAAAACCCCTAAAATCTTAAATTTCTTATCAAGCCGCCAAAGTCTCATCCTCAAAGATCGAGCCAAAGTCTCTCATCCTCAAGATCGAGCAGCTCCATCCGGCAGCAACACCTTCCTTCGGTCGGACAAAAGCCACCTGCAAAGGGGGCATCGTCGGTGGCTTCCTTCGACCGTAGAAGAGGAAGTGAAGAGAAAGGGACTGGACGTCGAAGGAAGATGGCAGTAGTCGTCGATGCAGAAGAGGAAGGGAAGATAAATGGCCTTCGTTTCCAGTGGGTTCAGTGGTGAGATTCGAGGCCAGTGGGCAGTCAAAGGAAGTGGTATTGGGCGGCGAGGGAATGGAGGTCGAAGGAAGCTGGAACGCCACCGGGGATTTCCGGGATCCGAGGGAATGGCGGTCGAAGGAAGCCACCATCATCGCCCCTCATCTCAGGCAAAGGGACCACCACCAAACGATTTCTCTCCCTCTCTCTCACTTTCATCTTCGGCTGGAACACCGGTGGTCGGACCGGAGGTGGTGGTGTTCAGTGGAGGTGTTAAAAGATATTTACATTAATTTTCATTTTACCTTTTGTTAATATGAGAAACTGTTGTTGTTTGTTTACAGTACAAGTATTTTGATTTTATATTAGATGTGCTATTGTTGGATTAGTTGAAAATTAATCAGCTATTAAGAGTATACATTTTTCAATGTTTGAAATTTGTAGATATCAATGGTGTAAACTGTGAAGATCAAAATTAGATTTGTGAAGACCAAAACTGAATTTGTAAATATCAAGTTTGGATTTGTTATAATATATATAATATATGTTGTGAGTTTGAATTTGTTATAATATATATAAAATATGTTGAGATATTAATGAAGTTCAATTAAAAAAAATTAAATAAGATTTTTAGATTATTTAAAATAAACTTTGATGTTAACAAATTACAGACTTTTATTTTTTACAGAAAAAAACTGACAATATTAAATTTTCAAAACATAAAAAAACTATTAAATTTTTAAAGTCAAAGTTTAATTTTCTATGTATTGAAAATTGAAAAAAACATAAGTTTGACTAAACAACCATAATTACAGGGGGGTCTTATAAGGAAATTTGGGGTCCAATTAGTAGGACTCATGTAATAATATGTTGCACACCTATTAGTCTAATATAATTTATTTAATTGGAGTAAAAGTTAAGTAAAAAGGTTTTTGTCGGTTAAACCGAAAAAGTTTTTTTATAACGATTTATTCTTATCTGAAACCAGACCGATTATCCCTTCTGAAACCCAAACTATCGATAAAAAACGGTTATGTTTTAACCGAAACTGAAATAAAAACTAATGATTAAAAACCGAACCATTTTTTAATTTGACAAAAAAAAAACATTTTGTTTGGGCCTGTTATGGCCCAATGGATTGCATGCTGGATTGCTTCTTGGATGGGCCCATGTCCATAACCGTCATTTGATTGAATATTAAAGATGTTTAATTTTATATTTACATATCTTCCCTTATTTCATAATTATTTAATAATTATTAAAACTTGCAAAATTATCACTTAAGCAACTATGTGTCATGCCACATTTATACCATATTAATGTAGATTTAAATATATTTCTTGGAAGAACCCTTATATATTTCTTGAACCAACTAAACTTGAAATTACTTTTATTGAAAAATCTATTCATTTTCATTTTTCACACATGCAAACAGTTTATCATCTCGTGTACGCAAACGGCTTCTTATACGTTTGCAACAACAACGAAGAACAAACCACACTCACAGAAGAAGCAGCCATACAAGCTCCGGCCAACCACGGCGGTAACCTAATTCCGATGAAAGGAAACAAAATCCCAGCCGCCACCGGCACACCAAGAACATTATACCCAAGCGCCCACACATAATTAAGCCGGATTCTCGAAATCGTCCTTTTAGACAAATCAATCGCTGTAATCACATCCTCTAAGTTACTCTTAATCAACACAATATCCGCCGCCTCAATCGCCACATCTGTTCCGGCACCAATCGCCATTCCGACGTCCGCTGCAACGAGCGCCGGCGAATCGTTGATGCCATCTCCGACCATTGCAACGACCATCCCTTTCGCCTGTAAGTCTTTGATTCTATCGGCTTTCCCCAACGGATCTGTTTCCGCAAACACGTTTTCTATTCCGACCTCCTTGGCTATGGCGGTTGCCGTTGCCCAGTTATCACCGGTGACCATTATGCTTCTGATACTCATCGATCGTAAAAAGGATACAACACGTGCCGCCTCGGGTTTCACCGGATCTGAGACTGCAACAGCGCCGACGACTTTTCCGTCGATTGCGAGGAGCACACATGTGCGAGCTAGGTTTTCGTTGTCGGAGAAGTAGGTTTCGACCTCTGGGCTGAGGGAAACGTTGAAGGATCTCATGAGCTTCTTGTTTCCGACTAAAACTGTTTTGGATCCGACTTTGCAACCAACTCCGGCGCCGGGATGCACCTCGAAGTCCTTCACCGCTGCACTGTTGGTAGTTTGAGATTTGTGATTTTGTAATCTGTTTTTCGCGTGTTTCACTACTGCTTTTGCTATCGGGTGTTCACTGTTTGCCTAAAAACAAACCAAATATATATCAAATTTAAGATTCCAAGATATATACACATTCAGTGTCCAGCTAATGTGAGACTCGGTGAAATATACGGTTAATGAGAGAATCAAGCTAATGTGAGACTCGGTGAAATATACGGTTAATGAGAGAATATGAGAGAATCAGGAAGTTAGAAAGTAAAAACTCTGTGTCTAGCTGATGTGAGACTCTAACGTTAATGAGAGAATCAGGAAGTTAGAAAGGAGAAACTTAAGCAGACCTCTACGGCAATTGCTGTGTCGCAAAACTCCTCCATTGAGATTCTGGAAAAAAGTACTGCGCTAACAACTTCCGGCTTTCCAATCGTTAATGTTCCCGTTTTATCAAATACTACTGTGTTAACCTACACAATCCATACAATCTTCTTTAAAATCGACACGAAATCTCGAAGGATACAGTTGTTGAAATTTTGTTTCCCAAAAGTTATATTGGAGCTTTCGGTTATAAAATAACCGAAAATTTCAATATAACCATCTCTTGTCATCACTATCAGCATCGGCATCGGTTGATACTGAGCAACTGATGCTGATGCTGATAAAATACCTTGTGGGCCTTTTCTAGTGCATTTCCGCCCTTGATAAGTACTCCTTGGGATGCGCCTTTACCGGTCGCAACCATAACAGCAGTAGGAGTAGCTAAACCTAGTGCACATGGGCAAGCTACAACCAAAACCGATATCCCAAATTGTAATGCAAGCTCGAACTCATCCATAGCTTTTGGTATCCAACTTTTAGGATAAATTCCAGCCACTCCCAAAATAAACCACCCCATCCATGTCACAACAGCAGCCAAAACCACCTTAAATTTATAAAGTCATATTCATTAAAAACAACAAGATCTCAAATGAACTTTGGTTGACTCATATTGAGCGCTAGAATGGCAAAAAACTCACTGCGGGTACAAAAAACTTTGATATTTGATCAGCTAGTTTTTGTACGGGAGCTCGAGCAAGTTGAGCGGCTTCTACTATTTGAACAATTTGTGAAAGCGCAGTCTCGGAACCAACATGAGTCACCTTGATTAACAAGCAACCGTTTTCGTTCACAGTGCCACCGATAACCTGTTTACATTTTCAAAAATATGTCTCCATTTTCATAAAAATATGTCCAAATGTTTTTAGGGCTTATGTCATATTTAATCAATGAAGTGTGCCTTATTTACCCATTTAGTCTTATCTAATACACACAAGTTTGTTTAAATTTAGGGATTTGGTTTCACATAAGCCCCTATATTTTCATTAGAACTTTCAAAACTAAGGTTGTGTTTGACATGTCATAATTATTTTATTTTTCAAAAAAAGTTTAAATGGTCATGTTTGACTAACCAAAAAGTTGTTTATAAGTTAATTTTTTATAAAACTACTTAGACTAATGTTTCAACGAGCTTATGAAGCTTTTTATAAATTTTTTAAAACATATCATTTATTAATTATAAAAAAAAACTTAATCTTCGACGTACATTTTATGTCATTTTACATATTTCAGCTGAGTTATCAACTAGTTCTACTTCTACCAGATGGCAACTTTTATCAGTAGCAACTCACTTTTCGGTTAGTTCGTCAAACATAAACTAAATGAGTAATTCGGACAGACTGTGTTAGGAAAATATAACATAAACTTTTTTTTTTTGTAAAATTATAGAAATAAATCAGATACCCGATCGCCTGGATTTTTAACTACCGGGGTTGCTTCTCCCGTGATCATACTTTCATTCACATACCCTTGACCATTAATCACAATACCATCAACAGGAAACTTCGACCCAGGAAAAATCTTCAAAACATCATTTCTTTCAATCAACCGCGTGTTAATTTCTGTTTCTGAAAGAATGTTTCCCTCATTGTTCATTGTTAGTAAACAAGCGGTATCCGGGGCTAAATCGGTCAATTTAGCTAAAGCAGCGGATGTTTTTCCTTTCGCGGTGGATTCTAAGTATTTACCTAGAAGAATAAATGATATTAACATGGTACTTGTTTCAAAGAAATCTTGTCCTTCAAATTTGTCTGAAAAGAGTGCTTTTATTATTGTGTATATAGAATAAAAGTAAGCAGCATTTGTCCCAAGTGCAACAAGAACATCCATGTTAGCCGATTTTCGTCTTAATGCGTGATAAGATCCCACATAAAACCTGAAGATTTAATCAAAAATTGTTTTAAGAAACAATAATTATAAAAGTAGTTTTTTTTTTGTCAAACAATTGTCAAAGTTAAAAAATATATTATTGAGCTTCTTCATCTTCATTTCTTTTTTCAAAATGACTTTTTTATTAATTTCAAATAAAAAAGGTTGGCCGTTAAAAAAAATGGTTTTTAATTTTGTTTAATATAATGTGTAAAATATTCTACAACCTATAAGATGCATTTTTTTAATGACCAATATATATTTTCTTTTCTATAATAAGATAATTATATACTATTTTGTTATATCTAACTTTACTTCATATTTTCATTTGGATAAAAATATAGAAAAATGATACAAACTGAAATTGGTAAGACCTACAAAATGAGCTTTTAAGATTTGTGAAAAAGCTTTACTATAGTGGAGTTATCTACTTATCATGAACTTTTTGTTTTTGTTTTATTGCAATTTAAAAAGGCACAGAATTATGGATATTGTAAATATGCTTAAAATAAGAAAGAGAAATTAAATTAAATCCTTGTTACCTTCGACCAATGAAGAACTGGACAGGTGTACACAAGATCCATCTTAAAAACATTCCAATCGTAAGCATGTTATGAATCTTGTAACTCAACCAATTCCCATATGGTGGAATCATTGGAAGCACCATAGAGAAGATAAAAACAGGAATCGAAAACAAGCAACTCCATAAAAACAGATTCCTGTAAACTTTAATTTCATGGTTTCTTTCTGTATCACGTTTTCTTTCTGGAATATATAAGCTTGCTTGATAATTAGCCGATATGAATGACATAATTGACCTTGGACCAGTGAAATTTGGATCATAACCAATAGCCAATCTGCATTCTTCTGTGTTTGTTTCAACATGATTGACACCATTCAACGATTCTACAGATTGTTTGATGGAAGCCATGTCTTGTGGAGATATGAAATTGATACCTTCGAGTTTTATATGAACTTTATTTGCATCAATTTCAGGTCCTATAAGATCGGCTTCAAATCCTGCATCTACAACTGCTTCAATGATTTGATTTGTGTTGGTGATGTTTGGATCGTAGTTTATCTTTGCTTCTTCAAGAGCTAAACCCACAACTGCTTTTTTTACTCCTTCAACGATTAAAAGAGAGGATTCAATCGCTTCAGAGCAACTTGTGCATGACATTCCCTTGATTTTAAGTCGGCATACTGCTATGTCTTGCTCTAGAAACTCAGCGATTTGAAAACCTGCAACTTCCATGGCTTCTTTGACTGTTTCTCCCTGAATAACGAATTAAAATCAGAAAATATATATACGACATAAGTCAATTTACGAGGGAATAGTTCATTGTGACTTACATTAGATTGTTGCAGAAATGGTATGATTAGATCTTCGTTCGCATTACCCTCCATTTCTGCAATGCAAAATTTGAATCGATAACTATGAACAACACATGTTTTTGAGCTAATAACGAGTTTCAAATCTGTCATTGTTTACTATGACTTCGTATTCCTCATATACATGCATCGATCAACATATATTTTGAAACCCTAACTATTATGAACACGACGATTATTCAATCTGCTGAAAGCACAAGCCACACCACTCTGATTACTTCCTGTAGCTAAATAAAACTAACTAACTAACGAAAAATCTATCCTTTCATGGCTAAAATTACGGAAATGGATGAATTGAAAAACATGATTGAAAACATTCGGATATTTAGTTGCTAAAGTGGCTCAGTTGAAGCTTCTACGATAAAATAAAGGAGTATAGAACATAATCTTTAAATATATGGACATGGGCAACGGTTTACCTATTCCGGAAGTATATGATTAGGGTTTTGCGAGATGATTAGTGCAGATGTTTGGAGTTGGAGAATTCAAAATTTCTGTTTATGAAAGGAGATATATATAGCTGAGTAGAGAGTATAAAATATGTTTGTTCAAAAAGACCGCGCAAGTGTTTTGGGTAAACCTAAGAATTTAATATATATATATATATATATATATATATATATATATATATATATATATATATATATATATATATATATATATATATATATATATATATATATATATATATATATATATATATATATATATATATATATATATATATATACACACACACACACACTAGCGTTTACCCGCGCAAAGCGGCGGGCGACAAATAGTTTGTTTCGACAATTAATTTCTTTTCGATGGAGAATAATTATTTTCAATTCAATCATTAGTTTGTTTTAAGAAATATGTCGTATTAAAAATAAAGAAAATTCATGAAATGACCAAATTATAGGGTGTTGAGTATTTATTTGGATGAAAAAAGATCTGGTCAAAACCTTGAAAGAGAAGATTTATAGGAGTTTGTTTAAATTTTAATATTATTTTATTAGTGATTAGTTGTACAATTAGCTTAATGATTTGGACGTCTTAAAAAAATATTATTATTTTATTCAATCTATTTTTAGAAATAGTAGGATTTGTTTTATAAGATAGTCAAGATATATATATATATATATATATATATATATATATATATATATATATATATATATATATATATATATATATATATATATATATTCAGGTTCAGGTTCATTTGAAACCATTCTAACTTTATGAGACCGTAAGATCAAATTTAAAAATAATTTTAAAATGTAAAATAAATGGAGAAATCCAAAAAAAAAGATTTTTAAATATTATTTTCGGAACTTGAATTAACTAAAAAAAATAAAAATAATAAAAAATAAAAATATCATTTTTTTTAATAATACGTGAAATATTCTAATAGAATATTACACTGACATATTCTAAAAAATAATTTTAAAATGCAAAATAAATAAAAAAATCTAAAAATTCTTTTGTTAAATATTATTTTCGGAACTTGATTTAACTAAAAAAATTAAAAAAATTAAAAAATCCCGTTTTTTTTTAAAATATGTGAAATATTCTAAAAAATAATTTTAAAATGCAAAATAAATGGAAAAATCAAAAAATTCTTTTTTAAATATTATTTTTAGAACTTGAATTAACTAAAAAAATAAAAAAAATGAAAAAATGTGTCTCACGGTCTCATAAAATTAGACCGTCTCACATGAACCTAACCTTATATATATATATATATATATATATATATATATATATATATATATATATATATATATATATATATATATATATATATATATATATATATATATACACACTTTTTTTTATTGGTATGACTTGGTTATATACAAACTCCTAAATATCATAATTAAAGGGATATATACACTAAAATTTTAATACTTTTAATAATCTGACAACAAAGTCTTAAACTTTTTTTTCACAGTAAAGTCATAACTATCAATCATTTTTAACACCCTTACCGTTTTTTGCCGGTTAGCTGGTAATTAAGAATTTACTGTCAAAAAAATATAGTTTAAGACTTTTCTTGTCAAAATCTTGAATTAGGACTTTACTGTTAAAAAAAATAAGTTTAGGACTTTCTTGTCAAAATCGTTGAAAATATTGAAACTTTAGTGTATATATCTTATTTTGTTAGAAATTTAATGACATAATAGTCTTTAAGCATAAAAGTTATTTGAACATGTTATGGTCAGTTATATTCTATTGAAACCATTAACGTTTGTTTCTTGTTAAATATTTTTTTTAATCTCAACAAACTGACATAAAAAAAATTGAGATAATTATGAAAAAAAAAAAAGAGAATCATGTTTATGTTGGCTTTTTGTAGTTCTAAAAACAGAGAACTAAGAAATCGGAAAAAACAAAACTGTCGTTCTTACCCATTCTCCACATTCACACCATTTTGATTAGGCGTGTATTGTATGTGTTTTCCAATTTGTACTAAAACAAATAAACAAAATTGCCCTTCTTAAACATATATTTTCAAATTTATCTTAAGGGATATGTATACTAAATTCTTAATATTTTCAACGATTTAACAAGAAAGTCTGAAACTTATTTTTTTTAACAGTAAAGTCATAATTCACGATTTAACAATAAAAGTCTTAAACTATATTTTTTTTACAATAAATTCTTATTTACTGGCTAGCCGACAAAAAAGGGTAAGGGTGTTAAAAACGATTGGTAGTTATGACTTTACTGTGAAAAAAAAAATTTAAGACTTTGTTGTCAAATAAGTAAAATTTTTAAGATTTTAGTGTATATATCCGATTCATGATTTGACAAAAAAAAAATTCTAAACTTTATTTTTTTAACAGTAAATTCGTAATTACCAGATAACCGGCAAAAAGATAAGTGTGTCAAAAACTACCGATAGTTATGACTTTACTATAAAAAAATATTTTTTAAGAATTTTTCTCAAATGGTAAAAATATTGAAACTTTAATGTATATATCCATAATTAAAAATATATGATTTAGTTTTATAACTTCTAACTAGGTCTTAGACATTAACAACTATCAACCAAGCAATGAGTAAATTTAAAATTTATTTGTTACGGAATAAATTATAGAATTAAATATTATTTAAATATTAGAAGAATAATTGTAATAAAATGATCCAATTTGACTATATTTGAGACTTAGGTTTTAAAACATACCCTCCTTAATAAATAAAGATATTTTTGTCACATGTCAACATTTTCATTTATTTTGTCATATGTAATTTTGTGGTTATTTTAAATTAATTTTATTTCACATGTCATTTTATGTTTTTTTTTCATTTTATTAAATTCTAGACAGTATTCAAATGTAATAATAAATATATATCAATTTCATTAATGAACTTTCTTTTTAATTTCAAAATTACTAAGTTAAAGATTCGTTAATTTTCTTTATTATTTGTTTAAATTTAAAAGAGAAAAAAAAAACTTTAATTTGTATAATTCAATATTTTTCTCACTTTTTTTATAAATTCATACTTTTCAAATGTTTAGAATTTTGTATTTAGTTTTTCTTTTAAATAAACTCATATAATACATGGGTTACACACCTAGTTCACTTAATCAACACCTTGGTTGATTAATAAATTTTAATAGCATGCAGAAAACATTATATGTTACGCTTAATGTCATTAATCAATGAACAACTAGTTTCTATATTAATTTAAAATGAGTCACTAATTAGCGAATATATTGTTTCGTTATAATGATTGTTTGATTGATAAATTTTAATAACATGCAGAAAACATTATATGTTACGCTTAATGTCATTAATTAGTGAACAACTAATTTCTATATTAATTTAAAATGAGTCCCTAATTAACGAATTTCTTGTTTATATTATGAGAAATTAAATATCCTTTTATTTTTCGTTTCTAATTTTCTTCCTACCTGACAAGTATACAAATTTAATATTTCATTCAAATTTAAATTAAATTAAATGACACTTCTCACTATCTAAAATAGATAGAATGATATCAGACACAAAACGTAGGAGGATAATTAATTTATCTTAAATTATACCTATAAGACATGTAACAATATACTTTGTTAACTTGACATTCATGTGGCTAAAAATGTTCACTTCACAACAATTCTGTTTTTAATCAAGATAAAATAAAAAAATCGGTTCAACTACAAAGAAATCAAAGATCGATCCTACTAACGGAATATTCTAGAATCCTAATATTTGCAAAAATATGTGTTTATGTCTTCCTAGTGCTTGTTCTTAAACCAGATAGATTATAAATCAAACTTATGTGAAACCCAATTCAGGAATGGAAGAATGGCAATCATCAAGCTTCATCACTAGTTGTCTAGTTCACGGGAGTAGGAAATCCACACATCATGCTTCATCCTTTCCCACCTCCCATGATGTGGATGCAACATAAGGTGTACCAAGTGAAAACCTGTTATTACTGTATTACATTTAATATTGGTAAGTTTAAACATTTTTTATTAGTATACACCCTAAATATGTATATCTAGCTGTTAGCAACCAATATTGAATATATAAAATAGTTTGTTACCCGTTAATATTAACAAACAAAGATAAAGATACTCTACTTTGATAAGAATCCTCTTTTTTTCCTCCTTTTTGGCTTCCATCGGCATGGGAGGTGTTTTGGTACGTCTTTTTGCTTTTTGGAATACGCCATTCGCACCAAAGATGATAATGTTCGTTTGATGCATGTTTCTTTTCTTTAAATAACTTTATTTTTCTTTGTGCTAGATCTACTAAAAATTTATTTTTTTGGATGTTTGTGAGGGTTTGTGTTTGAAATTTTGCTCTTTTTCTTTTAATCATTTTTATAATAATTTATACAATAGTTATGAAGGTACTGCAATCCAAGACCCTATGAGGGGCCTCAAAATTTTTAGCTAATCTTAGGGAAAATAATAAAAATGTACCTCGAACTCGGAAGCGGCAAAGAAGGAGAAGAAGATGTGATCAACATAGCGGGACAAGAAGGTTATCAATATCATCGAGGAAAAGTTAGAAACGGGCATCTTTAAAGTAATTTAGGCAAATTAGAAAAATTAGAAAAAGAATATATTTGATTTCTACCTGTTAGTTCTTAAACCCCTTATTGGGCAAATCATTATTGCTTCGCCAAAAAGTGTCGAATGTTTCCTAAATTTCGGTTTTATATGATTTGTTTCACAAAAATTCCAATCTCAAATCCAAATAGAGATAATTTATTTTGTAAAGTCTTTTGGTGAATTGGTGTTTGTAAATTTCTAAGAGGCTTGTGTGTGAGATATGTTGTCACTCAGGTTTTTATCACTTAAATCTATGTTTTTTGTTGGGTAAAATTTATGTATTAAAAAGTGCATTTTGAGATATATTAATTGGGTTGGTTGGTTGCATAACCCTCAAATTGTACTTAAATCTATGTTTTTTGTTGGGTAAAATTTATGTATTAAAAAGTGCATTTTGAGATATATTAATTGGGTTGGTTGGTTGCATAACCCTCAAATTGTTGTTATGTAGTGTTTATTTTTTCGATTAGTTTCTTGCTAGTCTGGTCCCAATAAAATTTTGCCGCTCAAAAAAAATAAAAATAGTGAACAATTAATTCCTATATTTAAAATGAGTCACTAATTAAAGATTGTCTTGTTTAAATCATACAAATATAATATTTAACAATATACTTTTTCACATGACTTTCATTCATGTGGCTAAAAATGTTGACATGATATCACATCTATGCTATTTTTAATCAAAATAAAATAGAAAAGAAAAACGTCTTAAACCCTTATAGAAACTTGGAAGATCGTCTACATCAAAGACCAAGTTTTCAAATCCTATGAAGATCATCTCATCAAATATTGATTCAACTACAAATAAATCAAAAATCGATCCAACTACAAGTTATGTCAAAGACCCTATGAAGATCCTCTACATCAAATACCAAGTTGGCAAAAACATATGTTACATCTTCTTCTTCCTTCTTAAACCAAATTGATTATAGATCAAACTTATGTGAAACCCAAATATGGAATGGAAGAATGGAAATCATCAAGCTTCATCATTATATCATCAAGCTTCATCACTAGTTCTCGTTAGTGCGAAATTCGGCCCGGAGCACATCGAGCTTCATCCTTTCCCACCTCCCATGACGTGGAACCCACATGGATGCAATATATTGTGTACCCGACTACCTAGTAAAAACATACTATTATTGTATTACATCTCATATTGCTATTTTTTTGTTAGTATATACGCTAAATATGTATATCTTGCTATTATCGAGTATATAAAATAGTTTGTTACCTTTTAATATTAAGAAACAAAGATAAAGATATTGTATTTTGATAATAATCCTCTGTTTTCTCCTTTTTGGCTTCCATCGTGTTGAAATATTAGTATAAAGGTGCATGATCAACATTGATAAGAATAAGTTAATTGGTTGGATTTTGTAAATTATTAGTTGTTAGAGGGTGTGTTTTGTCAATATTATTTGTGTAGGGGTTGTGGCTAATTTACTTTAAACTCACAGAAACACGCAAAATTTGGGTCGGTTAATGGGTCAGGGTTTGATACGGGTTTTACCCGCATTTGCCCCGATTCTTTACCCGGAGTATATATTCTAGCAGCTCAGTGTAAATTGGGACGAAAGATTCATTTTGTACATTTTTCCATACTCATTTATCTTCGTCTAGTTCTCTCTTTGTAGATTTGGGTTTATGCAACTCATGTTTATTCATATTCTTTGTAATCTCAGAGTTAGATTTAGGTTAAGTTGTAATTCTTTGAGTGTGAGTGTGATTGTAGTGAGGTTTTTCCCTTGTACGTTCCTGAAAACCAACTGGATCTTGTTTTAATCAATAAAAGATCTATTGATGTTGTCATTATGTGTGTGATTTTATCGTTTTCAACATGGTATCATAGCCATTTTGAGGTCATTGTTCATTTTCTATGTCTAGGTATGTATAAATATTGTTTTCTCTGTTTCGTTGTCTAGGTCTTTGTTGATCTATGGCTTTTTCTCTATTGTCTAGATCTGTGTTGGTCTAGGGTTTATGCTGGTTGTTTTGTGATTCCGTTTATCTTTCGATCACTTTTGTGTTAGCGTTTCTTCATCTTAAAAACCCTCGTTTTTGGGGCTTCTTCATTTAGAATTTCTTGGCCGTTGGTTGTATTCATGGTTGATCTTGTTGGATTAGGTGTATAAGTCCATAACTACAATTGGTATGTACTTGAATTAATAGTAGCACAATCATTTTTTATTGCCTTCATACCAGCAACTAGACAGAATGACCTATTGAGAAAGAGGAAGAATTTATTATTTGGAATAATAAATTAATATATAAAATGATTTATTAATGTATTATGAAAATAATATATTAATTAAAAATCATGTTATTTAATTAATATTTAATCAGAAATTAATTTGGAGTTAATTTTGGGATTAAAGGAATCAATTAAAAGTACATGGGCTATTTAGCAATTAATTAATATTTGTGGTTTTAGGCTCTTGGACCATCCTAGAAGGGATGAACTAAAACTTCTAGGGAGGCCCTAGAATTTTCGTCCATGGCCATAAGGATGGGGAGTTCATGGGCTAGTTAGGCATTAAGCTGGAAATTAGGGTTTCCTTCAGCAAACCCTAGCTTTGGCTCTATGCAACCAACAACTATTTAAGGAGCCTCAACCCTATTGATTTTGTCCATGCATCAAACCCTAAGGATAGCCTAAAATTTGAAGTATCTTCCTCCTCTCTCCTCCCATCCTCTTGCATAGTGTGTTTGTGAGCCATTAGAGGTGTTACACTTGTGACACTTCCTCTCAAAGTTCAAAATCTTCAAGGAATCCATTGTTATTACAACATAACAACAAAGGTATGTACTATAACCCTTGGTTTGTCAATTTTGAAAACTGTAGTTACCTCCTAGTGTTTCTTGTTTTGTGTTCAATGCTTGTATGTCTAATAAAGAAAACATAGATCCAACATATTAGGGTTACATGGACACATAAGGATTGTTTGTTATGATCAAAACTCATAAGTGGTATCAGAGCTTTTGGTTTTTGTTTTCAATTAGATATGATGTAGTTGATTAAACTTAACAAAATTAGGGTTTATGGCATTAAACCCTAGGCCTTATAATTTTCGCAAATTAGGGTTTCATAACCCGGGTTTTTGAAAATTTGCTAAGGGTTTTTTTAAACCTTTCATTTGGCCTCCTAAATTTCGAGATCTAGGGTTTCCTAACCCTAGGATTTTCGAAAATAAGGCAAGGATTGAAAGCCTTGCCTTCCACCCCAAGTCATGATTTTGTAAATTAGGGTTATGGGTAGAGTTGTTATTTTTGGTAATTATCTTCTTAATTGTTTAATTAGATAATTAAAGATTTTGATATATCTCTCCCATATTTTTGAGATTTAGGGGATAAGAGATTAGGTTAAATTAAAATTTAAAATTTAAATTAAAATTGTTTTTAATTTTCAAAAATTTAAAAGATTTAAAAAAACCCTAGTACGCCTCATTCACGAAGTCGATATATAATGGGAGTTTAAGGAAGTGGCCTACAAAATGATCGTCATTAGGTATCAACTCTTACCCACTGCTCCCTTGATTGGTGGAGGGTCGTTATCCGAACGCGTTTGATAGGACACTTAATTCTCATTAATAAGTATAATGGAATAAATAAAGTAACTAAATGTTTTTATTAAATTCCCAATCGTAGTTACTTTAGGAAAAATATGAATTTGATGCTAATCCATGAAATTGCACATTGCACTTTATAAAAGTCGTTAGTGGAGCGTATGTGGTTAACCGACGCACTAATATGGACTAATAAAGGGTGGCAATGGGTGTCTCATAAATTATCATTTATTAATGGAGCATGTGTGGTTAACTGGCATATCAATTAGGTGATAAATGGCATCGAGAGCGCCAAGCTAATTTGCATGGTTATTCACACCTTATTTGTGATCCTCGGTATCCCAGTCACAAATGGAAAGGGTATAATCGAGATTAAATATGTCATTGAATAGTTCAATGAATCTCAAAAGATCTAGGAATTTCAATTTAAAAACCTAATCCATTCAAATTTCATTTTTTGTGGTGAAATTGGTAAATCGTCATTTACCTACCTTTAAATAATTTACAATTAGATTACGACATCCCTCTTCTGAATTGTGAATTATTTAGTTGGATCCTAGCCTTAATATTTCATTTGGGTTTTATATTAATGGTTTTCTTATCTAATCGAAACTTGTCCTTCTTCCTTTTCAGATGTCAACTTCAAACAATGCTTCTGGTTCCTCATCTAACAACAACTCCTCCAACAGCATCTCGCTCTTGAGTATCCGCTCAAAAATCACTTTTGATGGCTCCAATTATAATGATTGGATGTGTAACATCAAGATGGCTCTGCACTTCGAAGACAAGGAATATGTACTCGAAAAAGAGTTGAACGAGATTGATGAAACAACTGCTTCTCCTGAAGAAATGGTTGAGTATAGGACATATTGCAATGATGCTACCAAAGTGGAATGCATCATTGTGGCTACTATGACCCCTGGGCTACAAAGGTTCTATGAGGATTACTGGGCGTATGAGATGAATAAGGACTTGATGGAAAAGTACCATCAACGAGCTCGTCAAGAGAGATACGAGATAGTAAAGTCCGTCATTACTAGCAAGATGAAGGACGGAGAGTCTGTCACAACTCACTTGCAACGCATGCAACGTTATGTGGATCGTTTGTTGAAACTCAATGTGAACTTCGATGAGGAATTGGCCATTGACATAGTCTTGCACTCATTGCCTAGCTGTTATGATCAGTTCATTATGACTTATCATTTGAACAAGGAGGAAACCACATTGAGTCAGCTTCAGAGCTTGGTGAGAATGGAACGAATGGGAAGAAGAGGAAATCTCATCTGAAATAGAATTGCAAGGGAAAGTCCCAAGCAAGGTCCTCAAGAAATGGACCAAAAGGAAAAGCCAGTTCTGATGCTTCTCCTGCCTCTAATCCTAAGGAGGCTACTTGCTTTTACTGCCATAACAATGGGCATTGGAAACGAAGCTGCCCCAAGTACTTGCAAGACATAAAGGATGACAAGATTAAGCCAACCTTGGCAGGTAGTTATACTATCCTATCTAAAAACTCATCACATTCAAACTCTTGGGTCCTTGATACGAGATGTGGTTTTCACAATTGCTCTGACTTGCAGGGATTAAAAAGAAGTAAGGATTGTTGGATTAATGTCTAAGTCCATAACTATATTTGGTAAGACTTGACCCGACCCGGCATGGTCCATTTGGGTTGCATACCATCATGCACTTGAATGAGAGAAATAAGACACTTATGGTTATTAATATATTATAAGTTCTAGTATATTAATAATAAGAATAATAAGATTATTTAATTAGTATTGATCAAGAATTAATCTAGGATTAATTAAGTGATCAAAAGAAGACTAATTAAATATATGGGTTGATTGTGTAAATCATCCATACTTGTATAGTGGGCTAATGCTCCATGGATAATCAAGTTGGGCTAAAACCCATAGGATGGTCCATGGATGCTCCATGGTGTATTTGTACCCATGGATCCAAGGAAATGGAAAGCCATGACAATTAAGAGTTTACCCTAATTGTGTAACTATATAAGCATCTTATTATTGAGGAAAAATCGGCCACTAGTAGTATTCAAGAAAGGGCTAGCCGATTTTGGTGAGTGTAGAATTCTCTCAAGTCATTCTAAGTGTTTTGATGATTGTGATTCCATTTGAGGTGTCACACTTGGGGCACTAAGCACTCAAGCTTCATGAAGACTTTCTACATCAAGAGGTATGTATTCTATCTTGTTACATTATTGTTTTGTATGCTAGATTAGGATAATACCTTGGAAGTTCTTATTTGCATGTATAATAGAGAAAACATAGATCCAAGGTATTTAGGGTTGCATGTACACTTAGGAAGTGTTAGAATGCTCAAAACCCAACAGTGGTATCAGAGCCACGGGTTGTTTTCTGTTATATTGATGCAAATATTTTATTTTCAAAGTTGGAAAAAAAGAAAAACTAATTATTTGTAAAATTTGAATAATTTGCTTTATGAGTTGAATTAGGTCAAATTTAATAAAAGATAAAATAATATGATTATTTTATTAGTTTTAAAAGTTTGATCTAAAAAGTTTTATTTTTTTGAAACCTCCATAAGTTATGGATTTGAAAAGGTTTAAAAAAAAAATTGATTCAAAGTTTTTTTGGAGTTACAAAATTTGGTGTTAATGTTTTAAAGGATTACATAACTTAAGAATAAGTTATGGATCACCAAAAGTTTTTTGTGTTATCTTGTTTTATGAGTGAATTTGGATTAATGATGAAAAGTATGTGATAGTTGGTTTTAATCCAAATTAATCTAAGAATTGATTCAAAAATGTGTTTTTGTAACTTGTCCTCAAGTTATATGAAAAGTCACATTTAAGAATCATAAAACTCATAAAAATTGGCAAAGGTTACAAAATGAAGAGTCTAGTTCTAATTAAATGGTTTTATGACTCCATAACTTGTCCTCAAGTTATGGAGGACCAAGAGTCTCTTCATTTAATAAAATAAAATAAAATAAAATAAAAAGTGTAACCTTAATTAATTCCATAAGTTATAAAATAAAGAAAAGTTAATTCTTTTATTAGTTTAAAGTCTTCCATAACTTGTCCTCAAGTTATGGAACTTGAAGAGTTTTTGGATTAAAACTACTTTAAACACATAAGTTATGGAATTAATTAGTTTTGAATAGTTTCAAAACTTGCCCTCAAGTTTTGGAATTTGTAAAGTTTTCACTTATGAATACTTTAATTCCAAGTTAGCCCTTAGAATTTTAAAAGTTAAAATTCAACCCTTATACTTTATAATATTATAAGTTAATAATATATATATGTATAAGAGTAAAGTCAGTCTTACCGCTAGTACGCCTCATTCACGAAGTCGGTCTATAAGGTGGGTATAAGGTTGTTGCCTATAAAATGGCAACTTAATGGGTGTCCACTCTCACCCACCGCTTGCTTGACTGGTGGAGGGTCGTTAGCCGAACGGGTTTGACAGGACTAGAATTCTCCCTTCATTAAAAGTATTAATGATAATACTAAGTAACTAAACTCTTAATAATACCCAATCTTAGTTACTTAGGAAAAATGTGAATAAGGTGCTAATCCATGAAATTGCACTTTACACTTTGTCTAAGTCGTTAGTGGAGCGTGTGTGGTTAACCGGCACACTAACTTGGACTTAACAAGGTAGGTAAAGGGTGACTTAATATTTATCATAGTAGCGATGGAGCGTGTGTGGTTAACCGGCACATCGATTGAGGGGTAATTTATTAAGGGTACCAAGTGATTTGCATGGTTACTTCACACCTTGTTTTATGATCCTCGGCATCCCAGTCACAAAACCTGAAGGGCACACTCGAGATTGAAACATGCCTTTGAAAAGTTCAATGAATCTCAAAGATCTAGGAGTTTCAAAACCAATTAAAACCTAATAATACATTTCGTTTATCTTGGTGGAAATTGGTGAATCGTCATTCACCTACCTTCAAATATTTTATAGCTTGGATTACGGCATACCTCTTCTAAGTTATAAAATAGTTTGTTGGGTCCTAGCCTTAATATTTCATATTGGGTGTCATATTAAGGACTTTAAATCAACTATCTTGAATATCTCCCAAAAGATGTCTGGTTTAGACACCTATGATCTTCCCAAATCTCTTGAAACAAGGTTTCCTAATGAAGATGATGTCCCATGGATATCATACTTCTTCACCTCTTCAAATTATTCTCCCTAACCCACAAGTTCTTGAAAAGTTTAAGGTCACTCAGGCCCTATTGGCAAGGCAAGGTCTAGGTGTGGTCACATCTTGGAGATGTAGTCACATATTGACAAGCCGGGAGAGTTGGGTGTCAAAGTCTTGAGAAAGTTGGTGGTTCAACTACTTTCTAAGTCACATAGTGAGTTCTTTTGGAACACCTATGAAAAAGACTATGACAAGACCCTTAATGATCTTGTCTATTTGTTAAGATCAACTTCCTAAAACTTTATGGACATTGACAATGATGACATTGGATATCCAGTAAAGCATTCTCTTCCCAATGGAAAGGGATCGGCTATAGTCAACTCGGTTGACCAAATGGTAAAGAGAAAAGCTAAGTCTGTGATAGTCCTGTGTACCATTATCAAAGGGTCCATATGTTTGTATTGCCAAAGAAAGGGCATTGGTTGCGAAGCTGCCAAATTTACCTAAGGATGTTAAAGTCAATAAGTTTGACTCTACTTCAGGTAAATTCCACTATCTAACTCTGTTAAGTTTCTATTCTGAGATTCTTGATACATGATGTGACTGGGTCACATGGCGATGTTTTAAGAATCAAAGGGAAAAAAAGTGAAGAAACTTAAAGAAAGAATATGCTGAATCTGATCGCGTAGATGGATTTCTATCGCATAGTTTGAAAAATCGGATTCTTGAGCTACTTCTTAGGAGTTATGAGATATTGCCTAGGAATAGATAACAACAAGTTCTCATATGGATTGTAAGGATAAGTTTTTTCCGCAAAGTTTTAAAATAAAAGAGAATTTTTTGATTTTATTTATTTTAAAATATCCTTACAATGGCATTTGAGGAAAAATTGTTGCTTATATAATTCCGTTAAGAGCAAGAGTGGAAATATGAAATTGATTCTTTCATTTGTGGTAATGTCTAAATTTACCAAATAAGGAAAGATTCTCATCATCCAAGGTTCAATTGGACCGGAACTTGGAATCATGCAAGTTGTATAGCATGATGAATGAGAACTTTCAAGTTTTGGAAAATTAAGACTAATTACTTGTTCACATGGATGTGTGAATCAAGTAAAGGACTAAGGGATCGAGTACACATTCTTGTGCACTGGTCAAGTCCACCACAAAAAGTTTGATAAGACTATTCGTCATGATTTACTTAAGTTCAGTAAATATGATTATACTTACAAGCTTAAGTGTAACTCTGAGACATTGGAAAAGGTTCCAATGTAAGGCAGAGCGAATAAGAAGAATCAATTTAGGCAGTAAGATAAAAGTTTCTCAAATCTGAAAAGATGGGAGAGTACTTTAGTATCAGTTTTTGTGATCATCTTAATGATTAAGAAACCATAGCACAATTAGTTCTCTAAGGAAATCTTAGTGCATTCTTATGACTAAGAAGAGGGATCTTGAATTGTTGAAGTGGTTAAATCAAGAAGATGAGTCATACTTCGTTCCAATACAAGTCTTAGAGTCATACTCCAAGATTGTAATTTGAGTGACATGTCTCAAAAGAAGGTTAAAACACTTGTCAAATGTAAGAGTAAAAGTTTTTTCTACTCTTGTACATTTGAAATTGGTAAGTTGTGATGTTTTGGATAAAACAAAGACCAACTTAGGCCAATTGTGTGAAGTGTTTGTCTTGATTAGAATCCTCACTATCTCTTGGATATTTGAAAAGGGAGTCTTATATGTCAAGAGGACAGTGGGAGTCTTAAAGGTCTTGAAAGTCTCAAGAAATAATCAAGAATAAAACCTGAAGTTCTTCGCTAGCACACGACTTGAGGTTTATAACCTATCGTGTTGACATATCTGTGCCCATTCCAGTTAAAGTTGGCTTTGCATATGAGTTCTTAGAGTTCTCAATTTGTTGCACAACAACTTGGAAGCAATGGCAGGCCCTTGAGCTGTCAGGTGGCAAGAAGTTAAGATTGAGTTCAATCCATATGAGTTTGGATTTGTCATTATCCTTGTCTTGTGACTATGGTTTTGGCAATTCACATGGATAAGAACACATACGCCATTAAATCTAAGTGTCATAAGGTTTCTCTCTGATTCATGAAAATGATGGTGAGGAAACACTTTCACTAAGTAGATTTTAGCTAGATAGCAATTGTGATATTTGCATTCTCAAAGTCGTTAGTGGAGCGCGTGTGGTTAACCGGCACACTAATTTGGACTTGTGAGAAGTGGCAAAAAGGTCTAAACATTATGATTACGGCATCCCTCTTCATAATTGTTTAGATACACAAGTGTGCTATCTAAGGGAAGGTGTATGATTTTGATAAAGACTTATCAAAACAATCTAGTATCAGAAATCTGAACTTTGGTAAGAAAGTCAGCTGATTTCTGAGTACATGTCAAAGCTAGTGGGAGCATAAGTGTTATGCTAATAATCATCATGTTAGTGGGAGCATGATAATTATGATAAGTATTGCAAGTTAGCAATGTTAATTATAGAAAACAAAAAATTTCAATTGGGAAAAAGTTGTTTTGCTATAATTAAGGGAGAGGAAATTATACTTCATATCAAATCTATAAGGTTTAGATCTGAGGTTTTAATCATTTAGTCAAGGATATATATGAATTTCATGTTGGAATGGCTCAACATAAGGAAATTCTGTATATGGGTCCATTATTTGCGTTCTAAAATTCGATTATGATTACGGCATCCCTTTTCATAATCTGAATTATGAGAACTTGGCAAATTGAAATGGAAATATTATAGCAAAAGACTGGTTTAGTCTTTATGTAAGACATCATGAATCGTGTCCCATATGCTTCGGATATAGGATCAATTACATGTGCTATAATCATCCGTTCTAAAATTTTCCAAATGCCTGGGGCATTAAGAAGGGAAAAGGTTTAGAACTAGATATGACTAAAAGGATTAAACAATTGTCGAGGAAAATCTAAGGTTTACCAAAGATTGGTTGCTCAAGGACAGTTGGAAGTATAGTGATAATTCTGGAAGGACCATATTGACTTAATCTGTAAGGAGGCAACTCTTGTTCAGAAGTGATAGTCAAAATGGAATCTGGAAATGTTTCAAAGTTAGAATTTTCACTCTGTGTAAGATTAAGGAAACTTAATGCAAGAAGGATGGTTCCAAGGAGTTTATCTCCTTTGGAATGATCTGTAATGTTTGTTGTCAAGTCTTTATGACTTTGTGCATAATCATTACAAGAGGATCAATGCATATAAGTTTAGAATCTGACAGATTCCAGTAAATGGCATGAATTTGGAATTCTTGCATTTGCAGTAAGGATTTGGGAGTGTGAAAAGAGAATCATTGAAGTTATGTTCAATGGATCTAGTTCACAAAGTAAAGATCATAGACAAACATAGTATGCATACTTAGTGTGTGGCATGACTAGTGTTTAGAAAACATAGTGTACATGCTTGGAGCATGGGACAACTATTGTTTTAAATTCAAGATTAAAGTTGATAGCTGAAACAGTATACAATGAATAATGTGTAATCATATGGTGATAAATAAAAGGTGTTTATTTATGTTCAAAGAGTTAATACCATATTGGATTCAATTATTATTGTGTTTCACTTTGCATGTTTTGACTTCCCGAATAAACTGGGTTATTCTTTCGGAATGACTAAGTTATTCAAACTATCCACAGTCGGTCATATGTTGGAAGTAGATATGAATTAAGACTGTCATGATGGGTTGTAGAGGTCTAAGGTGTTGGACAAGGCTACAACAATCATGAGTGCTCATAAGTTCTGAGTATTGGATTCAACCCGCGCTCATTGGAATCACTTCATGGATTTTATCACGAGTGATCATGAGACGATAATATCTTATATTCTTCAAACCTAGAGATATGAGTTGTTACTATGAGTTGATAGTACATTGATAGCACGAAAACGCATTTGGTAACTCGGTGCTATAAAACGTGCCTTTGTGTATGATTCAACAAGTAGTAGAACAAGCCATATGAGTCGAAGTTTATCCGTTCCTTTTACCTTCGGGATAAAAGCGATATCTGTGGGCCCCTCGATGATTTGATGATGACAAATGGAAGTGCTCGGCCGGGCCAGGACTGATTTGATTTGTTCAATTAGTCAGTTGTCATAAATCGGAAATCGGGAAACAACAAATGGACAGAGAGAATGATTATAATCCATGTCTCAGTCCATATGATATCTAGAATGGAGGAATATATGATCCCTTATCTAATGGACAAGTCACTGACAAAGGTCAGAGTTCATCTACAAGGTCAGAGTTCGACAGAAGCTTTTGAGAGCTACGATTGCCGGTTGGTTCCTGAAGTCATACGCAATAATAGTTTTAGACTTATCCAAGTGGGAGACTGTTGGATTAATGTCTAAGTCCATAACTATATTTGGTAAGACTTGACCCGACCCGGCATGGTCCATTTGGGTTGCATACCATCATGCACTTGAATGAGAGAAATAAGACACTTATGGTTATTAATATATTATAAGTTCTAGTATATTAATAATAAGAATAATAAGATTATTTAATTAGTATTGATCAAGAATTAATCTAGGATTAATTAAGTGATCAAAAGAAGACTAATTAAATATATGGGTTGATTGTGTAAATCATCCATACTTGTATAGTGGGCTAATGCTCCATGGATAATCAAGTTGGGCTAAAACCCATAGGATGGTCCATGGATGCTCCATGGTGTATTTGTACCCATGGATCCAAGGAAATGGAAAGCCATGACAATTAAGAGTTTACCCTAATTGTGTAACTATATAAGCATCTTATTATTGAGGAAAAATCGGCCACTAGTAGTATTCAAGAAAGGGCTAGCCGATTTTGGTGAGTGTAGAATTCTCTCAAGTCATTCTAAGTGTTTTGATGATTGTGATTCCATTTGAGGTGTCACACTTGGGGCACTAAGCACTCAAGCTTCATGAAGACTTTCTACATCAAGAGGTATGTATTCTATCTTGTTACATTATTGTTTTGTATGCTAGATTAGGATAATACCTTGGAAGTTCTTATTTGCATGTATAATAGAGAAAACATAGATCCAAGGTATTTAGGGTTGCATGTACACTTAGGAAGTGTTAGAATGCTCAAAACCCAACAAGGATGTGGAGCATGGGAAGATGAACCTGGTTATGGGCAATAGGAGATCGTCACTTGTTACCAAGATTGGTGTTTATTATTTAGTGCTCAGTAATGAGTTGTGTTTATATTTGAACAATTATTGCTATTTGTCAGAAATGATGAGAAATATTATTTCATTTCATGAATTATACAAACAAGGTTTTAGATATTCTTTTGATAATGAGAATGGTTCTATTTATGCTTATAAAAATGATGTATTTTATTTTCAAGCATTATCTTGTGATGGCATGTATGAAACTGTGGTGGTTGTAGACAATTTAGGTAGTAGTGTTTTGCAAATTGATTCGTCTAATGGTTTAGACAAAGCATGCTTGTGGCATTGTCGTCTTGGACATGTCAACAAGAAATGCTTTGCCCAACTGCAAAAGGATGGAGTGTTGGAATCATTTGACTTAAGGTCAGATGCGACATGCGAATCTTGTTTGCTTGGAAAGATGACTAAATCACCCTTCACTGGTTCTTGTGAAAGTGGTGAAGAATTGTTGGATCTCATACACACAAATATGTGTGGGTCCTTGAGATCACCACAAGGGATGCAAATCGATTCTATGTGACTTTTACTGATGATTATAGCAGATATGGCTATATCTACTTAATCAAACATAAGTCAGAAACCTTTGAAATGTTCAAAGAGTTTAAACAAGAAGTTAAAAATGAATTGGGAAGGAAGATCAAGATGCTCAGATCTGATAGAGGTGGTGAGTATCTTAGTATCGAGTTCCACGACTACCTCAAGGAATATGGAATTGTTTCACAATTGACACCTCCTAGGACACCAAAACTTAATGGTGTGGCTGAGAGGCGTAATCGAACCTTTTTGGACATGGTTCATTCCATGATGAGTCGTGATTCACTTCCACTCTCATTCTGGGGGTATGCCGTAGAGACTGCCACCCACATTCTGAATCTTGTCCCAACAAAGAAGGTTACCAAAACACCTCACAAGATGTGGACAGGGAAGGTTCCCTCGTTGGCACATATCAAGGTTTGGAGTTATGAAGCTTTCGTTAGAAGAGAGACTCACAACAAGCTTGAACCTTGAAGTGAGAGATGTATTTTCATCGTCTACCCACAAAATTCCTTTGGATACTTGTTCTACAGACCTAGTGAAAACGTAGTTTTTGTAGCACGAAGAGGAGTCTTTCGCGAGAGAGAGCTTATATGTAAAGAGGACAATGGGAGTACAATTGATCTTGAAGAAATTCAAGATTCAAACGATGAAGGAACCTATAACACTAGCGCTCAACCAGAGGAAGAAATTCTAGTTGAGCCAGTTTACGATTCATTTCCTCTGAGACGTTCTAGTAGAGTTAGCGTTCTGCATGTGTTGTATGGTTTCCATATAACTGTAGAAGGTGATGCATTTATCAGTGATAGCACACTGGTAAATTTGGATGAACCTGTTAACTACAAGGAAGCAATGACAGGCCTTGAGTTTGTCAAGTGGAAAGAGGCAATGGACATCGAGATCAAGTCCATGTATGACAACCAAGTTTGGAATTTGGTTCATAATGTACCAGGTCGTAAGATAGTTGGGTGCAAGTGGATCTTCAAGAAAAAGAGCGACATAGACGAAAAGGTACACACTTTCAAGGCTCGACTGGTTGTGAAGGGCTTTACTCAAACCCCAAGGGTTGACTATGATGAGACCTTCTCACCAATGGCTAAGATACAACTGAACACAAAACTCCACTTTGTTGAAGAACCTGTGGAAATTATGGATCGAGAAGTGAAGCGTTTAAAACAAAGTTGTATTCCTATTGTGAAAGTTCTTTGGAACTCTCAGCGAGGACCAGAATACACCTGGGAATGCGAGGATAAGATGAAAAAGTCATACCCCCAGTTGTTTTGTGATATCCCGTCTACAAGTTGAATTTCATGGCGAAATTCTTTTCATGGGGGAAAAACGTAACAATTGGCATAAATAGGAATGATCGTACGATACTATGTTTTGATTATTAAGCAATATGAATATTTTATCAAAAATGGCTGAAGGAATTTAACAAGTTTTATTTAGATAAGTTCTTGCGAAATATAAAACAAGTAACTAATGATAAATTTCGTTACGACTTATGACTACAAACCATCACCGGTTTGTGAAAATTAGCATATAACGTCACTTGAACGCAACAAACTTAATTTCTGTATCAACATGTCTCCAGTTGATGAGTAAGTCAAATTCTATGTAAAACTTGTGCTTAATAGTTGCGAAGGATCTAAATTTGACAAATATACGAACCAAAGTGACGAAACGTGTTTAGCGAGATGGTTAACCGGTTAAATATCACGAAATTATACCTTGGTCAATAAATTTTATATTTAAATAAATAAAAATATAAAATGAATTATTATAAGGCATAATTAGAATGTATTTAAGTGTTTTTGGATAAAAAGAATAAAACATAAACATTTAAGTTCAAATACACAAAAACTACATTATTATTTTATACTAAGAATACATGTATGTATTTGTACATATGTATTATTATCTAGTGGATGACTAGTTATGGGTCATGAATTAAAGTGATTTCATGTAAGGAATATGGTGTCTAAATCAATTAAGATAAAAGAAATGGTTGAGAGAAGTGCCAATTTAACTAATAAGTGCTTAATCACTTAAGACATTTTACTAAGAATGCTTATTAATCCCTCTTCTAATTTTCGAGATTAACACCTTCCCTCTCCATAACTAGAACTTCTAACTAACTAACTATTAGTTAGTTAGTTAACTAACCCTATCTCTAAGCAACCACCCAAGCAAGTGGCTAGACAAGATCACATCACTTAAACTCACATCACATCACAAGCTAGTCTAGGTTTGTCTCCTTATCTTATTCTCCTCTCTCCTCCTTCGTAATCTTGAAATATCTTCCCTGTTACTCATTCATTTCACCAGCCAATACTCTAGGGAAATACTCTCAACCTTCATCTCATTTTCAGCCACAAGAACTCCCTTCCAAGGCCACCAAAAACCGTGAACCTTAAGGCTATTGTCCCTTGATGTTTCAGCCACCATTTCACCCATCTACACTTTCCTTTTCCTTGATATTTTAACCACCAAATACCCCTGAAAGTTAGTTGTTATGCTAAACAAAATTAGAGACTCAAAACAGTGAGTAAAACTACCTTTTTCTTACCCTTTTGTATTGAAATTTTCGTGACAGCAACATAGCCAAAACAGTGGTTGTTTTGGGGCATCAAACCAACACCTAAAAGTTCTTCATTTTACTGCCCATTTTCGAGATTTAAGGTATACCATATGTAGCTACTTTCAAACACTTAAAACCCCTGATAAAGTTATCCTTTACCTCTCAAAAAACTTGTGTTATTCCACCACCTTTTGGCAACAGATTATAGATCCAAGTTAAAGTTAGGTATATTCTTGATCTCTACTCTTTCTTTTATCATCAAGTACATTGATTTTATATGATTTAATACATGATAAAAGTCTAACATACATGTAAATATATGTCTTTATGTGTTAAGACATCCAAAAGAATACTCAAATCGCAAACTTGAGTGGAACCGGAAACCGCACAACCATTCTCAACCCAAATAACTCTACGCGACAAAAGTGAGTTTTCTACGACCCCAATTTTATGTTTTACAAGTTTTGGGGGAGAATACATACTAAACAAATTATAGTTGAATGATTTAAATTCTTTGCTAACTAAAAATGCAAGTTATGTCACTAAACATATCTAAGCTTAAATTTCAACTTTTTACAGAAAAGTTGTGCTCTGTTCTGAGACTGTTTTTCCCTTCTTAACTTAATGGATTTCAAAACTGTGCAATATGAAAATATTTCAGGTTTATAACTTTTCAAGGATTACTCACACGCGTTCATACGATTTTTTTACAATTTATAATGATTTTTACAAAACTACCTATCATTTCATAACATTTTCGGACCAGTCTGTAAAAATAAACATTTTTACTCTGGTTAGGAACCACTTAAGGTTAAGGGAAAATTATGGACAAAGTAGACTCATTTTCTAAGTTCTGAGAGTTTACGAATCCATATTTCGACTTACGATGATTTTTCTATGATTTTCTAAAAACATTGACATAATTGCCCTTTTGATTTATCTTGTTGTTTGGTCTTCAAATGTATATACAAAGTTTTGTTGTAAATAAGAAATACACCAAATATGATATTGTTTAGTTCACACATACTTTAAGAGTTACAAAAGTGTAAATTATAACAAGTATTTCTAATATGATCATGTTGAAAACCTTATAAGATAAGATGATTTGAACGATGTCGATTTTGGTCACTCACAGCCGGGGTGCTATATAAACTTTGTTGTTCACTTACAGTCGTAGTACTGTCTAAAAAATATATGGTCACTTACAGTCGACATACTGTTTAAACTCGTATAGGGACACATACGACTGTTGTCCTGTTAGAACTTTGGTAGTTTTACATTATTAAGCATTACAGCCAAAAGTCTTTAAATCCAAACAATCGGGAATTATAACAAAGTCCCAGATATAAATATACTAATACACACTAGGATGAGGTTGTATGTAGTATGAATATTGTTTGTAGATTGTTAAACCGATTGTTAGTGTCTATTTATACAAACACTAAATATTTTGCTTCCCAAAAATATGTGAGAATTTTACTTTTATTGTAAGTATGTAACATGGATACTCGTACTAGATTTCAAATATCGGGTCTCACACGAAGCATATCGGTAACATTGTTGACCATGTTTTGCACAACTTATTTTGTTAAACATTCCACGTTTTATAAAGATTTCTTGTTATAAAACTCACGGAGTCAAAACCTGTGGAACTCACCAACAATTTTTGTTGACATATTTTAAAAATGTGTATTCTCAAGCAACTAAGGAGTCGGGGTAGAACATTGATTCTAAGAAATTTATAGTTCCCTTCTTTTGGGAATAATCTTGAATTGTTTTTATTTACTGTTATGTGTTTAAACTATGAATATGTATTTTAAATTCCAAAACTTTAAGGTTTGTAATATATTGATTTAAATATGTTAAGTGTTCGATATATGTGGTTGACTGTGATCCAATTGTATAAGGTCGTAACCCCGACGATTTTAGTTGTCGGTCGGGGGTCGGGGTGTGACAATATCTGGCACAAAATAGATTGGATATCAAAACCTTTAGCCGACAAATTTGCTCTTATAGGCAATCGGTTTAAAAGAATAAGCCAAGTAGTAACATTTGCCTTCCTTGGTACAAAAGAACACCAACGAGTTGAAGATTTTAATATGGATACAAACATACCCAACACTAAATCCATCAACGGTCTCTAACAGCCATCACGGTATTCACAAAAAGAGACCAACTCCAAAAACAATGTAGCCGAAAGTTGCTCTTCTACCACGCCACCTTTCACATGTCGTCTCCAATTCCACTTCCAACTTCCTATGACCCAACGATCTTTAACCACGTAGTCGATATTTGTTTCAAGAAGAAACATTCCAAGAGAAGGAATCAACAATGTAAGGTATCCTACCCAAACATCCTTCGAAACCTTGTGAACCCCGTTATCAATGCATTTTTAAAAGACAAATGACGAACGATACCTTTGTCATGTAATTGGTCTATGGAACCAATAATATTTTCCGATTTTCCCATATGCCCTTTAATTTAATCTTTATGAAAAATACCCAAAACCATTTGCAGTCCCATTGAACACTTCCAACACTTTAACCAACAAATTTTCATCATTGTTAATGAAATGCTATCTCCACTTTAGAAACAATGCCTCATTAAAAGCTTTGAGACTACCAACACCAATAACTCCTTTTTGGAGCCACAATCACTCCTATTATATCCAAATTATTTTACAGATATCACTAACTATGTCTATAAAAATTTAGAAGATATCGAATCTAAAATCTTCTTTAATTATATCTAGCATTTTGAAAATGGACATAAATTAAATAGCAATATCCCCCTATACTGACTTCAAAAATATAGAACTTTCCACTTTGAAAGTTTCTTGACTCCATCATTGTGTCTATGTGAATTTTGAGTTTTTATAATTGTATACAAGAAACCAATATACACTCATGTTTTGTACATATCCAATAAATATGTATGTAATCAAGAGTCTTGGGTTCTATTCTTAGAAACTTAAAGGAACGTACCATAACCTTTGTGAGATATTCTCATACTTTAAGGTATTTGTAAGATGGTTTTATACCCGATAATGATTTGCACAAAAAAAATTTCAAATGGTGATACAAACGTGCCTCCACGGTCACTTCTTAATACTTTTTTTTTGCTGAGTTGATTCTCAACATCATTTTTGTTCACTTCAAACTTATATATTGCTTCATTGTTACTTTTAAGTAAATAGACAACAAATTTTAGTACAATCGTTTATGATTAAAATTATAAATTCGAAATTGACTAAAAAATATGTAGGATCCCATGGAAATGACATTGCTTAATTAAGAACAATCAACATGAATCAAACGGTAATGTAAAGAACACAAGGTGTAAATAATTATGTTTAAGCTCAATAAGTTTGGAAGGTAATCTAAAAGTGTACAAAATATGAAGTGTAACTCTCTAAGCTAAACTACTCATATATACAATGGAGCTCTCGACCTACAAAGTTTACTATACAAGTATATATAGGCAAGCTCAACCCATAAGGCCTTCACAGAGAAGCGTCTTCCACCTTTATAAAGAAGACTTCCATATCGAATTGGGAAGGCCTTATGGGTTGAGCTTGTCCATTTATTAATACATTTATTGTAATTATTACATTAAAGTATTATGTCGGATTTAATAAAATAGAAAAACTTATAAAATGGCATGTGGAAAAAAGTTAATTCAAAATAACCACAAAATGACATTTGGCAAATTGAATGAGAATGAGATAAGAGACAAAAAAAAAACATTCATTTATTAGAGAGGATATTGAAAACGCATATTCTTCCAAGTGTTTGAGTTGTGTCTTGTTAATTAAAAATTGAAGCTAATAATGTCAAATTTTCTAACATATCTTTTTATTAACATAGATTTTGCATATATCAGCAGTAGTGTTATTATAACATTAGATAAAAACGAACTAAAAAGAGATTATGTGCTCGATTAAGAACATTGTAAAACCTAATTTTGAAAAGAGCAATAATGATATACTTTTATGTAAAAAAAATGGTAAAGGACAATGACAAGAAGGTTATGCAATACACAAAAACAAAAAAGTTGGCTAAGTTATTATTTTCCGAAACTTTCTACACAGTTTATATAAAGTTTCTATATTCATATGACTTGACAACATTTAGGTTTTAAAGAATATATATATATATATATATATATATATATATATATATATATATATATATATATATATATATATATATATATAGTCCGGTTTCGATGATGATACAAAAAATGGTAGGACTGCAAGGACAATTGTCCATCATATGTTTCGTCAAAGGTATAAACGTCAAACTCAAATATTTGGTCGTAGTATGTTCACATGCGACCCACGTACATTATAATTAATATGGACTTAATGATTTAATCGTGCGGCAAACGTCCATGGAACATCATTTAAGTAGGTTTATTATTTATTTTCGTTTATTTTTTTATTTTTCGTTAAAAAAAATCGGAATTTTTTTATACAGATATGTGCTCGGTTTTAAAAATTTTAAATTATTTTCATTTAATTTTTTGTTTTTTAAATATATTTATTACATACTTGAAAGTACAAGTGTTTTTCTTTGTTTTTGTTTTTATATTTTAAACTAAATATCTGTTTAAGTTTTTAATGTTTAACAATTATAAAATTTTAAATAAGAAGAATATTAAAAATCATAATAATTTATGTTCATACTTTTTTTGAATCGTATTATTTTTTATCATAAAATTTTGATTCAAATTATTTTAAATTGTAGTATTTTCAATCAAATCGTTTTTGAATCATATGATTTTGGATCAATAATATATTCAGTTAAATATAGTTTTTGTTCTAAAAAATCATGAATCGTTATATATTTTGAATCTTTTGATTTTGAATCATAAAAGATATATAATTAAGGATTATAAACAAATTGAATCAAAAGTTTTTTTTTGAATCATATTATGTTCAATATTTTTTTTTAAAAATTAATATTTTTTAAAATTAAAAATAAATACTTCAAAAACTTATTTTTGAAAAATTTATTTTACATAGTCACTGGTATATTGAGTACAAGTATTCCTTAAACTTTTATGATTTTTTCGCAATCTTTTTGGGGTTTTTTTTATAAAAAATAATTTTTTTTTTCAAATTTTCATGATTGTGCTTATTTTGTAGAGAATTAAATTTTAAAAACTTTGATACATTGAGTAGAAGTATCCTCGCAATTCTTACTTTTTTTTTAGTCATCATTCAATCCATTTATATATATATATATATATATATATATATATATATATATATATATATGACAAATTAATAAAAAATGCATAAAGATTTGGAAACCCTAAAATTTAGAAAATCAATAGTAATACATAGAAAAAAAATATTTTACGATATCTAATCTATTTTTTTATATTATAGAGCTAAAAATCATAGGTTTTGCCAAATTCATTGAAAAAAAATTATTATTTATTTTTAATTTTTTTCAGCGATTTTATAAAAAAGTAACGACTTTTATGTTTGTAAAGTAAAAAAAAAAGATATCTAAAAGTTATATATATATATATATATATATATATATATATATATATATATATATATATATATATATGGTTTTTAGGGTTTTTTTTAGGTTTATGTATTTTCTATTGATTTTTCCAATATATATATATATATATATATATATATATATATATATATATATAGAGAGAGAGAGAGAGGGAGAGAGAGAGTTAGGTTGAAATGTTTTTATTATCTATTCTGTGTTTGTAGGATTGATTCTGGACCAATCATTTTAGTTATTTTAAGAAAGTAATTAATGAATATTAAATGTTGAAGTTCTAGTTAATGCTCATTATATTTTTAACATCTAATATGCATTAATTACTTTCTTAAAATAACTAAAATGGTTGGTCCAGAATCAATCCTACATACACACAATAGATAGTTAGAACAATATAACCTAAACCTATATATATATATATATATATATATATATATATATATATATATATATATATATATATATATATATATATAGAGAGAGAGAGAGAGAGAGAGAGAGAAATGATAACATATAACAAAAAATAAATACAGGACATAACATCTTGTAGACAAAGTTTCAAGTGTTTTTACAAAGTTATTTTTTTAACAAATGGATCTCTTAAAAGCAAACAACTAATAACAAGTAAGACAAGATTTACATAATACAAGATGAAATTGGATTTTGCACCCATGCTTCCCACACCAAATAACCGATTTATGGCATCTAAATCTAAGTACCACGAATAAGAAAATGCAACTACATTATCAAAAGAAGAATCTTTCCACATCTTTGTACCGAACATAATACAATTGCAAAAGTTTCAAATGTACCACCACATAATGTAAAAAATAGTTTTGATCGCTTTTTTCTCTGGACAAATGAAAGCTATAAGGTATCTATAGCCATAGACTTCACCAATCGATCCAACCGGCAGGTAAGACAACTTGCAAACTTTCAACCAAAGATGAGAAGAAACTTTTTCTGGACAAAGTTAGCAACAAGTTATTTGAAAGATATAAAGCATATCTTTATTACAAGTGGACACTAGGTTGTGGGCATAAGGATAACAATGCAAAAGAAGATGGTTATAATTCACATCACGTAGCTTTTTTTTTCGGTGTTGATTGATCCGATTATGTAGTGTGTGCTTATACAAAATTTTGCTTCAATTTTTGTCAAATGAAAAACTTATAAGTCATAACATAAGTTTTTCAATATTAATATCAGTTCGTGATCAGTTCTATTAATAAGCATATTTACATCATAATCAATTATTGAGATAACTATTATTCTTTTTTATTAATATTGCATTTAATTGTAATGATTACTTTAGATTAGGGATGAGAATTTGGCCTGAAAACCCGAAGCGAATCGAAACCCAAACCGAATTAGGCCCTAATAAGCAATTCGATTCGGGTTTCGGGTATCTATGTTATGTTTACTCGATTCTCGGGTTATTCAGTCCGTGTTACCAAAATAATAGTTTATTCGGTTTAAATACCCGACCCAGAATTGAAGAGTCATTTAATTTTAATCCTGATTACTTTCCATCGTTAGTCGCTAGTAAACCTTTTCTGATTGAAGTCGAACTCGAAGTCGTGCCCTACATTCCTTGTCCCCTTTCCCTGATCGATAGAAATCGAAATCACGATTCACACTTCTGTCATCATCGTTCACAACAGAAAAAATTATATGCTCGTCCTCATCGTTTCGAAATCGACCAAGCTTCTTAACTACTGTCAAACTCGAAATCACTTTTTCTATCCTTTCTTTTGTTTCAAACATTCAAAAATCGACCCTTCCTATTGTCTCTAAGGATTCATGAATTTCTACTTTGTCTAATCATGAAAAATTAGACTCCAACTTAAGAAACTCAAGTAAGCAATTAATTATCATTATGTTAATCTACTATATAAATGTTTTTCTTTCAATGTGTTATTGTGTTATGTTAGTCTTTGAATGTTTTATGTTTATGTATAAAAGTACATTGTTATTCTATTATTTATTTAGGTTATTCAAGTTATAGAATCCGAATACGGTTTATTCGGTTCTTTTCAGTTACATCAGGTCATTAATTATTTTATACATGATATTTGGGTTATTCGGATAAAAACCAAACTGAACCAATTAATACCTGAACCGAACATGTATTGGTTATTCGGTCTGGTTTTCGGTCCATACAATTACCCTTATTCGGTTATCGGGTTTATTCAGGTTCGGGTCGGTTCGGTCCGGTTCCGATCCAAATAACATCCCTACTTTTTTTTTTTCATTGTTTTATATACTTTCTTTTTAAAGTTAAACTTTAGTAATACGCCAATATAACTAAAGCTGAATAAAAATTTCAGAAAGCGGATAACACAAGGATATGCAACACTGCCAACACACTCCAAAATAAAATCTTGATGTCGCATGCATATGATTCATGGTGGTTCGGTGTCAACACTCACAAATCACAATAATGTTAGCATTTCCCATGACCTTGGGTGATTTTGATGCATTATGAATAAACTAAAGGAAATCATGAAATTATGACAATGCTAAGTTTGGTTTTATCGTGTTGTTGACATGACCAACCGTCTTTTTATGTCACTCAAACATATGTAGACTGAAAAGATACATGAATTGGGCTCTTTATAAAAGTAAAGTGCTCTTAAAACTTTTAAAAGATGAAATATTTTGTAGAAAAGGTATTAGTACTACGTTATGCAACTTTTTATTTGTTAGGTTTATCCTAATTGTTTTCTTATTCTATTGTTTCATTTTCATTTCATCGTAATCATATTTTTCACTAAAAATAAAACTCGAGTCTATCTTTGGCTCTCAATCTTCATGCTATAAGAGCTTATTTGAGTCATGATTTTTTTATTTCATGATTAACGAAGAAGGTTTCGCATCTTCATGCATGGTATCGGGGTTTGGAGTAGAGCCCCAATTGAAGCAAGATGATATTTTCTTTTAACGACAGATTTTATTAAATCAAAAAGAGGCATTGTCAAGTTGAACTGAAAGGCATTGTCAAGTTGAACTGAAATCCCAGCATTACCCGCTTGAAACCATAACTATCGGCTAAACATTAAGGGGGTGTTTGGATTAGTTTTTTAGCTTATTGCTTATAGCTTATTAGTGGTGGGAATAAGCAATAAGCAATAAGCATGGGGAGAGATGCTTATTAAAATTAGCTTATTTAGCCTAATAAGCTGGATTTTATCCAAACACTCAAATTAGCTTATTGTGGGAATAAGCAATAAGCACCTCTTTTTTTCCTATCCAAACACCCCCTAAATAGATATATTAGGAGTAAATGGAACATCAACAACCTCCTGATCATTAGATCTCATCGATTCCCCCTGTAACATTAACCAAACCGGTTGTTATCCTTCTCAAAGCACCTTAACATATTAATGAACAACAAAAACAGTAAAATTTAATGGAAATCGAAAAAATATAAAGGAAAGCCAAGATAACCGTCCTTTAAGATCTTTCCTTACAAAATCCTGTGACTGATCAATATTTGGAGCAACATCCGTACAAGATAAACCTCAAATTATTACAAAAAGGTAATGCAAATTTTAACATTGAAAGATACATGAAAACAAAAAGCATTAACATTTAAAAAAAAAGTATTTATACCTTAAAATGAGGATCATTATCAACTACTTCACGATCATCCAAATCCGAATGACCTCCAAAATTATTCCAAACACCACCGAAGATCGGTGTGGGATGAGCGAACCCACTCATCCATCAATTATTTCCATTTTATGTAACAATGGAAAACAACAAAATGGTGTTTAATAACTTTATAAGTCAGCGATATACTTTCCATATTTGTTGATCTTCAAAAAGACTAACCTCATAAGGTGCTTCACCAGTGTTCTTACTTCATTTGATGGGTGCTTACACAATCAATTCACATCAAAGTTTGGAATTCATATATGATCATCTTTGATTTATGAGATCAATATTAAAAGGAAAAGAGATAGAAAAACATTTTGTTTACCTTGAGCCCTTCGAACGTTTTTTCCCTGATTACCCCCTGTACATAAGAAATTGTAGAAATCATAAAGAGTTTCAATTTTAGAGTTTGTGGTTTCTAAGGTTACATGGTGTGGTGAAGGTGTTACCGGCTCTATCCGACGTGTTACCCTTTCAAGGTGAACACCGCGCTGTGGTGGTGGTTTTACCGCCGGTGGCCTTCTACGTTGGTGAACTTTGAATTTGTGACCATTTGAGGGATTTTGGATTTGGGGGAAGGGAACGTTGCCAAATGGTCGGCAACAACTATTTTGGCAATTTTCCTTTTCTTTAAATCTAATATATATATATATATATATATATATATATATATATATATATATATATATATATATATATATATATATATATATATATATATATATATATACAAATCGAATTTCCAAAATTTAACCACATTATACACTCTCAACAAACATTTTTCAGTGAAAATGTCTTCCAATAATCCAAACTCTTCCAAACAAAATGCTCCAAACAAAAATGTTAATAATCCTTTCGTACTTTTCGGCTACGATCTGTCATCACCACCACCTTACCGACCACAAATGGATAGTGTTCCTAGCTATTATTCACAATTCCAAATGCCCCAACAATTCCATTTTCAATCTCAACCTCAAACCCAACCATCTCAAACCCAATTTCCATCCCAACCGTCATTCACACCTTCAACCGAATTATTTTATAATTCCGAACACGAAGAACAACAACAACAACCTCAACAACAAAAGAAAGCGAAGGCTGATCCGAGATGATGGACACAAAAAGAAGAAGTTGAGTTAGCAAAGGCATGTGTCGACATATCTGAAGATAGTGGGCACAGGAAAGGGTCAGAATCGTGATCAGTTTTGGTTACGTATCACAGAGTGATTTTGAAAAGGAATTCGAAATCAGATTATTGGACCTCCGACCAATGTAACTCCAAATGGAATCTTATGAAAAAAGTCGTCACACATTGAAATGGAATTTACACAAACTTTGAAAAACAATGGGCTAGCGGAGAAAGGGCGTGTTTGGCATGGAACTTTTGGAAGCGTTTGGGAGCTTCTAGCTTTTAGCTTTTGACAAAACGCTCTAGTTTAAACAAAAAGTTTCGTTTGGCAGTACGAGCGTTTAGCTTTTAGTTTTAACAAAAATGCTCCGATTCTAAAAGCTATTTCCTGTAGCGTTTAACAAAATGCTCCTGAGCTTTTGAAATCAATTTCCATAATTACCCTTAAAAATATATTTATTTATTTATTTATTTTTAATCAATTGTCCTTTTATGTAATTTTATATATTTCAAAAGTTTTCAGCTACTTTTGCCAAACATTCATATAACAAATAAAAGTTATAGTTTCCCGCTACCAGCTACCTGCTACACGCTACCAGCTTACCGCTACCCGCTTCCAGCTAACAGCTAATTTTGCCAAACACGCCCAAAGTGAAGCGAGTTTGTTAAAAAAAACACATGCTACATTCCAAGATGACATGCTAAAGTCTTTTAAGTTTATACATGTGTGGGAAGTTGTCAAAAGAAGCATTAGGTGGAAGGAACTTGCAACACATGAAGAAATTGCTAATCCGCCAAAAAGAAGCCGAACATCTACATATTCGAGCTCACAACAACTCTCATCGGATGGTCACGTAGGCATTAATCTTAATGATGATCACGACGACACTGAAGAAATACGTCCACCTCCTCCTCGAATGGGAAGGGACAAAACAAAAGCTCGAGCAAAAGGAAAAGGAAAAGCGACATCTTTAAATTCTTCGGTTGGAACTGAGCGATCAGCTAGATCGGAAGAAATGATGACACAAATGGCACACTTGAATTCAACTTTGGATAGGCATATGGCTGAAATCGTACGACTCACTGAATATTCGTTATTAATGCAAGATGTGAGACACTTTGACCCCGAAGAGGAAGAGGCGGCTAAAGCGGTGAAGCAGTCGAAAAATATAAGCTAAATCACAAATGAAATTTCGATGTTATGTTTTTTTTTTCTAGTTTTTTTTCTTTTTTAAATGTAATTTTTAATTTCATGTTATTTTTTATTTTTAGAATTTCTAAAATGTAATTTTTAATTTTAGTATGTTTTTAAAAAAGTTCTTATTTTTATAAATTAAAAAAAAAAAGGTAAACCATTTACCACACCTTAGTCCGTAGGTGAAAATTATAAAAACTGTGAAAGTTGACATGGCTTCTACGTTGTACTTTTTTACCATTGGTAAAAAAGACACCACACCCCTTAGCCTAACAAATGGAATATCAACGGTGCATATTAATGGACATCAAATGTACACATATTGTTTTTCTGTTTAATATGTTTAACGATCATTTATGCATAAAACTGCTGGTACTTTTTTTAGACAAAACTGCAAATTTGGTCCTTGTGGTTTGTAAAAAATCTTTGGATAAGGTCCAAAAAGTTTCCAGCTTGCACAGAAGGTCCAAAATCAAGACTTTTATGGGTTTTTGGTCCAAAAAACTTTGAAATTACCTATTTACCCTTTAAATTTCAGTTTTGTATTTTCTTTTCTTGTTTATTTTAATACTTTATGAAATAAAAATAAAAAAAAATAAAAACAAAAAAGATAGCACTCCACCCCTACCGGTACCCTCTCTCTCTCTCTCTCTCTCTCTCTCTCTCTCTCATCCTACGACCAAAAAATCCAACTTCTCCATCATCTTCTTCCCACAGGTCTATTATCTGCTCACCATCTTCTCTCCATGGACACACCACCTGAAACCTCATATTTGTTACAGTTCACCGATAAGCAAACCCCCTTCACATCATAATTCCCACCTTCGACCACTGTAATCATAAACACGACCTGCAAATCAGAAAGAAATCACACACAAGTTCATTTTTCTTCAACCGGGTTTACACCATTTTTTACTTTCTCGAGTGTGTGTTGTTTGTGTTTTCCAAATTTTCAATGCGTATTGAACCCAGATGTCAAAACTTCGATTACTTGTGGAAATATGCTTCGATTGTCCTTTCTTCTTAAGAGCCCTAATTTCTTTGATGTGTGTGTGTTTGTATGGACTCTCGAGGACCACAAGTTGACTATACGTGTTCCACCCCCAATCAACCCCACCAAGGATGGGTAAAAAGATGAAGAACAGATGTATTACTTCGCCAATCAGTTAGCATCCAATACCAAGAACAAAGGTTTGATTCTTTTTATTGGAAGTGTTGATTGACGATTGAAATAAAGAAACCCCAAAAAATGAGAGATTTATAGGTCTATGTAAAGAAGATGATGAACATGGGAGACTTCTCCCCATTTTTTTACTAGGCCTCAGTCTAGAATGAAAAGCGAATGTGCCTAATTATTGCTTGATTTCAACATTGCTGCATAATTTATCCATTGTTGCTCGATTTAAAACATCCCATCTCACCTTTTCAGTGCAGGAAATCATGAAAATGGTGTCTGCAAATCTGTTTCGATCTCTACTTGATATTATTACTCATGAAAGCAAGCTGCTAGAGGTTTTGAGATTGCTCAATCTCTTCATTTCAAAGAGAACAAGAGTACTTGGGGAGAATAATCAATGGAGAGAGAGAGAGAGGGGAGGAGGAGGAGGAGGAGGAGGAGGAGGAGGAGGAAGAAGAAGAAGAAGAAGAGAGAGAAGGGGGAGGGCTCCGGTGGGGGTGGGTAGAGAGAGAAAGAGAGAGAGTGTGTGTAACACCCGAAATCAGAAAGGTCAAGAAAGGAAAGGAAAAACCCTAAGTTATAGAGGGTTGACTCGTCGAGTCCAGGGAGGAACTCGACGAGTCGGAGCGGGATCCGGGTGTAAAGCAAGTAACTGACTCGGCGAGTCGGCAAGTGGACTCGACGAGTCAGGTCTGGGTTGGGAAACCCTAATTTCGGGACTTGGTACCCTATTTAAGCATCTTAATCTCTTTCCTAGGGGTCATTTGCGGCCCTATAGCCCAGAACCAGAAACCCTAAACCTCCATTGTTGCTCAACCAAGTTTTCTTGCCAACTTTGGGTGATTTGAAGGAAGAAGGAAGAAGGCACTCATTGGGGATTCAAGATTTGGCAGTAGATCCAGAGTTTGTGGGGTCTTCCAGAGCATTTGAGGTAATGAATCGTTACCTTCCCTCTTTTGTTTAATAGATCAACCTTGGCTATGTGATTTGGGGATTTTATGCCATGCTTAAGAACTATTTCGAGTTAGAAGCCTAGATCTAAAGTTGCTACTTCATATCTGAGTGTATCTTGGCCTAGAAAGTCATAAAGCATCTGTTATTGGGTTGGTAGTGAAGCCTCCTTGTCTTAAACCCTAGTTTGGATTGTTTTAAGCCTAGATCTCTTGATCTACACGTAAAGTTAGCCACTTTACGTGGGGGATAGGCCTTAGAAGCATGGATCTATGAGTTGGAAGCCCTGTTTGGCTCGAAAAGCCACTGCATGGATTAAGGACTGAATAGACTCGGCGAGTCCTTTGAGTGTACTCGGCGAGTAGTATGAAGATGGAGATGAACTCGACGAGTTGGATGAACAACTCGGCGAGTCGGTTGAAGATTGCCTTGGACTTGACGAGTCTGTTCATGGACTCGGCGAGTCAGGTCGCATGGTCCCAAACCCTTCGAGTTAAGACTCGAATCAGTGAGTTGGGTGGAGACTCAGCGGGTTGGACAGGTCAGGACTCGGGAATAGTTGACTCGGCGAGTCATGGACTGACTCGGCGAGTCGAGTCGCGAATAGAAAGACCCTGAGCATATGAACTCGGCGAGTCATTAGGTGGACTCGGCAAGTAGGGTTGACCTGGAAGGTTGACTTTGACCAGAGTTGACTTAGTTGACCTTTGGAGATCAGTTGGACTAAGTGTCATACTGATATTGGTAGCTCGGGGAGCTGAAGGAGCAGCGGCTCGGGGGATTGTCGATCAGCATCCAAAGGTCTATTAGCAGCAGCAGTTCAGCAGTATCAGGTGAGTTTCCTTCCAGTAGGGACGGGTCTAAGGCCACAATGCCGGCCCGCTCAGTTAGCAGTAGTTTCCGGACTTTGGTCCGATGCAGTAGTTAGTATGTTTGATGCCTTCGTGGCTCAGACAGGATTTATGTGTTATGTGCTATGTGTTATGTGTTTCGGGCTACGACCCGATGCAGTATGCAGTATATGTGTTCATGCTAGTTGATATGTTATGCTATGCTATGTTCAGTTAGTTAGTCTGGACTTCGGTCCGATGCAGGGGGCAAGGCCCCAGTTAGTCCGGACTTCGGTCCGATGCAGGGGACAAGGTCCCAGTCAGTTTCCGGACTTCGGTCCGATATAGGGGGCAAGGCCCCAGTTAGCCCGGACTTCGGTCCGATGCAGGGGACAAGGTCCCAGTTAGTTTCCGGACTTCGGTCCGATGCAGGGGGCAAGGCCCCAGTTAGTCCGGACCTCGGTCCGATGCAGTGGGCAAGGCCCAGTATGTGCTTTATATGTTACTGCATGGTATGTGTTAGATTGGGGGAGCTCACTAAGCTTCGTGCTTACGGTTTTCAGTTTTGGTTTCAGGTACCCAGTTTTCAAAAGAGGAGCTCGGGAAGATTGCAGTGCACACACCATAGTCAGATAGCCCGGGAATGTTTGACTCTGATAATGATATTATGTTTTGAATTAATACTCGAGAATTTATGTTGTGACTTATGATATAGTTTTTATAAATATGATTTTAGTAATGTTTTTAAAGAAATTTTTAGTCATGATTTTTGTGACATTACAAGTTGGTATCAGAGCCTTGGTTTGAGGGATTCGGGCGCACTTCCGAGTGTGTCTGAACTCAAACTAAGGAAGTGATATAAAGTTTTCAAGAGAAAAACCATTTTGAATATAGAAAAAGTAAAAAGAAAACAATTTTAGAAAAAGTAAAAAGAAAAGAGTCTTAGAAAAAGTAAAAAGATTTTGAATATAGAAAAGGGTGTGGTGCATGCAATCAGCCGAGCTCAAGTAAGTACTCCCAATTTAACCATACAAGTATGTTATGAATATCAGTATCAGTTTCAGTTTCAGTTTCAGTCTCAGCTTCAGTAGAACAGCATGCTAGAATAGGACTAAGGATCTAGGATGATGCCTTATGTGCCTGTTTTATGTGTTTCAGCTTGATAAGAATTTCATGCTAGTAATGAGTAGACAGTAGTAGGATAGCCTGTGTAGGTTATGCCTGATAGTATGAGCTTAGCATTGTATGCTAGTACAGTTTCTTGTTATGAGAATAGTTTTGCCGGAGTATGTTTCCTTTATCCGAATGTTGCTTGCTTTGTGCTTTGTGGGACTCTGAGTGATGGGAGTTAGCCATTAGGTGAATACGACACATCACATGTGATCAGGGTTGAATAATCTAAGAGTGATGGATTTGGCCCTATTCCGTAGCTCTCGTTTGAGTCTAACCGTTGTAGGGACGAGACTTTTACTCGAAGGATTATCCGAGCCTCAATGCATGTGATGGTATTCAGGTGGTGGCTAATTGGCATTACAAGGAGGCCTTCAATAGCTGAGGACTGTTTGCGTAGAATCAGAGGTTCCCTAGGGCAAGCCTAGGATGAGAGTAGCAGAGATCAGTAGAAGAGTAAAGGGGGACTTGATGGAGTTGAGGTAACTCTTAAGGAAAGTACGGATAGATGTGGAAGGTAGTATGGGCCCGTACTACTGAAAGCAGAGGATCTGTACTCGATTCAAGAGGGGCCAAGGAAAAAACCAGGGAACTAGTAGAGTGTGTGAGAGATCCCTCAGCAGTAGTGTGTAATTGATCAAGAATTGTTATATTTTGAGCATGGTCACATTGCGTGAGCTACCAGTTAGCAGTTCAGGCGTCGAGGAGGGATCTGGCTCGGGCTTTGGAGCCGTGCCACTTGATGATCAGATGAGGGATTTCATTTCTGCAGAGATTATGTGCAACATCATTGATCAGACTCCTGTGATTTTCGGTTCGGTTAGAGAGGCCATTGTGGAGCTCATGGACAGTCATCTTGAGGCCGAGATAGTTGCAGGACAGATTGGTGCTCGTCTAGATTCCGATTCTTATGGAGTTCGGGGATCCATCAGGGAGGGGGATCCTATTTCTAGTTTTTGCCATCGGGGGATAGGAGTGAATGGGACATCCTGTCTCCAAGAGAGTCCTCTGTATGATTGCATAGTTGAGGAAGTTTCGTGAGCCATTCGCGAGGATCTGCCCGACATGGTCGTGAGGATCACTGACAGATTGATAGCGAGGCTCCAGGTTCAGACAGTTGTTGTTCAGTCGGCGGGCGTTGCCGTTGGGGTAACGCAGGAGCGAGAGTTGGGCAGGGAGTCAGAAAGGAAGAGGAAAATGGATGAGACTCAGGTAGCCACCGGTTCGGGTAAGAGGCCCAAAGGTCCGGATTTGAGGACGAGGAACTATCAGAGCCGCAGTCGATGCTGGAAGTGCGGAAGGACACACATGGGTGTGTGTAGGCGTAGAAGTGGTGGCGATGTTGGGTGTTTCAAGTGCGGCCAGATTGGTCATTTTAGCAGAGACTGTGTTGTTACCATCGCCCAGGGATTTGATCAGTTATGTTTCCATTGCAGTCAGAGGGGCCACAAGAAGGCCCACTGTCCAAGTTTGTATTCAGCAGGGCAGGTGCCAGCTCCTGCCCTTGAGACTTCAAGTACCGCCAGCGGTGGTCGAGGCCGGGCAAGGGTGCCTACGGCTCGGAGCCGAGTTTTCCAGTAGATTTCTGCAGGGATTCGAGCAGAACTGAGTAATGGAGGTATGTAACCTTTGTTTTTCTATCAGCTTATGTTATGATTATATTGTTATGGTTCTGCATCAATTGTGGTATAAGTGTTGTGTTATGGAGTGGCTTGCTTGTGATTATGTTATATGCCATTTGCATACCTCGGGTAATTGGTTGGTAGTTAGGGGATGTGCTCTTATGGAGAAGGTTTCGGAGGATGCAGTAACTGTAGCATGGTTTGGGAGAGATTTGGTACGTTTCGCTAGTTCGGAGTGGTTAGTGATTGGGATGGATTGGTTAATTTCCTACCGGGTGGGCTTGGGTTCCCCAGTAGATGTTTTGGAATGGTAGTAAAGATCGGGATCTCTTTTGAGTGTGAAGCAGCAAGGGGTAAGCAGGATCAAAGTGGGGGAGAACCCTCCTGGTATTCATGGATAAGAGTCACGTAGAGCCAGAATGAGTGTGCGGCCTCTGGGAAGAAATGGTAGTAGCTCAGTGATGGATGGATTGAGAAGTTCAAAATTGGGGAGTTCGAGAACTTTTCCCAGTGGTTAGTTCATGTAATCGAGATGGTTAGAAGCTGGTTGGGAATCCAGGATTGGAGGACCACCTGTCGGACTCAAGTGAGTCGGAATGAGGATCCTGAGAACGGTTAACAAGAGATGTTTTCGTATTAGTAGCCAGTGTCTGAGGCAGCATGCAGGTTGCGTAGATTCAGGAGTTGGGAGGTTGGAAACTTCCCAACAATAGCTTCTTGTATCCAAATTAGTAGACGGTTGGTTTGGGAACCAAGCCGAAGAATTCCTCGACGAAGCGCTAAGAATATCATGGATATAAGATGTTGAGGTTGATGCAGTATTCGAAGACTGAGGGCTGGTTTTGAGAAATCACTAGCAGTTAGATAGTAGTAGAGTGTTGTAAGTCTGCGGGGGTAGCCGTAGCATTCACTAGCAGTTAGATAGTAGTAGAGTGTTGTAAGTCTGCGGGGGTAGCCGTAGCATTCACTGGTAGTCAGATAGTAGTAGAGTGTTGTAAGTCTGCGGGGGTAGCCGTAGCATTCACTAGCAGTTAGATAGTAGTAGAGTGTTGTAAGTCTGCGGGGGTAGCCGTAGCATTCACTAGCAGTTAGATAGTATTGGAGAGTTGTGAGTCAGCGGGTGTAGCCGTGGCTTTTATCAGATTGGTAGGCAGCATGAGCGCGTGGTTGGACGCGGGAAAGCAGTAATTCCCACCCGTTCGGGTGCAGCAGTGAGGTTATGGGAATCCACAGGTTAGAATTCGGATTCCCCAAATGGTTCAGTTATGGCTAAGTCAGCAATTTGGCTATAAGATCGTCACATCAGTCGTGAGATCAGAGTAGCAGTAGACCGATGGGGTTCGGGTACGTTAAGGGCTACCGTCAGTCTGGGAGCCGTCATGTTGTTAGTCGCGGAATTGATAATGTCAGGATGTGACGTATGGGTCCGATCGTTTGGATCGGAAGGTTGTTAGAACATCAGTGACATGATAACTAGTGGAAACTAGTTCCAGAGAAAGATTTCGTTCAGAAGTCGTGGGAGCGACTAAGTAAGGAGTCCTTTGACTCCACAGTTGGGTTGGAACTCAGTGTTTCAGTCAGTTCAGTGCATCAGGTAGTTCAGTGCTTCAGTCAGTTCAGTGTTTCAGGCATGTTCAGTATTGCAGGTAGTTCTGTGTTTGGATAATTTCAGAGTTTTGGACAGTATTAGTATTTGTGTTGGAATGCAAGTGTTGGCGGTATAGTTGGTTGATTTGAATATGGAGAGTCCTCTCAGCAGGATCAGTTGAGCCCTCCTGCCAAGTATAAGTGATCTGTAAGGATAGCTAGGCAGGTAGCTTTTCTTTCAGGATGGAAGGCTCGAGTTAGTAGTCATATGAGAGATAAGTAGGTTGGTTCCAGCAGCATCGATTCAGTATGGATGGCAGAATGGATAGAACAGTTATAGATAGTCGTTGTACCTTCCGGAGTCGCTGGGAGCGACTAGGAGATTGCGATGGAGTGTAGTGACCGGTGGGGGTCCGGTAACTCAGATATCGGCAGATTAGTTAGACCAGGGTAGTCTCAGTGCATCCGATAGGCGGATGAGGGGCAACAGAATTTTCAATCGGAGGAAGTAACGATGAGGAAATTATGGAAAAAAGAAGGATTCAGTATGTACCAGCAGTAGTGACCAGCATTGTGAGTGGCTAGAGTGATGGACAATAGGATGTTAGTTTTCCCAGACAGAGAGCTAGAGGCAGTTCGCAGGGCAGTGGCCATAGCAAACTTCGAGGACGAAGTTTAGTTTAAGTGGGGGAGAGTTGTAACACCCGAAATCAGAAAGGTCAAGAAAGGAAACGAAAAACCCTAAGTTATAGAGGGTTGACTCGTCGAGTCCAGGGAGGAACTCGGCGAGTCGGAGCGGGATCCGGGTGTAAAGCAAGTAACTGACTCGGCGAGTCGGCAAGTGGACTCGACGAGTCAGGTCTGGGTTGGGAAACCCTAATTTCGGGACTTGGTACCCTATTTAAGCATCTTAATGTCTTTCCTAGGGGTCATTTGTGGACCTATAGTCCAGAACCAGAAACCCTAAACCTCCATTGTTGCTCAACCAAGTTTTCTTGCCAACTTTGGGTGATTTGAAGGAAGAAGGAAGAAGGCACTCATTGGGGATTCAAGATTTGGCAGTAGATCCAGAGTTTGTGGGGTCTTCCAGAGCATTTGAGGTAATGAATCGTTACCTTCCCTCTTTTGTTTAATAGATCAACCTTGGCTATGTGATTTGGGGATTTTATGCCATGCTTAAGAACTATTTCGAGTTAGAAGCCTAGATCTAAAGTTGCTACTTCAGATCTGAGTGTATCTTGGCCTAGAAAGTCATAAAGCATCTGTTATTGGGTTGGTAGTGAAGCCTCCTTGTCTTAAACCCTAGTTTGGATTATTTTAAGCCTAGATCTCTTGATCTACACGTAAAGTTAGCCACTTTACGTGGGGGATAGGCCTTAGAAGCATGGATCTATGAGTTGGAAGCCCTGTTTGGCTCGAAAAGCCACTGCATGGATTAAGGACTGAATAGACTCGGCGAGTCCTTTGAGTGTACTCGGCGAGTAGTATGAAGATGGAGATGAACTCGACGAGTTGGATGAACAACTCGGCGAGTCGGTTGAAGATTGCCTTGGACTTGACGAGTCTGTTCATGGACTCGGCGAGTCAGGTCGCATGGTCCCAAACCCTTCGAGTTAAGACTCGAATCAGTGAGTTGGGTGGAGACTCAGCGGGTTGGACAGGTCAGGACTCGGGAATAGTTGACTCGGCGAGTCATGGACTGACTCGGCGAGTCGAGTCGCGAATAGAAAGACCCTGAGCATATGAACTCGGCGAGTCATTAGGTGGACTCGGCGAGTAGGGTTGACCTGGAAGGTTGAGTTTGACCAGAGTTGACTTAGTTGACCTTTGGAGATCAGTTGGACTAAGTGTCATACTGATATTGGTAGCTCGGGGAGCTGAAGGAGCAGCGGCTCGGGGGATTGTCGATCAGCATCCAAAGGTCTATTAGCAGCAGCAGTTCAGCAGTATCAGGTGAGTTTCCTTCCAGTAGGGACGGGTCTAAGGCCACAATGCCGGCCCGCTCAGTTAGCAGTAGTTTCCGGACTTTGGTCCGATGCAGTAGTTAGTATGTTTGATGCCTTCGTGGCTCAGACAGGATTTATGTGTTATGTGCTATGTGTTATGTGTTCCGGGCTACGACCCGATGCAGTATGCAGTATATGTGTTCATGCTAGTTGATATGTTATGCTATGCTATGTTCAGTTAGTTAGTCTGAACTTCGGTCCGATGCAGGGGGCAAGGCCCCAGTTAGTCCGGACTTCGGTCCGATGCAGGGGACAAGGTCCCAGTCAGTTTCCAGACTTCGGTCCGATGTAGGAGGCAAGGCCCCAGTTAGTCCGGACTTCGGTCCGATGCAGGGGACAAGGTCCCAGTCAGTTTCCGGACTTCGGTCCGATGCAGGGGGCAAGAACAAATTTTGATCTGAAATACCAACAAATACTAATGTTTAGGAATTGTATATTATATATAAATTAAAAACAAATTAGAATTTGTATGTATGCACTGTAGATATGACAAACAAATGACATTTATTTTATGAACCATTCTCAAGGCTTAGAACAGATGCAACCAATTTTGAAAACAACACTGCTTGAGAATAGCCTTCAGTCTTCTCTTCAATTTTGAAACAGCAACAACCCTTCCATATGTTTGTCAATATGTCCTCACAACCTCTCTTGGCCCTGTGTACACCGGTGTGAATCTTGAAAGAAAGAATCTTCCTAACAAAATCAAGAACTGTGAACGAAAGCTTGATGATTCCAAATGTGTGTGAATCTTTTTAACAATAACCACTGAACCAAATCAGTAGAAAAGGAAACAAGGAGATGACTAGAAAGTGAAATTATGGACTAAAAGCAATACCCAGTTGAAGAAACCTAAAGACGAAGATAAATTTGGTGACAATATTAGAGAAAACTATTAGCATTATTATTATTGTTGTATATTCGTGTATATATTCTTCTCTATTTGGTCTCCTGTAATTTAGGTAAGTTAACTATTATGTATCTATATATTTGTGTATTGATTTAATGAGAAGTCAAGAATTCCACGGAAACCTTTATGGTATTAGAGTGTAATTCCACAGAACCCTAAAACTCATCCATTGACAGCCACGGCTGTCATCTTCTTCTCCAATCAATCATGCCCGGTGACGAGCCAAACCCCACAAAACCCCTTCATCCTGTGTACACTGTCACAAACATTCAAAACAAAGTCAGAGTTTTGGATGGTACCAAGGTTCCCTACTCGTCATGGGTAAAACTGTTCAAGCTCCATGCCCGTGGCTACAAAGTCTCGCACCATATTTATGACACGACCCCTCCTACAAAAACCAACGCCTAGGGATGAGCATCGGAACCGGCCCGGCTGGAACCGACCCGAACCAGAACCGGCCCGGGAACTGAACTTAGTGGAAAATAGGAATGGAACCGGACCGCCGGTTCTACCGGTACCCGGTTCTTGTCGTGTATTTAATGTTGGAACCGGTCCTCGAGAAATAGCAACATACGATTCTGGTTTTTGCCGTTCTACTAGTTCCGATTCTCCCGGTTTCGGTTCCTATCGGTTCTCGGTTCCAAAAATCAACAAGAATATCGTCCCGATCCTATCCCGACCGGTTCCATCGGGATCCGGTTCCGATACCGGTTCCGCCCGGTTCCCCGGTCCAAATGCTCATCCCTACCAACGTCGACTGTGCTCTATGGAACGAAATTGATGCCATAGTTCTATAGTGGATCTATGGATCAATCTCGGATGATATTCTCTCACGCATATTAGGTGACGACACGGCTTATCAAGCTTGGGAAAAGGTGAAGAAAATCTTCCTCAACAACAAGGGATCTCGTGTTGCTGCCCTTGAACACAAGTTCACTAATCTTACCCTCCGATCCATGAACTCTCTTGAAGAGTACTGTCAGAAATAGAAAGACATTGCTAACCAGTTATCAGATGTGGAAAGTCCGGTTTCTGAAAAACGATTGGCACTTCAACCGGTTCGAGGACTATTACTGGAGGACTACTACTGGAGTATGATACCACTGCAGCCTATATAAATCAGACATTACCAGATTGGGACACAGCTCAAAGCATGCTTCAATTGGAGCGAAACCAACAACAAACCTGTGAGCAAACCATTGTTGCCAATGTTGGTCTTACTGTAACAGAAGTGAATGTTACATCTCACGCATCACCGAGACAACCTCGCCAAAATCATGGGGTCACAGCCTCATCGTGGCCATCCCCCTCCATCTCAGTGAGACGTGATCGAAAATAACACACCGAGAATTCTCAGTCACGCAACCCTCACTCGAGCAGCCAACATCAATCAGATCTCTCAAACTATTACAATATGCCGCCATGGTGGCATATATTGCCACCACCATGTCCCTATCTGACTCAACTTGGTTGGACACATCCGTGGTACAACTATCCGCGGCCAACATCACAGCAGCACCCTCCTCGTCGAAACCCAGTCACTTAATGCTGCTACATTCAATGCACTTGAACCGACGGACATTGGAGCTATTTTTCAGGCGATGACCATGGATCCACCAGATGACTCAGACTGGTATATGGATACAAGTGCTTCTTCCCACCTCACTGCAGATTCTTGTAAACTCCACAACTTTACAACTATAAGTCCCATAAAATCTATATTTGATGGCAATGGTCATGACATTCCAGTTCTAGGCACCGGACACACCAAACTTTTATCCCAGCCAAAACCTATTTCACTAAACAATGTTCTTCACACACCAGATATTGTAAAAAATCTTGTGGTTGTTCGCCAATTTACTATTGATAATGATGTATCTATTGAATTTGACCCCCAAGGTTTTACCTTGAAGGATCTTAAGAGTGGAATGTTCCTCTCCCACCATAACAGTACCGGAGCCCTCTACTAGTTCACACCTCCGGAAACGTCTTCTTCCATTTTCTTTTCCATGACGTCACCTACCTTATGGCACTTCCAACTTGGACATTCGGCTGTAAATATTATTGACATTTTACGTTTTCGGTCATTTATTTCTTGTAATAAAAGTACTAATAGTACTCATTCTCTTTGCCACTCTTGTCAAATCTCAAAACACAAAACGCTACCATTTTAGGATTCTAATTTTCGTACTTTATTACCTTTTGACATAATTCATTGTGATCTATGGACGTCTCCCGTTCTAAGTAAATCTGGCTATAAATACTACATGGTGCTTATCGACAATTTCACCCAATACGTGTGGGTTTACCCTCTAAAATTCAAATCAGAAACTTTTTCATGATTCTCTCAATTTCACTCTCTTATTCAAACTTAATTCAACACCAAAATCAAACGTTTTCAATGTGAATGGGTGGAGAATTCGATAATACACAATTTAAATCTTTTGCATTCACACATGGCCTTACACTTCGATTCGCATGCCCTCAAACTTCATCACAGAATGGAAAATCGGAAAGAATAACTCACCAACTTAATGAAATCACTCTTATCCTTCTTGCTCATGCATCTCTACCTCCCTCTATTTGGGTCGATGCCCTTCATGCTGTCGCCTAACTTCACAATATCACCTTAACCAAAGTTCTTCATGAACAAACACCAACAACCATGTTGTTTGGTTGAAAACCCTCCCATAACCAGCTCCGTGTGTTTGGTTGTGCCTGTTATCCAAACCTTTCAGGCCAACATAACCACAAACTTAACACCCTTTCTATCCAATGTGTCTTCCTCGGCTATCCCACAAGTTATCGTGGATACCGTTGTATCGATCCTTCAACTGGAAAAATCTATCTCTCTCGCCACGTCACATTTGACGAGACAGTTTTCCCATTCGCTTTTTCCAATCTATCCTCAACCTATGAATACCAATTTCTTTCAGATGACACTAACCTTTCCTCCACCTTCACCGAATTCTCCAACTCTCAAACACCCACCACACATCCCACTTATACTCCATCAAATACTCTTCCTCACCATCAAACACCATCCTCTGTGTGACAACCCGACATTTTGAGACAATATAATGTAACACCAGTCAAATTTAAGTCAAATTTTAACTTTCCTAAAATCTTATTTGGGTTAAATAAAGTGGTAGGAATCATATCAAGGTTTTCGTACATATAAAGAACACTAAAATCCGAGTTATAACGAAGAAAGTTATGACCAATCTAAGATTCGCGGCAAAAACCAGCAACGCTGATAGACGTAAAACGCAAAGTTTCGATACAATAGTTTTTAGCATTAGGTATCTAAACGAAAGTCGTAGATTATGTTAAAGCATGATCATACATAAAAAAAGAATGCCCAAAACGGACTTCGTATGAAGAATTTACAAATTTTCAAAGTTTCGTAACAGCGGTAGACAGCTAAAAACTCGAAATAAAGATCGAGCGACTTTTAGCCGACACAACCTAAACGAAAGTTGAAGACCCCGACAGTAAAAAGTCTGACGAAAATGGACAGCATATAAAGGAGTTATGGATTTTTAACGAAGTTATCGTGTCCCGGCCTATTAATTAAAATATAATTAAAAATAAATTCAAAATTAGCCAACGGAGTCTAAATGAAAGTTGTAGAGTATTTTCTCACCTTCGCGTGGATATAAAGAACGTCAAAAACGGAGCCCGTATGCGAAAGTTACGGATTTTACAAGTTCGTGGCACACACACCGAAACGATTTACGCCCAGCGTAGTCGGATACTAGGCTCCGGATCGTCCACGTCGGCCAGACACTTCGCCCGAGGATACGGTCAGCAGTGATGCAAGCGAACGCCCAGCGTACCCTCGGAGTATGCCCAACGTACGAGGTACGCCCCGCGTAAGTCCGAAGTACGCCCAGCGTACCGAGGACCTCTAGCTCCTATAAATAGATTGCGAGGGTGCCGGCTACCTTTGTAAATTTCTTCAATCCTCTCAGATTTTCACCTTGTTTTTCGTGCCGACAATATCCCGACTTCCCGGTTTCATATCTAAGCCCTGACGAAGGTCCGAAGCCCCAAGATTCCCGAGAATCTCGTCACTTTCCGGTCGAGGTGCCGCCCGGGAAAATCTCTCTTTCTTCAAATCACGCACTTTCTTTGGTGAGTTCATACCCCTATAAACTACATTTTTAAATGTGTTATCAATACTTTTTATATACACTTTTAAGGGGGGGGGGGGGGGGGGGGAATACAAGTAAACACACGATTATTATCGTGTGTAACCTAAAGTTTCACTATATACTCTTTTTATCAAGTAAATCATATGTGATTCATAACTACTACATGGAAACTTTTGTACACAAAATATATCACGATAACATCTTGTCTTTCCAAATTAAATATGTTGTTAAGCATATACAAATCAAACACTTTATCTATACTTTGAGTATATGTGTTTATTTATGTCACCACAAAAGTTCACTCTACATAACAAGTGAGCATTTCACTAGGGTTTACTATACAAATGAAACAAACTTTTGGAAAAACTATAATAGTTTACGACAAACATTTTTACATGCTAAAAACTCTTTATCAAACTGTCTTACATACTTTATGTTTCCTTTCAAACACTGTTAGAATCGTATTTCAAACAAATGTCTTCTTATACTTAAAATTGTTCTTATCAAACAAACTACTTTCAAATCGTTTTATAAACTGACATCAAGTCATCATTTCTTATTTAATAAACTTCTCAAAGGTTATACAAAACTCCTTTTATATTTTTATTGTCAAATGCACGCCTATACATGTGTAGTTATATATATATATATATATATATATATATATATATATATATATATATATATATATCATGTACACAGATATAGACATAAAAGTTTCCATTAGTTGGTTCAGTACCTTTGGGTAGCAAAGGCATAATTCGGTTATATACACACACTACTAGTAACTATAATAGGTATAGTTAAGATATACTACTTACCATTCCAAGTACAAGGAATCACACAAGAGTCATTTTTTTTATGAGTCTATACTAATACATCACATACTATATGAAGAGATACGACTACATACAATTACAAGGCATACAAATTTCAAGACATACAATTACAAGAGATACGATTACATAAGATAGTGTACTAGATATTCATGAAATTTTACATACTACAAAGTACCATATCAAAGAGATATTTTCATATACAAGAACAAAAGGACATTTTTCATACGTAAATCTGTTTTATACTAGGTTGTGAGACGTTTCACGTACTTTCAAGTATGCATTATTAAGTCTTGTATTATATACCATAATCCCTTGTAGGGGGGCGTGATACTTGTGTATAGATCTATACGGGATTGACAATCACGTACCTAAACTGTTAGCTACAGTTAGACTGGTAGGTCTGGGGTGACAAATGTCATAACATTTCAACTCCTGAAGAACGTTGTTACAGGCAGTCTGGGTCATTAGCATGGTTATAAAACTCACAAGGAGTATTAAAAACACGTTGATTTACGGAGTTATCATATACCTTAGCGATTATAACTGTACACAAATCTACTATTTTAGACATGAAAAACATCATGGTAGTTCATTTTGGGACTTTTAATCTACCATCCACTTATAAACAAATATTAGATTTCTGAAGCAAACATTCAAAACAGTCGAGTCTTGGTAGAAGGCTACATTTTATACTAGTAGAAAATATGGGATTTTCTAGGATTTTCAAACGTTTACTATTACTTACAAACATATATGTTGGTACAAACTTTCCTTCAAACATTTACAGGTCTTTCTTTACATCTTTACAAATCAAAGTCACATAAATACTTATGAATTCACCAGCATTATTGCTGATACTCGCTTTCAAAATAACATGTATTCCCAGGATACGGATAGACAGGTACGACTACCAGGTTCTGTGAAGACGGAGCGATCAAGACTCGTCTTTTATTTTTGAATATTCATTTTTTTGTAGAGTTATACTATGAAAGAACTCAAATGTAATTAAAATTATGCTATTAATGCAATGGATGATGTTGTTGCTTGTTTACTACTTTGTATTGTTATGATACATTACATGACGTCCTCCGCCCCAGAACGTTTTCGCCGTTCTCGGTTTTGGGATGTGACAGATTGGTATCAGAGCATTGTTTATAGTGAATTGAGTATATCAACCCATAAAAGATATACAAACTATAAATACAATAAGGATTAAAATACTCTGATAAAGAGTCTATGCTTTTAAATAATAAAATATTTAAGTAAGTATACGTGCCTGCATTCATACTAAAATCAGTGTCACTAAGACAGAACAAAAGTATTACGATTGTTGGGAAGCACAAGTAGACTTAGAGACATATAGTCAAAACTGGAATGATATAGCCTGATCAACTATGTTATCCGAGGGTTGACTAGCATGTGCCTAAGTGTGGTTGTGAGTTGCAACAAGTCTAAAAACTTACCCATGATACCACAATGAGAACAATAGAACATAAACCTAGAATACTATAGGAGTATTGTGTGTATTACCATAAACTACTTATGTGTTAGATTCTTATACCCCAATTATCGCATAGATAACATAACTGGACCCCATCCCCACGACGACCCGTACTTCCCGAACAAAGGCAATGCTGGATGATTCAGAGAGGAACTAGAGAATGATCATCCAATCCCTTTTGAATGATCCCCATACTGAAGACCTTTCGGATGATGATAACTCTGAACTCGAGGATGAGAACCTACCCCCAGTAGCTCCGAATTCAAACCCTAACCCTCGACCAGCTCTTCATGGCTCGACGCCTCCTTGGGTAGATTGCCTAGAAACATGGAGCGCAGAGCAAGATCAACCTATTTCATCAAAAGGAGACCGAAGCTGCTACAACTTAAGCAAAAGAAGCTCAGCAGACAAAGTTCTACCAATCCTGATCCGTAGAGTTGGTCGAAACGAAATTTAAGGCAGGACGACTCTCCATTGTATCAAAGAGGTTAAATACCAATGCAAGAATGCACACCATCTACACCAATCATCTTGAAAACACTCGTGAGATATCTGAGAGAGACCATGAGACCCTGCTGCAAGCATTAGCTAAAACACGAGCCGAAGTCATAGAGATACGAGTACGCCAGAGAGTGTACGAAAGACTCCTTCTTGATAACGGAACGTCAATTGGCTGAACTAAGAGTTCACCAGAAGGATGACTGCCGCCAGTAAGAAATGCTTTATTTCCCTTCCTTGTTTAAAGGAATCATTTTCCTGTGTATGTCCTATATAGCATTTTTCTATGTAAGTATCTTGTACTGTAAGTACTGTTAGTTAGGCCTTTATGCGGCCAAAACCTTTCTACTCCTGATATGATGTAAGACCTTCTTCAAGATAAAATTTTCCTAAACTTATTACATTTTACACATCGATGATATTGACAGTCGGCTAACTTCTGTGTCGCTCTTTGTTCAAAAACCCTCATCATACCTTCGTTGGAGTTTATCCGAAACATGCTTTAGTCAAGTCATTAGACTACAGTAATTCAACTCCGGAGATATTTCCAAGTCCCTTCTAGTGGCCGGATCTAGTTATTCACCAACCAACGATACCTCGGCTTGAACGACAAACGTCTTAAGACTATTCTACAAACATACTTCTACTCTGTACTAGGACTGCATCATAGGGATGTAGGTCAAACCACCATGAACATACTTCCAATCCGTACTAGGACTGCATCATAGGGATGTAGGTCAAACTTTCGAGAACATACTTTTACTCTTTACTTAAAGTAATCAAAGTACATCTAGAGTCAAACAGAATCGCTCACAAAAATCTTTATCTTTCGTGTTACAGAATCATGTCGTCATCCGAAAACGATCAGCCGAACAACGAAACCCCTATCCTCCATATCGACACCGCATCATTACAAGTTGCAGTAGCAGCTGCGGTGACAACTTTCCTTACACACATCAACTCAGGCAACACAAGCAAGACCGACAAAGGAGTCGAGAGTTCCGATGGTAATACCAAACCGGGAAAGCAACAAATGGCAACAGTCATAGACTCACGAAGCCGTGCCACAGCAACAAATGGCAACTCTTGCAGAATGCTTTAGGAAGCAGTTTCCAAAGTGGTGTAATGAGGAAGGCACTCGTGTCCACATAACACTGGCTAAACACCTCACTCCCGCCACCAAGGCTAGTACTAGCCAGTCATGCCACCAATGCGGGGAGATAGGGCACCTCAAGAAGGATTGCCATATAACAAAGAACTCTGGCGCAGACGGTAGGATTCTCAGGATCACAGTTGCAGGAGAACCTACTCTGAACCCACGTTAATGTAATTTAGGCGTTTCATTGTAACAGACTTATAAACCATCCAAAGCTAGCACAATCAGAGTTTTATCCTTTGCGGGATCCCGTCGGTATAGGGATGCTCGTGGTGCGTATACTTGCCATTTATAGTATGCCTTATTCACAGCAATAGTCTTGTAGTAGTCTAAAGTACTGTAACTCTGTTGATGGTTGTACAGTTGTGCTTTGTCTGTAAACGCTTTATATTCAAATCTAATGTCTTTAAGTTCCTTTATGATTCCGACATTATCATACGACTTGATTCAATTTGATCCTCACAAAAGCAACTTCATACGTACATCCCTTTCTTCGAAATCGCCTTTCCAGCGAAGCCGTCATTCCAGAATACCGAAGTACCCATGTATAGAGTACCCCATAGTTATTTTCCTATCAAAAGAAATCCCCGAAGTACCACTTGTACAGTACGTCAAGTTCAAATCCAAAGGCCCATACAGTTGATCTGTCGCTGAGGAAAGCATACATAGTGGTGATATATAATCAAGGCTCTACAGGTTTGGAATTGACAATTCCACTTTAACTTCTTTTTCCTCGATAGGACTGATGGGTTTTAAGCATTCTAACACTTCCTAAGTGTACATGCAACCCTAATAACCTTGAATCTATGTTTTCTCTATATACATGCAAATTTCTTTTTCAAGGTTATTTCCTAACTAGCATGGCATGGGGAATATATGAAACATAAAAACTAGTAGAAATACATACCTTGTTGTTGCTTGGATTCCTTTGAGACTTTGTGAGCCTAGCACCCCAAATGTTGTGCCTCAAATGCTTCACACAACACCACAAAACTTGGAATAACTTGAGATAATACTTCTAGCACTCAAAATTGGTTATGCCCTCTCTAGTAACACTCCTAGGTTCGATTTTACTAGCCAAAGGGATCCTTTTATAGTGGTGTCACAATTAGGGCTTCATTAAGAAGACCCATAATTGTCATGACTCTTCATTTCTCATGACCCATGGGTTTGTAACTCCCATGGACTATCCATGGAGCTCCAAATGGTTACATCCATAACCCATAAACCATGGATCATTAATCCACCATAAAAGAATTGATGATTGTCATAATCAACCCTATATATTTAATTAGTCTCACTCTGATCACCAAATTAATACTAGATTAATACTTGATCAATACTAATTAAATAACACTATTATTAATATATTAGAACTTATAATATATTAATAATCATAAGTGCCATATTCTCTCATTTAGTCTATCCAAGTATTGCAATGCCATGCAACCCAAATGGACCATGCCGGGTCAGATCAAGTACATACCAAATAAAGTTATGGACTTAGACACTATATCCAACAGTCTCCCACTTGGATAAGTCTAATAACTATATTTGCAAATATGACTTCAAAATCCGACTAGCAATCGTAGCTCTTTCAAAGTCTCTCGGAACTGAGATGATGATGATACGCCATTTAAGATAAGTGATCATATAATCCTCTGCTCTCAAGATATCAGCCGGACAAACACATGGAACATGGTCTTACTTATTGTCCAGCATTTGTTTCGACATAGAACTAAATTGAACACATCAATTAGGTTCTGACCGAGCCCGGTACATGGGTCAAAACCAAATCATCAAGGGGGCCAGATATCGCTTCTATTTCTAGAAGGAACAGATAAACTTCGACTGATATGCTTGTACTAACTACTTGTTGAGTTGTTGAATTACTCACAAAGGCATCGAGTTACCAATGCGTTTTCATACAATCAATGAATAACCAACTCATAGTCAACAACTCATATCTCTAGGTTTGAAGATTTATATGATATTACCGTCTCACGATCACTCGAGATAAATTCCATGAAGTGATGCAAGTGAGCGTGGGTTGAATCCAATACTCAGCGCTTATGAGTACTCATGAATGTTGTAGCAACCATTGCATTTTCCAAAGCACTTTAGACAAATCGTACAAGCCAAATTCATCACAGTCTTAAATCAATACTTACTTCCAAAGTTTGACTGACTGTGGATGGTTTGAATAATATGATATATACCATAACATAATTATTCTGGAAGTAAAAACATGCAAAATTGAAACATAGTAAACAATCAACACAAGATAGTAACACCTTACTCATAAATAAATAACAACTTTTATTTATCATCAAATGTCAATTACATTTTACAAGTTTCAGAAATCTAATTATTGAAACTAATATCATCCTTCAGCCCAATGCGCCTTGCATGCTGTAAATGCTTAACCCTGCTCAGTCCCTTTGTGAAGGGATCTGTCGGGTTCTCATCTGATGATACCCTCTTTGCCACGAGGAGTCCTTCTTCTATTCTATGTCTGATGAAATGGTATTTTCTGTCAATGTGCCTAGATCTCCTGTGATCTCTTGGTTCCTTCGCCAAAGCAACCGCACTTTCACTGTCACAGAAAATTTCCATTGGTTCCTTTATAGCTGGTACAACTCCAAGGTCTCCGATGAAGTTCTTTAGCCATATCGCCTCTTTTGCTGCCTCGCTTGCTGTTATGTACTCTAATTCACAAGTCGAATCAGCTACTGTCTCCTGCTTGGAACTTTTCCAAGTAATGGCTCCTCCATTTAGGATAAAGACCCAGCCCGACTGAGAGCGGAAATTATCCCTATCAGTTTGAAAGCTAGCATCACTATATCCTTCCACTCTCAAGTCATCACTGCCTCCAAGGGTAAGGACCCAGTCCTTAGTCCTCCGCAAATACTTGAGAATGTTCTTTACCGCTATCCAGTGTGCCTTGCCAGGATTCCCTTGATATCTACTGACCATGCTCAAAGCAAAGGCCACATCAGGGTGAGTACAAGTTATAGCATACATGATCGAGCCCACAACGGAAGCATATGGTATCTGACTCATTTCAGCTATCTCAGCCTTTGTGCTTGGACTCTGAGTCTTACTTAGCTTGGCATTACTCTGGATTGGTAACTCTCCTTTCTTGGAATCTTGCATACTGAACCTCTTCAGTACCTTATCCACATAAGTACTTTGACTAAGTCCAATTAGTCTCTTACTCCTATCTCTCAATATCCTTATCCCTAGGATATAGGCAGCTTCCCCAAGGTCCTTCATAGCAAAACACTTCCCAAGCCAGGCCTTAACCTCCTGCAAAGTTGGGATGTCGTTTCCTATGAGAAGTATGTCATCCACATACAACACCAAGAAGCTAACTATGCTCCCACTAGCCCTGACATATACACAAGACTCATCCTCACTCCTAGAAAAGCCAAACTCTTTGACTTTCTCATCAAAGCAAAGATTCCATCTGCGAGATGCTTGCTTCAATCCATAAATGGATTTTTCAAGCTTACACACTCTATTAGGGTATTTTGGATCGACAAAACCCTCTGGCTGAGCCATGTAAACATCCTCAGCCAACTTCCCATTAAGGAAAGCGGTTTTGACATCCATTTGCCATATTTCATAGTCATGAAATGTAGCTATGGCTAACAACACTCTAATAGACTTAATCTTAGCTACGGGTGAGAAGGTCTCATCATAGTCAACTCCCGGAGTTTGAGTAAAGCCCTTCGCAACCAGTCACGCTTTATAAGTGTGTACTTTCCCATCCATGTCGGTCTTCTTCTTGAAGATCCATTTGCACCCAACTGTCTTACGACCTGGTACATTGTCAACCAAGTTCCAAACTTGATTGTCATACATTGACTGAATCTCGCTGTCCATAGCCTCCTTCCATTTCGCAGACTCAGGGCCTGCCATGGCTTCCTTATAATTATTAGGTTCATCCAAATCTATCAGCGTACTATCACTGATAAATGTATCACCTTCAGTGGTGATGTGATAACCATATTAAAAATCAGGTGTGTTCCTCACCCTAGTGGAACATCTTGGAGGTATAGACTCATCTATCGGCTCAACAAGAGTTTCCTCCTCAGGTTGGCTGACAGTATTAGAGGTTCCTACCACTTGACTCTTGAAGTTCTTCAAGGTCAATTTGCCTCCCACTGTCCCCTTGGCTTATGAATTCTCTCTCACGAAAGACTTCTCTTCTTGTTACAAAGACCACATTATCACTGGGTCTGTAGAAGAGGTAACCAAAGGATCTCTGTGGGTAGCCGATGAAAATACACCTCTCGCTTCGGGGCTCAAGCTTGTCATGAGTCTCACGCCTCACAAAAGCTTCACAACCCCAAATCTTGATGTTGTCCAAATTGGGCACTTTCCCAGTCCACATCTCGTGAGGTGTTTTGGCAACCTTTTTAGTAGGGACTAGATTAAGGATATGGGCGACAGTCTCTAAGGCATACCCCCAAAAAGAGATTGGTAACGAATCTCGACTCATCATGGAACGAACCATATCCAACAGGGTTCGATTGCGCCTCTCAGCCACACCATTCAACTGTGGTGTCCTGGGAGGTGTCAATTGTGAGACAATCCCACATTCCTTAAGATAGTCAAGGAACTCAATGCTAAGATACTCTCCTCCCCGATTGGATCGGAGCATCTTGATGTTCCTGCCCAATTGATTCTCAACTTCCTACTTAAACTCTTTGAACTTTTCAAAGGTTTCTGACTTATGCTTGATTAAGTAAATATATCCATATCTATTGTAATCATCAGTAAAAGTCACATAATAACGATTAGCATCTCTTGTAGCAACTCTGAAGGGCCCACACACATCCGTGTGTACAAGGTCCAACAAACCTTCACCCCTATCACAAGTACCTGTGAAGGGTGACTTTGTCATTTTTCCAAGTAAACAAGACTCGCAACTATCATCTAACTTGAGGTCAAATGATTCCAAGACTCCATCCTTTTGGAGTTGGCCTATGCGCTTCTTGCTAACATGTCCAAGACGACAATGCCACAAGGATGCTTTATCCAAGCTATCAGAAGAATCAATATACAACACATTATTTCCTAGATTTTCTACAACATTCACGGCTTCATATACACCATCACAAGGTATTGCTTTAAAGTAAAATAGATCATTGTAATAAACATTAATAGCACCATTTTTATTATCAAATGAAAATGTAAAACCTTGTTTGTACAAGCCATGAAAAGAAATAATATTTCTCGCCATTTCGGGCGAGTAACAACACTTATTCAAATCTAAGATTAACCCATTATTAAGCAATAAAGAATAAACTCCTATCTTGGTAACAGGTGATGCTTTCATGTTGCCCATGACTAAGTTTATCTTCCCGTGCTCTACTTGCTCACTTCTTCTTAGTGCCTGCAAATCAGTGCAAATGTGAATACCACACCCTGTATCAAGCACCCAAGAATTAGAATTAGATGATTTGTTAGACAATATTGTGTAAATACCTGCATGGGTGGGTTTAACCTTCCCATCCTTTACATCTTGCAGATATTTGGCGCAGCTTCGCTTGAAGTGTCCCTTATCTTGGAAATAGAAGCATTGTGATTCCTTTGGATTCGAAGGAGTAATGGGACCTTTCTTTGTCCCACTTGAAGAGGAACCATCAAGAGTCTTACCCTTGGTACCCTTTGAAGGGCTTTTCCTCTTCTTACCCTTCCCTTGCCCAATTGCAAGAACATGGGTTGTTAAAGGAGTAGAAGTAGCAACCGCTTTACCCTTAAGGCCATTTTCAGTTGTCCTTAAGAGTCCTTGAAGTTTGCTAAGTGTGACTTCCTCCTTATTCATATGATAAGTCATATGAAACTGATCATAACTTGAAGGTAAGGAATGGAGAATGATGTCAATCACCAATTCCTCAGGGAAGTCAACATTGAGCTTTAGCAACCAGTCAACGAACCTCTGCATCTTCTGCAAGTGACCGATGATGGGTTCACCATCCTTCATCCTTGCGGTTATCATGGAGGAAATGATTTCATACCTCTCTTGACACGCGCTCTGATGGTACCTTTCCATCAGATCTAGGTGCATCTCATAGGGGTAGAAATCTTCATAAGATTTTTGGAGTTCCGAAGTCATTATGGCCATCATGATGCAGGACACCTTGGTGGCATCCTTCTCATGTGCAATGAACTCTGCAAACTCTTCAGGAGTAGCAGTGGCTTCATTAACAACCTTAAGCTCCCTGTCAAGGACATATTCTTTGTCCTCATAGCGGGTAATAATCCTGATGTTTCTGATCCACTCATTGAAGTTGGATCCATCAAAGATGACCTTACCACACAAGTTCATTAGGGAAAAGGAGCCTGTAGGGTTTGAGCCAGCAGCGTTATTGGAAGACATCTGGAATAGAAGGAAGATAAGTTTCATTAGATTAAGAGTCCTTAATAAGTCACCCAAATGAAATATTAAGGCTAGGATCCAACAAACTATTTATAGGTGGAAGAGGGATGCCGTAATCCACACTATAAAATATTTGAAGGTAGGTAAATGACGATTTACCAATTTCCACCATAAGAACGAAATATTTTATTATTAGGTTTTATTGGTTTTTGAAACTCCTAGATATTTTGAGATACATTGGACTTTTCAATGGCATGTTTGAATCTCGAATGTGCCCTCTCAAGTTTGTGACTGGGATGCCGAGGATCACAAACAAGGTGTGAATAACCATACAAATTGACTTGGTACCCTTAACAATATTACCTAATCGATGTGCCGGTTAACCACACACGCTCCACCGATCTATAATAAAGTTAAGTTACCCTTTGCCACTCTTACTAGTCCATGTTAGTATGCCGGTTAACCACACACGCTCCACTAACGACTTGGTAAGGTACAAAGTGTAATTTTATGGGCTAGCACCAATTTCACATTTTCCTAAAGTAACTAAGATTGGGAACTTATAATGTCTAGTTACTTTATAATTCATTATACTTTTAATGAGAATTTAAAGTCGTATCTTACCCGTTCGGCTAACGACCCTCCACCGATCAAGGAAGCGGTGGGTGAGAGTGGACACCCATTAAGTCACCATTTTATAGGCAACAATCTTATACCCCCCTTATAGATCGGCTTCTTGAATGAGGCCTACTAACGGTAAGAACGACATATTCTTATACATATCTATATAATAAAATTATAATAATTGTACAAGGGTTGATTTTTTAACTTTTTAAAAATCTAAGGTTTAATTTGGAATTAAAGTATTAGAGTGTAAGACTTTTCAAATTCCAAAACTTGAGGGCAAGAATTGAAACTATTCCAAGTCTCTTCAATTTGTAACTTATGAGTTTTAATGGTTCATAAAAATGAAGACTCTTCATTTTATGAAACCTATTTAGTTCTTTAAACACAAATTAAAGAAGTGACCTTTGGTTATCCATAACTTGAGGACAAGTTATGGACACCATCAATACAATTAAGATCAAGAATTAAGCACACATGGTGGTTACACATAATTCCTATGATCTTCTAAAAACTCATAAGAACACAAATTCATGTCAAGGAATTTCAAGAAATCTTATAAACATATATAATACTTTGAAATTGTTAAAGGTCATGTAAAATGGATTAACATAATCATTATCATTTTGAAAAACAGATTTTACAAGTCCAAAATAGATTGGGATAATGATTCTAATCCATTTCCAACAACAAAACTCGAAAAATCTGCCCAACTCGATCCTACTCGCCGAGTGCATTATCCTACTCGGCGAGTAGGATGAATTTGTTCATGGACTCGGCGAGTCCTCCCCATGGACTCGGCGAGTACAGTCCCATGGACTCGGTGAGTACAGTCGTCAGAATGTAGAATTTTCGATTTTCAAGCAGTTTTGCATCAAGTATACAGAAAACAATCCTAGGCTCTGATACCACTGATGGGTTTTGAGCATTCTAACACTTCCTAAGTGTACATGCAACCCTAATAACCTTGAATCTATGTTTTCTCTATATACATGCAAATTTCTTTTTCAAGGTTATTTCCTAACTAGCATGGCATGGGGAATATATGAAACATAAAAACTAGTAGAAATACATACCTTGTTGTTGCTTGGATTCCTTTGAGACTTTGTGAGCCTAGCACCCCAAATGTTGTGCCTCAAGTGCTTCACACAACACCACAAAACTTGGAATAACTTGAGAGAATACTTCTAGCACTCAAAATCGGTTATGCCCTCTCTAGTAACACTCCTAGGTCCGATTTTACTAGCCAAAGGGTTCCTTTTATAATGGTGTCACAATTAGGGTTTCATTAAGAAGACCCATAATTGTCATGACTCTTCATTTCTCATGACCCATGGGTTTGTAACTCCCATGGACTATCCATGGAGCTCCAAATGGTTACATCCATAACCCATAAACCATGGATCATTAATCCACCATAAAAGAATTGATGATTGTCATAATCAACCCTATATATTTAATTAGTCTCACTTTGATCACCAAATTAATACTAGATTAATACTTAATCAATACTAATTAAATAACACTATTATTAATATATTAGAACTTATAATATATTAATAATCATAAGTGCCATATTCTCTCATTTAGTCTAACCAAGTATTGCAATGCCATGCAACCCAAATGGACCATGCCGGGTCGGATCAAGTATATACCAAATAAAGTTATGGACTTAGACACTATATCCAACAAGGACGTGAGTTTAAAGATGAGTCATTTATTTGACTACCTTCTCAACCTTAATTATATACGACTCGTAGACCCGAGACTGTGATAGATGAACCAGGTATGAGTTCTACTATGAACTTCAGGACGAAGACTGCCCAAGACTGCGAATGATCGTGCTTCCGAGAGAATAAACTTAGAAATACCTATCCTTTCCCTAATTCATGAGTAGTCATACTATCTTTTAGATCTTCACGACAGCTAATCCACACTAAGGTTTTGACATCATAATTAATAGAAGTTGGTTAAGTCTGCATTGAGCCGACATCAGATGCTTTGATAAAGCAGTTCGTCCTAACCTCCCTAAGCAACGAAGCCCTAGTTATTTACAGCCACGAACCAAGTACAAACCCTCTCATCATTTCGTGTATGCAAGCTCAGAAATGCTTACGAAAGGAATATCATGCATTCCTTGCAAACATCGCCGAGACTTGCCGAGAAGTGAAGGACATTCAGAACATCCAAGAAGTACGTGGATTTCCCGACACCTTTCCAGAAGGACTACCAAGACTACCACCACAGCGTCAAGTCGAATTCAGAATCGACTTAGTGCCAAATGCCACCCCAGTAGCCAAATCACCTTATTGTCTAGCTCCAACCGAGATGCGAGAACTTCCTAGCGAGCTTAACAAACTCCTCAGAAGGGGAATTCTTTAGGACAAGTTTCTCACTTGGAAGAACACCAGACTTGTCTATAAACAAGAAAGAGCGTTCCAAACGTTAAAGTAAGTCTGATACATCGCACCAACATTATCCCTCCCAAAAGGGGATAGAATATTTCGTAGTGTAATGTGATACATTCAACCGAGGGCTTGGTTGTAAGCAAGAGGAAAAGTCACTGCCCATACTTCAATACAGCCCAAGACACAGGAAATTAACTATTCAACACGCGATCTTGGATCATGAGCAACGGTAATTGCTCTAAATATCTGGAGACACTACTTGTAGGGTACAAGGTGTAATACTCTCACAGACCACAAAAACACTCAACACACATTCGACAAGGAAAGGATATCATACCAGTGAAGTCAAACGAAAGAAGCAAAGTCGTATCCCGATAGTGAAAGATTCGCTAGAATGCCAGGCGAAGACGAATGTTTACTTAAGAACAAGAGCAGCAAATAAAACTTCTATCCGTAGCATGATTATTAATATTGCTTAAACTCGAATTTCGGGACGAAATTCCCTCTTACAGGGGGATGATGTGACAACCCGACATTTTGAGACAATATAATGTAACACCAGTCAAATTTAAGTCAAAATTTAACTTTTTAAAATCTTATTTGGGTTAAATAAATTGGTAGGAATCGTATCAAGGTTTTCGTACATATAAAGAACACTAAAATCCGAGTTATAACGAAGAAGTTATGACCAATCTAAGATTCGCGGCAAAAACCGGCAACACTGATAGACGTAAAACGCAAAGTTTCGATACAATAATTTTTAGCCTTAGGTATCTAAACGAAAGTCGTAGATTACGTTAAACCGTGATCATACATAAAAAGAACCCCCAAAACGGACTTCGTATGAAGAAGTTACAAATTTTCAAAGTTTCGTAACAACGGTAGACAGCTAAAAACTCGAAATAAAGATCGAGCGATTTTTAGCCGACACAACCTAAAGGAAAGTTGAAGACCCCGACAATAGGAGTTCAACAGTAAAAAGTCTGACGAAAATGGACACCAGATAAAGGAGTTATGGACTTTTAACGAAGTTATCGTGTCCCGACCTATTAATTAAAATATAATTCAAAATAAATTCAAAATTAGCCGACGGAATCTAAATGAAAGTTGTAGAGTATTTTCTCACCTTCGCGTGGATATAAAGAACGTCAAAGACGGAGACCGTATGCGAAAGTTACAGATTTTACAAATTTGTGGCACACACACCAAAACGATTTACGCCCAGCGTACTCGGATACTAGGCTCCGGATCGTCCACGTCGACCAGACACTTCGCCCGAGGATGCGGTCAGTAGTGATGCAAGCAAACGCCCAACGTACGAGGTACGCCTCGCGTAAGTCCGAAGTATGCCCAGCGTACCGAGGACCTCCAGCTCCTATAAATAGATTGCGAGGGTGCCGGCTACCTTTGTAAATTTCTTCAATCCTCTCATATTTTCACCTTGTTTTTCGTGCCGACAATATCCCGACTTCCCGGTTTCATATCTAAGCCCTGACGAAGGTCCGAAGCCCCAAGATTCCCGAGAATCTCGTCACTTTCCGGTCGAGGTGCCGCCCGGGAAAATCTTTCTTTCTTCAAATCACGCACTTTCTTTGGTGAGTTCATACCCCTATAAACTACATTTTTAAATGTGTTATCAATACTTTTTATATACAATTTTAAGGGGGGGGGGATACAAGTAAACACACGATTATTATCGTGTGTAACCTAAAGTTTCACTATATACTCTTTTTATCAAGTAAATCATATGTGATTCATAACTACTACATGGAAACTTTCGTACACAAAATATATCACGATAACATCTTGTCTTTCTAAATTAAATATGTTGTTAAGCATATACGAATCAAACACTTTATCTATACTTTAAGTATATGTGTTCATTTATGTCACCACAAAAGTTCACTCTACATAACAAGTGAGCATTTCACTAGGGTTTACTATACAAATGAAACAAACTTTTGGAAAAACTATAATAGTTTACGACAAACATTTTTACATGTTAAAAACTCTTTATCAAACTGTCTTACATACTTTATGTTTTCTTTCAAACACTGTTAGAATCGTATTTCAAACAAAGGTCTTCTTATACTTAAAATTGTTTTTATCAAACAAACTACTTTCAAAACGTTTTATAAACTGACATCAAGTCATCATTTCTTATTTAATAAACTTCTCAAAGGTTATACAAAACTCCTTTTATATTTTTATTGTCAAATGCACGCCTATACATGTGTAGTTATATATATATATATATATATATATATATATATATATATATATCATGTACACAGATATAGACATAAAAGTTTCCATTAGTTGGTTCAGTACCTTTGGGTAGCAAAGGCATAATTCGGTTATATACACACACTACTAGTAACTATAATAGGTATAGTTAAGATATACTACTTACCATTCCAAGTACAAGGAATCACACAAGAGTCATTTTTTTTATGAGTCTATACTAATACATCACATACTATATGAAGAGATACGACTACATACAATTACAAGGCATACAAATTTCAAGACATACAATTACAAGAGATACGATTACATAAGATAGTGTACTAGATATTCATGAAATTTTACATACTACAAAGTACCATATCAAAGAGATATTTTCATATACAAGAACAAAAGGACATTTTTCATACGTAAATCTGTTTTATACTAGGTTGTGAGACGTTTCACGTACTTTCAAGTATGCATTATTAAGTCCTGTATTATATACCATAATCCCTTGTAGGGGGAGCGTGATACTTGTGTATAGATCTATACGGGATTGACAATCCCGCACCTAAACTGTTAGCTACAGTTAGACCGGCAGGTCTGGGGTGACAAATGTCATAACATTTCAACGCCTGAAGAACGTTGTTACAGGCAGTCTGGGTCATTAGCATGGTTATAAAACTCACATGGAGTATTAAAAACACGTTGATTTACGGGGTTATCATATACCTTAGCGATTATAACTGTACACAAATCTACTATTTTAGACATGAAAAACATCATGGTAGTTCATTTTGGGACTTTTAATCTACCATCCACTTATAAGCAAATATTAGATTTCTGAAGCAAACATTCAAAACAGTCGAGTCTTGGTAGAAGGCTACATTTTATACTAGTAGAAAATATGGGATTTTCTAGGATTTTCAAATGTTTACTATTACGTACAAACATATATGGTTGTACAAACTTTCCTTCAAACATTTACAGGTCTTTCTTTACATCTTTACAAATCAAAGTTACATAAATACTTATGAATTCACCAGCATTATTGTTGATACTCGCTTTCAAAATAACTTGTATTCCCAGGATACGGATAGACAGGTATGACTACCAGGTTCTATGAAGACGGAGCGATCAAGACTAGTCTTTTATTTTTGAATATTCATTTTTTTGTAGAGTTATACTATGAAAGAACTCAAATGTAATTAAAATTATGCTATTAATTCAATGGATGATGTTGTTTCTTGTTTACTACTTTGCATTGTTGTGATACATTACATGATGTCCTCCGCCCTAGAACGTTTCCGCCGTTCTCGGTTTTGGGGTGTGACACTCTGCCCCTCCCACCATTTCACCCACTTAGTCGTCAACACAACCGCCACCATCCCCATCCCACCCCATGGCCACTCGATATAGCCATGGAATTGTTAAACCATGTATTTTCCTTAACCTGCACACCACCAACATCTCCCCTATTCCCAAAAACCCTACCTTGCCCTTCACGACCCTAACTGGAAACATGCCATGACTGACGAATACAAGGCTTTATGTGACAATGAGACATGGGAGCTGGTCCCGCGACCTCCGTATGCTCATGTTATATGTTGTATGTGGCTTTATCGCCATAAATTTCATGTTGATGGTTCCTTACAACACTATAAGGCACGTCTTGTTGTTAATGGTAAAACTCAACAGATTGGCACAGACTGTGATAAACTTTCCGCCCGGTGGTTAAACCTACAACTATTTTCACTGTTCTTACACTTGCATTGTCTCAATCAAGGCCAATCCATCAACTTGATGTTAAAAACGCATTTTTACACGGGAACTTAACTAAAACGGTCTACATGAATCAACCCTCAGGCTTTGTTGATCGTGCCCATCCTCATCATGTTTCCAAATTACGAAAGTCCCTTTATGGACTAAAGCAAGCCCTCAGAGCTTGGTACCATAGATTTTCCACATAAATCTTTACTTTAATAAAACTACTTTTAATAAAACTTTACTTTAAGCAAATTCATCATTTAAAAACATAAACAGCGTATTAGTTTCCAAAATACATGTTCGTTATCAGAGTAACATTCCCAGGCTGACAAATCTATGGTGTGTGCCATGCGATCACCCCGAGCTCCTCCCTCCGCTACCGAAAGTACCTGAAAACAAAACTGGAAACCGTAAGCACGAAGCTTAGTGAGTTCCCCACCTTACCACATACCATGCATAACCACATACTGCACATACTGGGCCACGCCCGCTATCCTGGGCCTCGCCCCTACCTTGGGCCTCGCCCGTTACAACGGCCCCGCCGCTCCAGGCCCTGCCTGGCTTCGAGCCCCGCTCGGATACAGATCTGTTTCACTTAGGCCTCGCCTGTCACAGGGCCCCGCCCACTAACATATAATAGCACATACACATATCACATATCATCACATAAGCTAAACATATACTAACGACTCTTGCTCTAAGGCCTCGCCTATCTCTGGTCCCCGCCCGTGTCCTGCTACTGATGAGTCATGGAACCCCGTCCATACTCCTGCTGATAGTGAGATACGGGCCCAGCCCATCCTCACTCCTTTCCTAACTTGGGCCTCGCCCCTGGACTGCTGCTACTGAGATGTGGAACACCATCCACACTCTGATATTGGTGAGATACGGGAACTCGCCCCCCCCCCCCACTCACCTCCCTACCAGGCACATACAAGTATCACACAGACAACAAGTATAAACTATCACATAAACCATTTCTTGGGCACCCTCCCTCTATCATTGGACCTCGTCCGAATATCATACTAGCATACTGTGCCTAGGGCTAACCCCCGGGTCTTCTACTCATAACTACATGGACCGGCATTGTGGCCGTAGACCCATTCATACAAAGGGAAACTCACCTGCACTGGCTGAACTTGCTGATGATCCCACTAGCTTCTGCCCGACCACTCACTAAACTCCTGCTCTACTTGCTCCCCGAGCTATCAATATCAATGCAATACTTAGTCTAACTGACCCCCGACAGTTAACCAAGTCAATTCTGGTCTAAGACAAAGTCCTGGTCAAAGTCAACCTTTCCAGGTCAACCCTACTCGCCGAGTCCACTTACTGACTCGCCGAGTTCATATACTCAGGGTCTTTCCATTCGCGACACGACTCGCCGAGTCAGTCCATGAATCGCCGAGTCCAATGATTTCCGAGTCCTGACCTGTCCAACTCGCTGAGTCTCCACCCGACTCACTGATTCGAGTCTCAACTCGAAGGGTTTGGGGCTTCGCGACCTGACTCGCCGAGTACAAGGCAATCTTCATCCAACTCACCGAGTTGTTCATCCAACTCGCCGAGTGCATGCCCAACTTCATCCGACTCGACGAGCTGTTCATACCACTCGTTGAGTTCCTCCTCATCTTCATGCTACTCGCCGAGTCCACTCGAAGGACTCGCCGAGTCCAATCATATCTACACACATGCAGAGGACTTTTGAGTCATGCATGGACTCCTAACTGTAGATCTACCCTTCCCAAGCCTATCCCCCACGTAAAGTTGCAAACTTTACGTGTAGAGATGGAGATCTAGGCAGAATACACCATAAACTAGGGTTTAAGGCCAAGGGGCTTCAAAATCGACTCAAGGGCTGATACTTTATGCTTCTCCAGTCCATAACACACTTGGATCTGAAGTAGCAACTCTAGATCCGGCTTCTAACTCAAAATAATAACATTATGGCTAAAGAGCCTCAACAACCACACATAGATCTAGGTGCAAAAAGGGTCCAGGAACTAGTTTATTACCTCCAAGTGCTCAGAATGAACTCACAATCCCAGATCTATAGCCCCTTCTTGCTCCTCCAAGTTCCTTCTTCCTTTTCCAAGCTTTAATGCACCTTTGAAGGCTCAAATAGGGGATATGACGGCTAGGGTTTGGTATCCAGGGCTAAAGAGGCAGTAAGGAACCCTAGGAAGAAGATTAAGATGTTTTTATAGGCTCCAAGTCCCAAATTCAGGGTTTTCCACGCGCTGCCAGACTCGCCGAGTCCACTTAGCCGACTCGCCGAGTTGGTCACTTACTCCTCGACCCGGATCCCGCTCGGACTCGCCGAGTCCCTCCTTGGACTCCCCGAGTCGCCCCTTAACATTAAGGTTTTCTTTCCTTTCTTGGCCTTCAAAACTTTGGGTGTTACAACTCTCCCCCACTTAAACTAAACTTCGTCCTCGAAGTTTGCCATGGCCCACCGCCTGCGATCTGCCTCCAATTATTCCAACACCAGCTGCCTACCTTCGCTGGTCTTCCACCTGGTCATTCTGACTAGCATCACTCCTTACGGATAATCATCTCGTGTCAATCCTGACCCTGAACATTCTGGAGACACAACTTACTCAACCGTCAATCCTTCTGGTACTCTTCGAGTACTGCACTGAACCCATAGGGGTTCACCCCCTTCTTTCCTCACGCGATTCCCTTGCCTTCCCAAGGTGATGCTCCATAAACAACTATTTCCTCTGTCACTGCGAAGATCCCATCTTCACCATTCCATTATTCCTGCTAAATCCAGTACAGGTCATCACCGTCAATAACCACTGACACTCCTCTCTTGTCATAACTTGGTGTCGAGCACCTCTCGACTCAGCGAACTGAATTCCACCATAACCTGCTTACCCGCACTACTACTGACTGGATATTTCTGCCATTCCTCATCTGCCTTCTGGATGAACTGAGACCACTCTGGTCCCTACCAACCTATCAATATCTGGATTACCGGCTCCCACCGGTAGCTAGTCCCAACACCATCACTAGTCGCTCTCAACGACTTCCAAAGAAACCTCGACCACCCATAAGTGCTCAGTCAATTCTGCCATTCAGGCACTACAAACTTGGGATCCCCGATCCCCTAACTTGACACTAAGGTCCCTACCAGGTCCCACCTACGCTGCTATAACAAACGGGCCTCGCCCACGGGTCCCACCCGCCTCTATCCTTCTAGTCCCACTAGTCTATTCACTCTCGCTCGGGCCTCGCCCACGGGTCTCACCTAACCATACTACTGAGCAACCCTGCTCCCAGGTCTCATCTACACTGCTAATCTCATACGGGCCTCGCCCACGGGTCTCACCCAACTATATCCTGGAGCGGCCTCTCCCAAGGTCTCACCTCGCTAGGGCTATACAGGCGACTCCCTATCATTCTCATCCACTACCTATCCTGATCCCTATCTGATCACTAGAAAATAAGGGCCTCGCCCCAACTCCTCTAACGAAGCGACTAAGGAATGCTACGACTTACCCATAGCCTTACATCACCATCCATTGTTGACTGCTAGTGAATGCTACGGCTGCCCCGTAGTCTTACAACACTTCCACCACTGACTGCTAATACGAAGGCACCCATGTGCCATTAGCTCTCAAGATCCTCATTCCGACTCCCTCGAGTCCTACGGGCGATCCACAACCTGAATTCCAAACCACGAACTAGCCATTACCGTCACACGCTCTAGCTGATGGGGAGTTTCTCAAACTCCCAACCCTGAAATCCTCAATCCATCGAACGCTAAACTACTTCACTTCCTCCTCAAAGGTCACGCACTCCTTCTGGGTCTGCGTGCTCCTACCCTGGCTTACTCGGAGGATTCTCCCCCACTTAGATCCTGCTTACCCCTTGTTGCTCAATGCTCAGAGAGAAAACCCAATCCTTGCTACCATTCCATAATCAATCTGCTGAGGAACCCAAGCTTACCATAGCTAGGGATCTAACCAATCCATCTCTGACACTACACAACCCCGATCTAGCGAGACATACCAAGTCCCTCCCAAGCATGCTACAGTTACTGCATCCTACGTAACTTTCTCCAATAGGGCACATCCCCTCACTACCATTCGAATAACCAAGGTATGCAGATGGCATACAACTCGACCACAATCAACCGCACAAAAATAAAATACTCATACCGATAATGATGCAGAACCATAACAATATAATCATGCACAAATAAAAGAACTGAAAATGGAAATTGCATACCTGCAACGTCCGGCGTTGCTCGCGTCTCCAAGGTCGTCATCTGAAAAGCCCTGCTCCCTGCTGTAGGTGCCTCTACCCGGCCCTGACGGCCATCCGTGATCCTCAAGGTTGCAGGGGCGGGTGCCATCACCCGTCCTACCGAGAACAAACTGGGACACTGGGCCTTCTTGTGGCCCCGCTGGTTGTAGTGAAAACATATCAAGTATGATCCCTGCGCGGCGGTAACAGTACAATCCCTGCTGAAATGACCAGTCCGACCGCACTTGAAACAGCCAGATTCACCACCGCTACCACTCCTGCACGCGCCCCCGTGCGCCCTGCTACACTTTCTGCACCGACAGCGGTCCTGATGATCCCTCGATCTCAAATCCGATCCCTTGGGCCTTTTGCCCGAACCCGCAGCTACCTGAACCTCGTCCGGCTTCCTCTTCCGGATTTGCTCCAAATCAATTTCCCTTTCTCTAGCACGAGAAATCATATCTTCCAACGTCTTACAGCTGGATTTGCTCACGAACTCCCTGATGTCATCCCTCAACATCTCATGGTACCGAGCCTTCTTCATCTCCTCATCCGCGACATACTGTGGTACAAGAAGAGCCCTCTCCCTGAACTTGGTGTTGATCTCCGCCACAGTCTCAGTAGTCTACGTCAAATCCTGAAACTCTCGTGCCAGCTGCTGCACCTCAATCATCGGCGAAAACTCCTCCCTGAACCTGGCCGAGAAATCGCTCCAAGTCATCGCGTCCAACGCAACATCATCCCCCAAATCATGACCAATCTCCTCCCACCAATCCCTCGCTCTGTCCTTCATAAGACAGGAAACGAGTCTAACCTTGTCCCCCTCGGGACACTTGCTCGTACGAAAAGCGTTGGCAACATCAGCCAACCATCTACTGCTAGCAATGGGGTCCCTAGCCCCATGATAATCTGGTGCCCCTCAAGCTCTGAACTCTCGAAATGTCAGAGTACGCGCTCCCATCAATGCCATCATCTCAGTATGGAAGGCTCCCAGCCTCTCATCCAAGATCTCCATTATACCCTCCTTGACCGTGCCAAAGATCACAGGAGTCTGAGCTAGAATATTGCGCGTAACCTCAGCTGATATCAACTCTCTCATCCGCTCCTCAAGCTGCTCGGCCCCTGAACCCGAGCCCGATCCCTCTCCGGCGCCCGATCCACCCGCTGGTCTCTCTCGCAATGTCACCATGCTGGAAATATACCACAACCACTATCAGAATACTCATCACTGATGCGAGACCAAACATACCCTACCAGGTTCCCGGTCTTGTCTTGGCCTTTCCCGAATCGAGTACGGATCCTCTGCTTTCAGTAGTAAGGGCCCATACTACCTTCCACATCTATCCGTACTTTCCTCAGGAACTGCTTCGACTCCACCAGGTCCCTTTTTCCTATTACTACTGCTCCCAGCACTACCTCATCCTAGGCTTACCCTAGGGAAACCTCTGACTCAACTCAAACCAGTCCTCAGCTGCTGAAGGTCTCCTTGTGATGCCAATTAGCCATCACCTGGATACCATCACATGCGACGAGGCTCAGATAATCCTTCAAGTAAAAGACTCGTCCCTACAACGGTTGGACTCAAACAAGAGCTGTGCAATAGGACCAAATCCAGCACTCTAAGATTATTCAACCCTGATCGCATGTGACATGTCGTATCCACCTAATGGCTAACTCCCATCACTCAGAATCCCACAATGCACAAAGCAAGCAACATTCAGACAAGGGAAAATCTAACCATAACATACTCAAGCAATCATATCCACATAGCAAGAATCTTAACTAGCATGCAACACAACTCATAAACTCAGGCATAACCTAAACAGGCTATCCTACTACTGTCTAATCAGCACCACTATGCAGCTCAAAAGCACAAATAACAGGTACATAAGGCATCATCCCTAGATCCTTAGTCCTATTCTAGCATGCTGTTCTACCAACTGATAATTATAACATAAACTTTTATGGGTATTTTGGGGTACTTACTTGAGCTCGGTTGATTGCATGCACCACACCTCTTTTCTCTTTTCAAGGTTCTTTTCTTTCTAAATTCTTTTTGCCTTTCTAAAACTGTTTTTCGTTCTAAAAATTCTTTTCACAAAACTGTCCTTTCATTTTTGAAAACTAAACTGTTTATTCGACCCCTCAGTTTGAGTTCAGGCACACCCGAGAGTATGCCCGAATCCCTCAAACCAAGGCTATGATACCAACTTGTAACGTCCCAAAATTCAAGACTAAAAATTTCTTTTAATAAAACTTTACTTTAAGCAAATTCATCATTTAAAAACATAAACAGCGCATTAGTTTCCAAAATACATGTTCGTTATCAGAGTAACATTCCCAGGCTGACAAATCTATGGTGTGTGCCATGCGATCACCCCGAGCTCCTCCCTCCGCTACTGGAAGTACCTGAAAACAAAACTGGAAACCGTAAGCACGAAGCTTAGTGAGTTCCCCACCTTACCACATACCATGCATAACCACATACTACACATACTGGGCCACGCCCGCTATCCTGGGCCTCGCCCCCTACCTCGGGCCTCGCCCGCTACAACGGCCCCGCCGCTCCTGGCCCCGCCTGGCTTCGAGCCCCGCTCGGATACAGATCTGTTTCACTTAGGCCTCGCCTGTCACAGGGCCCCACCCACTAACATATAATAGCACATACACATATCACATATCATCACATAAGCTAAATATATACTAACGGCTCTTGCTCTAAGGCCTCACCTATCTCTGGTCCCCGCCCGTGTCCTGCTACTGATGAGTCATGGAACCTCGTCCATACTCCTGTTGATAGTGAGATACGGGCCCAGCCCCTCCTCACTCCTTTCCTAACTTGGGCCTCGCCCCTGGACTGCTGCTACTGAGATGTGGAACACCATCCACACTCTGCTATTGGTGAGATACGGGAACTCGCCCCCCCCCCCCCACTCACCTCCCTACCAGGCACATACAAGTATCACACAAACAACAAGTATAAACTATCACATAAACCATTTCTTGGGCACCCGCCCTCTATCATTGGACCTCGTCCGAATATCATACTAGCATACTGTGCCTAGGGCTAACCCCCGGGTCTTCTACTCATAACTACATGGGCCGGCATTGTGGCCGTAGACCCATTCATACAAAGGGAAACTCACCTGCATTGGTTGAACTTGCTGATGATCCCACTAGCTTCTGCCCGACCACTCACTAAACTCCTGCTCTACTTGCTCCCCGAGCTATCAATATCAATGCAATACTTAGTCTAACTGACCCCCAACAGTTAACCAAGTCAATTATGGTCTAAGACAAAGTCCTGGTCAAAGTCAACCTTTCCAGGTCAACCCTACTCGCCGAGTCCACTTACTGACTCGCCGAGTTCATATACTCAGGGTCTTTCCATTCGCGACACGACTCGCCGAGTCCAATGATTTCCAAGTCCTGACCTGTCCAACTCGCTGAGTCTCCACCCGACTCACTAATTCGAGTCTCAACTCGAAGGGTTTGGGGCTTCGCGACCTGACTCGCCGAGTACAAGGCAATCTTCATCCAATTCGTCGAGTTGTTCATCCAACTCGCCGAGTGCATGCCCAACTTCATCCGACTCGACGAGCTGTTCATACCACTCGTCGAGTTCCTCCTCATCTTCATGTTACTCGCCGAGTCCACTCGAAGGACTCGCCGAGTCCAATCATATCTACACACATGCAGAGGACTTTTGAGTCATGCATGGACTCCAAACTGTAGATCTACCCTTCCCAAGCCTATCCCCCACGTAAAGTTGCAAACTTTACGTGTAGAGATGGAGATCTAGGCAGAATACACCATAAACTAGGGTTTAAGGCCAAGGGGCTTCAAAATCGACTCAAGGGCTGATACTTTATGCTTCTCCAGTCCATAACACACTTGGATCTGAAGTAGCAACTCTAGATCCGGCTTCTAACTCAAAATAATAACATTATGGCTAAAGAGCCCCAACAACCACACATAGATCTAGGTGCAAAAAGGGTCCAGGAACTAGTTTATTACCTCCAAGTGCTCAGAATGAACTCACAATCCCAGATCTATAGCCCCTTCTTGCTCCTCCAAGTTCCTTCTTCCTTTTCCAAGCTTTAATGCACCTTTGAAGGCTCATATAGGGGATATGACGGCTAGGGTTTGGTATCCAGGGATAAAGTGGCAGTAAGGAACCCTAGGAAGAAGATTAAGATGTTTATATAGGCTCCAAGTCCCGAATTCAGGGTTTTCCACGCGCAGCCAGACTCGCCGAGTCCACTTAGCCGACTCGCCGAGTTGGTCACTTACTCCTCGACCCGGATCCCGCTTGGACTCGCCGAGTCCCTCCTTGGACTCGCCTATTCGCCCCTTAACATTAAGGTTTTCTTTCCTTTCTTGGCCTTCAAAACTTTGGGTGTTACAGCACAAAATGAAAATCACAGCAAACTTGATAGCCAAAAGCGTTAAACTCCAAAGGCTACTGTTTCTAAGGAGTACATGCTTATATATATATATATATATATATATATATATATATATGTGTGTGTGTGTGTGTGTGTGTGTGTGTGTGTCTGTGTGACCCATGTAATACATGAGTTAATTAAAAATAAGTTAAATATTAAATGTCAAAATATTTGAGAACTTTGAATTTATAAGAAAATAAGAAAAATAATGAATTATTATAATTAAAATTTTTTTTATCTTTTAAATTTAAACAAATAATCTTCTCTAATAAATAAAGGTTTTTTTTTTGTCATTTGTCACACTCTCATTCAAGTTGTCAAATGTCATTTTGTGATTATTTTGAATTATTTTTTTTCCACGTGTCATTTTATGAGTTTTTCTATTTTATTAAATTTAACATAATATTTTAATGTAATAATTGGAATAAATGTAGTATTAAATGGATATCAATTTCATTAATAAACTTTTTTTTTAATTTCAAAATTACTAAAATTAAAGCTCATTAGTTTCTTTTTTTTTATTTAAATTATTTGTTTAAATTTAAAAGATATAAAAATATTTTCATTATAATAATTTATTACTTTGTTATTTTCTTTTAAATTCAAAGTTTTCAAATATTTGAACTTTATATTAAACTTTTTTTTAATTAACATATGTAATACATGAGTCTTACAACTAGTCTATTTTAATAAATTAAGGTTTTTTCTTGCCACATGGCACACTCACATTCAATTTGCCAAATGCATTTTTGGTTATTTTAAATTAATTTTTTTCCACATGTCATTTTATGAGTTTTTCTATTTTATTAAATTCAATATAATACTTTAATATAATAAATACAATAAATATAATAATAAATGGATATCGATTTCATTAATTAACTTACTTTTTAATTTCAAAATTCACAAATTAAAGTTCGTTAGAAAAACTTATAAAATGACATGTGGAAAAAAAATTAATGCATAATAACCACAAAATGACATTTGCCAAATTGAACGAGTGTAACACGTGACAAAAAAATTATTCATTTATTAGGATATATATATATATATATATATATATATATATATATATATATATATATATATATATATATATATCCTAATAAATGAATAATTTTTTTGTCACGTGTTACACTCGTTCAATTTGGCAAATGTCATATATATATATATATATATATATATATATATATATATATATATATATATATATATATATATATATATATATATATATATATATATATATATATATATATATATATATATATATATATATATATATATATATATATATATATATATATATATATATATATATATATATATATATATATATATATATATATATATATATATATATATATATATATATATATATATATATATAAGGTGTCTTTCCGTGTTTATGTGCAATTTAGTGGTGTAAGTCGGAAAACGATTCCAATAATGGAAATAGAGGTACACATACTTAGATATTTAAAGCTTTTGTACATTGTGAAGATCACATCACAGAATTTGACATACATCAATTCCACTTTCCTTCCTACTATAAAAACAATATAATTACATAAATTTGGACATTTTTAAAACTACATCATGCAATGTTTTCAATTTTTCATAGTAGATATAGTTGGATTAGTGAAACTCTAATATGATTATTGAATCTTTGGTTTAAGACCATTAACATTTTGATTATTTGTCATTAACTACTTCGGCTCCATCAACAGTTCATATATCATCTATGTCATCCATAAAATTTTAAAACTTGTTTCTTTCCATTACTGACTTCGTCTGCCGTCTCAGTTGACCCTAAAAAATCTCATCAAATGATATTGCTATTGTTCCTCCCGTTGCAAACCCCTCCATTACTGAATGATCTTTCTGATTTTTATTATAAACCAGAACAAATATTATTATTAAACAAAACATAACTAGCAAAAAAAAATTCATATTATTACCATAATAATCTACTTACAAAAATGATAAATATGTAATTGCACATACCGGTAATCGCATTGTGAGTTTTTCACCGTCAACACCTTAACTTATTGGTAAAAAAAATGTATTGTTACACCATCATCATTACTCTTCACAATGTAGAAATAAAATGGTGTTAGTGTCATGTTAGCAAAAACCGCAATCCTAAAGGATCCCAAAATTCCCCTATCGGTTGCAGTCGACCTCATGGTGCAACCATATTTACCATTTGTTCCATTTTTTTAAAAATGTTACCAATACGCGATAAATTGTGATACAATTAATTTCAAGAAACTATAATTACTATTCCTCATAATCTTTATAATCTAAACTAGTTTATAATCTGTGAAAACCACGGTTATAAAATTACTTCAACTTTCATATTAAAAAATCAAAATTATCAATCAATTATTTTAAATAAATTATTACTTAAGATATATTTTTTAGTTATATAAAATTACAATCGTTGATTTAAATAAATACGTGAAATTATATCACCTTATAATCTGTATTAATTTGTTTTATTTTTTAATCCAATGTATTAATTAATATAATTAAAATGAAAAAAATTAAAATTTAATGTAATTAGGGTGGGAAATTTAAAGTTTAAAATTTGAAATGGATAATTAATATGTTGACAAGTGGCATGATAGGGGACATATAATATTAATGAGGAGTTCTAATATAATGACACTTGTAAATAATAGAATAAACTTATTTATTTATTAAAATAGGGATTAATGTTTGCATGTACTTATGTTACTCACATAGATTATGCAACATCTTTTCTTGTATTATCTGGAAATGAATCATTAATTTAATCAAAATCAGAAAATATAATGGTTTTAATAGACATAAAAATAACATAATGGTTTAATTTTTTTTTTTGGCATAAAGATAAAAACAACAGTTTTTTGTTTACCTGTGTAGTCGGGCCAATATCAAGTGGAACTATTGAACCTGGTTCGAGCTTGGAATAAAGGAAGACCGGCCAAGAATTAAATACACTAATCAACCAACTATAGTTGAATACACTAACCTGATGTGTTGAAACTCGATTCCTATTCTAATTTGAAATGTTATTTTATTTTATACACACTTAGTTGTTATAACATTTATAATTTAGTGGAAGGGAAATTTGAAAAATGTCAATGATCGGTATCATTTTTTCGAAATGTTAAATATATACATAACTTACTAATATTTTCCTTATCCAGAACTTCCATATAATGGTTTTGGTCTCTGCTAGCAAGTATATCGCCATCTATATTAGGATATAATGTTCTTAAAATAGTACATGGATAAAGTGAAAAACTACCCTTATCTTGTAACACCCATAAAAATCACAAGAAATTTAAACTTTTTAAAGCAGCCTAAATTCATAAAATTGTTTACAATCATTGTTTTCAAAACAGTTTCAAACATCAGAGTCTCCCAAAATTATAAGTCATAAACCAAGAGGATGTGTACGGTCACGCCTTCATCTTCCCGCGGTCATTCGAGGTACCTGAAACATAACCCAAAATTGTAAATTGTCACAACTAGCCTTTTTGGCTAGGAAATTTCACCCTCAAGTAAGCAAGGACTATTGTGAGACTTGTGCTAACACACCTAAGTGTTCAATATGAGTTCCTAAGGAGCCATATAGTGTTAGAATGCAAATCTCTCCCAAATCTCCCTAAGTATGTGAAGTCTCTCCCAAATCTTTCTAAGTATGCCAAATCTCTCCAAGTATAGTGAATCTCTCCCAAATATCTCCAAGTATGTGAAATCTCTCCTAAATCTCTCCACATATCTCAAATCTCTCTCAAATCTCCCTAAGTACCTTCCTCAGTCGAAAACAGCTCAAAACCGGAAGAGGAAACCCCAAAAGGAACCCTCTTGCTCTTGAACCCTCTTGCTCCTGAACCCTCTAGGTCCGGAATCCTCTTAGTCCGGAATACCTTCTTAGGAGCCAAAAGGAATTACATTTCGGAACCTTCCTGTTGACTCCAGAATTTTGAGAAATGCTCCGAAAATTAACTACAACTTCGGAATTCGCCTCTAAGTTTCGGATTTTAGACCATTTCGCACCTTTTTAGCATTTTAAGGTATTTTGACGTTAGGAATCCTACCAAACTCGTGTTTTTCTTAACTAAGACCCCTAAAACCCCTATTTAATACTAAAATTAATTATTTTAAGCATGTTTTTCATAAAAATAAATGTTTGGGATTTAGGAAAACCTTATCCTAAATCAAGATAAGGACAAAGAGGTTGACTTTGTGATTTGATGAAATCTTCATTTCCCATGCAAATCACAATATCCCATGCTTTACCCACCAAATATCCATACATGGATCACCAGATCCCCATGCACCACAGATTCCCTCCCTTTTCTCACTCTTAAGCACAACAGTAGAAGGAAATTTGGACCTTTCATATTTCCCTCTCATTTTCTCTAAAGATTCATTTCAAGAGCAAGAACAAGATCTAACTGAAAACAAAATTCTAAATCTCTCCCTGCAGTTGTAAGGTAAATTCCTCTACTCATCTAATATTTTATAATATCCCAAGATGAATCCATATTATTTTATTCATAATAATATGTGATGAACACCTTAAAGATAACCTTCCTCCCAGGGAAGTTCCTCATTTCAGCCAAGAGTTTAAGCTTGAGATCTTCACTCCATAACTCCAGACAACTCCTCAACTAACTCAAGGTGAGCTTCATACCCCACATTTTTCAATGTTTTAATGTTTTTGGGGGAGGGTACAAGTCAAATCTTGCCTAAATTCTTAAATGATTGCATATATACGTATGTTTGTATGTGTGTGTGAAATATTATTAGATTAATATTTTAGTAATTTACTCATGAACGTAAGATTTCACAATTTCATAAAGAACAGAGGATACTTTGGGTACAAAAGAGCCTCCCAAATATTGGGTGTGTCCAGTTTAACCCATTTATCTACGCTTTCATGTCTAGAGATAGAAGTTATAAGAAGGGACCTTGATAAATGGACACCATATCTAGTAATTTTTGAAAATGGAAACTTTGTGACTATTTGCAAACTATCAGGGAGTATTTTATAAATATTCAATATAAGTTTGCGTCAAGAAAATATACAAAAAGAGCCTTTATGACAGAGATATTTGCATGCCATAAGCTGTTGTCGTAAAACCTCCAAGAACATAAGTAATGTTCTATATGTCATAAACAGAAAATGCGTGTCATAATCGGCAGTTATAAATTTATACAAATTATAACTTGTCACTTTTTCTCTTGATTAAAATGACTTATTTTTCAATAAACGAAGAGGAACAAACACGAACACCAAGTTAACGAGCACAATCAACGATATGGAACGAGAACGATTTTTCTATTCAATGAGTACGAATTTCGTTATTTATCTAACAAATAATGTATCCTTAACGATTTCTCAAAAGGTTGTTAATATTCTAGTCAGACAAATCTCAAAGTACCTAAATATGAATATATTAGTGTACATCTAAAGTCCTGTAAGGAGTTATAGCCAGTCTCCTGGAGGGGGAGCAGGAATTTGTGTATAGATCTATACGGGGTTGACACCCCACACCTTCGTTGTTCACTACAGCTAGACAGGCCAGTCTAGGGTGACAAATGTCTTTTCCAAACCGAGGGTGCTTGAGAAACGCCAACACAGGCCTCCGTCATGATTAGTATGGTTATAACGACTCACTAGAATATGTTTTATTAACTAGAAATTTATGCAAGGAAAACTTCATAAATAACTTTTAGCACGTTGTGTTGACTGTCCTACATGAGATAGGTGACAGTTTGTATTTGTTGTGTTGATTGCCCTACATGAGATAGGTGATGGTCCGCATTTGTTGTGTTGGCTGCCATTTTTTCATCGCGTATAATGTCCATAATTACCATGTTGACTTTTTCTCCTAACAAGTATAGAGTCGAAATACTGCTATTTTACAAATTAAAAAGCGTAGGACTATATGGGAAACGTTTGTAAACGATTTTGAAAACGATAAACTAACCTACACATATACATAGTTGGAACTAGAATTTCGAATACTTTATAACAGAAAATATAGGATTTTTTGGAGAAAACGAGTTTTCTACGATTTCGATAACGATAAATTAGAACGCCCAATAAATTTTACTCGATAAGAGGAACAAGATTTCCAACCATATTTCCTTTTGAAAATAAGGGATTTTCCTTGAAACGATTGACTATTACTATTCAAAAGAACTATTCTCGTACACAGCTTGCTTTTACAAATCACACTACTTTTCAAAATCATTCCTTACAAGGATGAACGAAAATAATGACATACGTACATATATCTATGATTATCAAGGCAAGACTCCAAATGATTTTATAGAAAATATCGGATTTTCTGAAAGTACAATGAGAATGATTCTAAAAAAGTGTAAACGGTTTTATATAAAAATGCCTATAACTCACTAACTTTTTAGTTGACGCTTTTCAAACGACTTGTATTCTCAGGGATCTAGTAAACAGGTAACAAGGGACGCAGATGCTGGACTATTTAGCTGTAGTTTGGAATTTTTCTGTTTATGTCTCTTTTGTGTAATTCAAAGAACAAATACAATATGTAAAAAATGTAAGTTTGTCATCTCAATGTATGATGTTTGGATTGCTCTGTTTCATGTATATTCAGTTGTTATGATATTGCACAATGAAGTCACCCACCTCCGGACGTTTCCGCCGTCTGGTCCGGAGGTGTGACAGATTGGTATCAGAGCATTGTTTATAGTAAACTGGTATATCTAGACATACAAGATATACAACTATAAATACAATGGGACTAAAGAGAACTCTGTCTAAAAGTATGCTTTAAGAAGATAAGTATTTTATAAAAGTATACAAAATTACTAACCCAGTATCATAACGAGGTGAAACCAAAAGTAGCTAAAGGTTGAACACTACAGTCAAACCTGGGCAGCTATGTAATCATATATGGGATCAATATAGCATGATCAACTATATTTATTTGAGATATGGTCAACATGTGCTTGGGAGTGATGGTGGTGTTGCAACAAACCTAAGATCTGCCAATTATGCGCACAACAAACCTAAGATCTACCAATTATGCGCACAAGAGAATACTAAAACACTATAGGAGTATTTTAGGATACTATACCCCCCCCCCTCACACCTAAACTATCCCCGTATACCTCGTGTCGCGACTCTTGCGCCAACGATGTAGTTGAAATTCCTCGCCAAGACTTCTGCTACCCCGTCACGGTGATTGCGAATGGGACAAGAAGAGACCAAAAGAAGTCCAAGAGGAAAATCCAGAAATGGATCCTAAGGAACATCGAGATATGAATCGTGAAAGGAGGATTCCGACTAAGAACCTAGCAAGGATAAAAGCGCCAAGGAAACCCTTGACGAAGCGCCACCCAATTGATAGTAGATCAGAGACTCTTTCACCTTTCCCTTCCCAGATACATAAATACCCCATATAAGTACTCCTACAGTGAACATACCTAAAAACAAAACGATACCCACGCAAAAACAAGATGAGAAATTGGATCCTATCCCATCTAGAGCATATCTCCTCGAAAGACAATCCGATCCACAATTGACGTGCACCAAACTCCGATAGCCAACACACTCATGAATCAGGCATCGCCTCTGTCTAGGCCACAAGTTGTTGGATTAGTGTCTAAGTCCATAACTATTTTGGTATGTACTTGACCCGATTGTGCATGGTCCTTTTGAGTTGCCTTCACCAAAGCAACTTGATAGGATGATTTATGGAGAAAGAGTATTAATTATGATTTATTAATATATTATATGAATAATATATTAAAAGAGAAATCATATTGTTTAATTAATAATAGTCAAGAATTAATAAGAATTAATTTTGTGGCTAAAAGACATTAATTAAATAAAGGGGACTAGAATTGTCAATTGTGTGATAGTTGAATATTGGGCTAATGGACTCCATATTAGAGGGGTGGACGAATTTGATGGGGAAACCTATTAGAAATCGTCCAAGGCCTCTAAGAAGGGAGTCCATGGGCTGCTTAGGGCCTAAGCAGTCAAATTATGGTTTCCTTGTTTGATAACCCTAATAGCCTCACTATTTAAGGACCCCTAGAGCACCAAAAACGTGGCCAAGGAGTTTCCTTAGGGTTTCTAGACGTTTTTGGGTGCCTCTCCTCTTTTCTTAAGTCATCCTCTTGCTCTTGGCGTTTGTGAGCCATTAGAGGTACTACACTTGTGGTACTTGCTTTCAAAGCTAAGGAGATTCAAGGAACTAGTTGTTATTACTATATAACAACAAAAGGTATGTATTCTATTCTTCTATGTGGATTTCGAAAATAGTACTATCATGCCAGGTTTCTTTTTGTGTTCATAAAGTTGTATAACTAATAGTGATAACATAGATCCAACTCTAGGGTTGCATGCACACATAAGATTATTTGTATAAACCCATCAGTGGTATCAGAGCCATTGGTTTTTGTTTTCAATTAGCATTATACAAATGTATGAAGTTGACATATTAGGGTTTATGGCTAATAAACCCTAGGAGGCATGAATTTTCAATATTAGGGTTCTTGAACCCTGTTTTTCGAAAATTGACTAGGGTTTCCCAAACCCTTTCCTTAGCCTCCAAGATTTCGAATTCTAGGGTTTTCCAACCCTTGGATTTCGAAATTGCCTCCTTCCCCATGATTAGATCCTAAATTTTAGGGATTTGGATAATGTCATATCTTGTAATTATCCTTTAAATGTTTAAATTTGGTAATTAAAGATTTTGAATTATCCCATCCTATAATTTCGAATTCTAAGGGATTTAAGGGATTAGGTTAAATTATTTGTTTAATTTAAAAGATATCCTTACCAAAATAGAAGATAATTGTCAAATTAATTAGATAATCATTGTCTTATGTGATAAACTTGATTTATTTGAATTATTTGATAGATTATCTTGCAAGAAATTGAATTATGTCATATTTAGATAATTACTAATTAATTGGTTAATTATTATTATTTGTAATTTGATGTAGAATGTTCTTGATTACGTTTTGAAAAGTTTCAAATTTTTCCCTCAAGTTTTGGAATTTAATTTTGATTAAAAGTTTAATTTTTGAAAGTCTAAATTCTAAAACCCTAATTTTGAAAGGTTCAAATTTACACCATTGTGGTTTATTGATTTAATTACAAGTTTAATTAAAAGAAAAAATTAATAAGCCATAAATAAAAAGGTTTAAGACCAATTAAATTAAAGGTATAATTAATAGTTTAAACCACCTAGTATTTTAAAAGTGTAAAATACACCTTATACTATATATAACATTAAAAGTCTAATATCATATATGTATAACTTAAACTGCTAGTCTTACCGTTAGTAGGCCTCATTCACGAAGCCGATCTATAAGGGGGGTATAAGGTTATGGCATATAAAATAGCCGTTTAATGGGTGTCCACTCTTACCCACCGCTTCCTTGATTGGCGGAGGGTCGTTAGCCGAACGGGTAGGATAGGGAAAACCCTCTCCTCATTAAAAGTATAATGAATAATAAAGTAACTAAATGTTTACAAAATTCCCAATCTTAGTTAGTTTAGGCAAAAGTGAATTGATGCAATTCCATGAAATTACACTTTGTACCCTTGCTAAGACGTTAGTGGAGCGTGTGTAGTTAACCGGCACACTAATTGAGTTCTAATCAAAGGTGGAAAAGGGTGACTCGATGTTTGTCATAGTTTGGTGGAGCGTGTGTGGTTAACTTGCACATCGAATAAGCGACTGTAACATTGGGGGCACCATGTACATTTGCATGGTTATTCACACCCTGTTTTGTGATCCTCGGCATCCCAGTCACAAATCGAGGGGCATATCGAGATTTAAACATGCCATTGAAAAGTTCAATGAATCTCAAAAGATCTAGGAGTTTTCAATACATTTAAAACTTAAATTTCCTTTTCGTTTTTCATGGTGGAAATTGGTAAATTGTCATTTACCTACCTTCAAATATTTTGCAACTAGATTAACACATCCCTCTTCTAGGTTGTAGAGTATTGTGTTGGATCCTAGCCTCAATGTTTCATTTGGGTGTTACATCAAGGATTCTAATCAACTTAACTTGAATTTTCTCCCGTTTTGTAGATGTCTAGTTATGACAATCATGGTCTTCCCAAATTCCATGAAACAAGCTTTCCAAATGAAGATGATGTTCCACGATATAATCGAGGAACAAGAAATCATGATTCACTTCCTCCACTTCCTCCAATTATTATCCCTAACCCACAAGTTCGAAGGCTTGAAAAGTTCAAGATCACTCAAGCCCTTTTGGCAAGTAAACACAAAATGGGAAACCTGTGTGTGCACATGTCTTATAGATGAAGTCACAAATTGATAGGTTAAGGATGTTGGGTGTCGAGATTTTAGGTGAGTTGGCTATTGACTGGGTTCTTCAGTCGCTTCCTGAATCATATAGTGAGTTTATTAGAGAGTACTATATGATGGATCATTACGTGACCCTCATTGATCTCACCTATTTGCTTATAGCTGCTGAATCAGCAATGATTTGGCGTGCTAGTCAAGCAAATTTGTCTGGTGAATCAAAATTCCAAACTTCAATGGACATTGAAAATGGTGACATTGGAAAATCCAGAAAAGGTAAAATCTGAGATAGTTCCTTGTGCCATTCCAAAAGAGTCCATTTGCTTTTATTGCCAAAAGAAGGGGCATTGGAGACAAAGCTGCCCTATTTACCTGAGAGATCTAAGAGATGGGAGAGTCAAGATGTACGGCTCTACTTCAGGTAAAATCCATTAACTAACTCTTTTAAGTTCCTATTCTAGATTCTTAATACATTATGTGATAAGATTACATTTTGATGTTTTGTAGGATCGAAGAAAAGAGAGGAAGCTTAAGGGAAGAAGTGAGTTGAATCTAATCGTGAAGAAATGGATTTCGATCACATTGCTTGAAGATTAGTTTTGAGCTACTACTTGGAGTTAGAATAGATTGTTAAGAAATATGTAATAACATACTTTTTCAATTGAATTGCATTGTAAGGACAAAATTTTCCGCAATAAAATAAATTTTGATTTTATCTTATTTATTTATCCTTGCAATGACGTGTATGAAAAAATTGATGTTTGAAGGTTTCTATTATTAGCAATAATGGATTTGATTTTTAATTATGATATTTGTGGAGATGTCAAGAATTTACCAGATAAGGAGAGTTTCTCATCGCCCAAGTTTCAATTGGACAGAAACTTGGAATCATACAACTTGATTGCGTTATGAATGAAAACTTTTATATTTGGAAATTAGACTAATTCTTTGACAAAGTGTCAAGTGAAGGACTAGGAGACCGAGTACACTAGGTTGTGCGTTGATCAAATCCACCACAAAGAGAGATAAGATATTCGTCGTGACTAACTAAAAGTTTAGTAAATATATACTTATAAGATTAAGTGTAATTCTGAGTTGATTGAAAGAGTTTAAATGAATAGCAGAACGAATAAAGAAGAATCAAGTAGGCAGAAAGATAAAAGTTTCTCTATTCTAAGAAGAAGGGAGAGTACCTTTTATTGTGTTTTATGATAAGTCTTAATGATTAAGAACCATATCTCAATTGATCCTCTAAGTGAGTCTTAGTGCATTTGTATGTCTAAGAAGAGGAATCGAGAATTGTTGAAATGGTTAAATCAAGAAGTCAACCATACTTCATTCCAATATCAAGTCTTAGAGTTATACTCCAAGATTGTGAATTGAGTGACAAGTCTTAAGAAGGTTTATAACACTCAACAAATGTGGAATTTGGAAAAGTTTTCTTATTCTTGCCCATTTGAAATTGGTAAGTTGTGTTGTCTTGGATAAGACAAAGACCAACTAGGACCAATTATGTGAAGTGTTTTGTCTTGATAAGAACTACAATAACTCTTGAATATTTGTTTTGTCTAGAAAAGTTTTCTGACAAGAGAATCATATATGTCAAGAGGTCAGTGGGAGTTTTAATGATCTTGAAAAGTTTTCAAGAACTAATCAAGAATAAACCTAATCAACAATCACTACCACACGACTTGAGGTTCGTAACCTATTCGTGTCATTCCAGTTTAGTCAACTATGCATGTGAGTTCTATGAGTTCTCAATAGATTGCATAAGGGCAAGGCACCTTGATCAATGGAAGGTACATTGAATTATAGGGGTGAGCTGCTAAATAACTTGGAAGCAATGATGGGACCCTTAATGGCAAGAAATTAAGAAGAACAAGTTTTGTCCACTAGAGTTTGGATTTGTCACTAACATTATCTTGTGATTATGGTTATGACAAATTCACTTGGATAAGAGCACATACACAATAAAATCTAAGTGTCATAAGGTTTCACTCCTTCATGAAAATGATTGTGAGGAAACGCTTTCACTAAGAGAGATTTTGAAGATAACATTATGTAATTTGGGTTTCTCAAATTCAACTATGATTACGACATCCCTCTTCATAGTTCGAATTGTGGGAAATGGCAAATAGGTTTGAACATTTTAGACTTATTGCTATAAGTTCTAGAATCGTTTAGACACACACATAAGTTATCTAAGAAAAGGTGTATGAGGTTGAGAATCTTAGATAAAGTCTTATCGAAGCGTCTTAGTATTAGAAATATGAACTTACGAAACTCAATAAGCATTGTTTTCTAGAAGTTCAACTGTTTTCTGAATACATGTCAAAGCTAGTGGGAGCATAAGTGTTATGCTGGTATAAATATAATCATCATGTTAGTGGGAGCATGATAACTATGGTAAGTTGCAAGTTAGAAATATTAATTATAGAAAACAAGTGTTTTAATTTGCAAAGTTGCAAGGGTTGAAAAGTTGTTTTGCTATAATTAAGGGAGAGAATATTGTACTTCGTTTCGAAATCTAAGAGCTTAGATCGAGAAATTTTAACAAATTTAGTCAAATATATGAATTACATTCTCAAAATTCGATTATGATTACGGCATCCCTTTTCTTAATTCGAGTTTTGAGAACATGGTAAATAGAAATATTATGGCAAAAGACTGATAAAGTATCACGTCTTTATGTAAGACATTATGCTTCGTGTTCCATACGCTTCGAGTATAGGATCGATCATATATGCTGTAATAATTGACCGTTCTAAAATTTTCCAAATGCCTGGAGCATTAAGAGGGAAAAAGGACTAGAACCGGACATGACTAAGTTTATTAAACAACTATCAAAGGACAATCTAAGGTTCGCCAAGGATTGGTTGCATGTGAATAGTTGGAAGTATAGTAGTGGATGGACCATACTGACATTATTATTACAAGATTTGATAATGAGTTGTCATATGGAAAATGTGGAAATGCTTCCATATTGGGAATTGGACGTTAAGAATCTATATGTCTAGATTAGAAACTTTTATGCAGAAGGATATTCAAACGAATGTACCTTGAATATGAGACTTCGTATCTATGGAATTGTTTTGCAACAATCTCCAGTAGAGGACTTTGTAATTTCATTGGCAATAGTCTTTGTGACTTTAGTGCAGTGACATTACGAAAGGATCGTTGCATAAAATGTTAGAATATAACATATTCTATAAGTGGCAAGAATTTGATATTCTTACACATGTGATAAGGATCGGGAGTTATGAAATGATTATGATTGAAAATGTGTTCATTTGATCTATTTCACAAAGTAAGGACCATAGGTAAACATTGTGTGCATGCTAAGAGCATGGGACAATTGTAGTAATAATTCAAGTAATAAGTTAATTAACCGAAACAACAAATAATAAGTAATCGATATGGTGATAAATAAAAGGTGTTTTATTTATACTCAAAGGTTTGAGACCATATAGGATTAGTATTATTCTTGTGTTTCACTTTGCATATTTTGACTTCCTGAATAATTAATTATTTGGGAATAATCAAATTATTCGAATGGTCCACAATCATTCATATGTTGGAAGTAGGTATGAATGAAGACTGTCATGAATTGGTTTGTAGATTTTCTAAAGTGTATTAAACATAGCAAAGGTTTACTGCAACGTTCATGAGTGCTTATGAATATGATTTTGAGCATTGTATTAAACTCACGCTCATAAGAATCACTTCATGGATTTTATCACGAGTGATTGTGAGTCGATAATATTGTATATTCTTGAAACCGAGACGTGTGAGTTGTTATTTACTGGTCGGTTGCACATTGATGATAAGTAAATGCACCAGTAACTTGGTGTTATAAAACTTATTGTTGTGTGTGATTCGATGAGTGAATGCAAGCGAGCATATGAGTCAAAGTTTATCCATTCCTTTTACCCAAAGTAGGATAAAAGCGATATCTGTGGGCCCCTCGATGATTTAGTGATGACACCTAAGCGTTTGGCCAAGCCGAGAGTAAGTTGATGTGTTTAATTGTAGTCTGTTGTCAGTCGTCATAAATCGGAAGTCGGGAAACAATATAGAGAGACTGATTAAAATTCATGTCTTATGTCTATACGATATCTTAAGAATGGAGGATTATATGATCCCTTATCTAAAGGACACGTTTCTGATAAGATCAGAGTTGACAGCAACTATTGAAAGCTACGATTGCTAATCAGGATCTGAAGTCATACGCAAAATAGTTATTAGACTTATCCAAGTGGGAGACTGTTGGATTAGTGTCTAAGTACATAACTATTTTGGTATGTACTTGACCCGATTGTGCATGGTCCTTTTGGGTTGCCTTCACCAACGCAACTTGATAGGATGATTTATGGAGAAAGAGTATTAATTATGATTTATTAATAAATTATATGAATAATATATTAAAAGAGAAATCATATTGTTTAATTAATAATAGTCAAGAATTAATAAGAATTAATTTTGTGGCTAAAAGACATTAATTAAATAAAGGGGACTAGAATTGTCAATTGTGTGATAGTTGAATATTGGGCTAATGGACTCCATATTAGAGGGGTGGACGAATTTTATGGAGAAACCTATTAGAAATCGTCCAAGGCCTCTAAGAAGGGAGTCCATGGGCTGCTTAGGGCCTAAGCAGTCAAATTAGGGTTTCCTTGTTTGATAACCCTAATAGCCTCACTATTTAAGGACCCCTAGAGCACCAAAAACGTGGCCAAGGAGTTTCCTTAGGGTTTCTAGACGTTTTTGGGTGCCTCTCCTCTTTTCTTAAGTCATCCTCTTGCTCTTGGTGTTTGTGAGCCATTAGAGGTACTACACTTGTGGTACTTGCTTTCAAAGCTAAGGAGATTCAAGGAACTAGTTGTTATTACTATATAACAACAAAAGGTATGTATTCTATTCTTCTATGTGGATTTCGAAAATAGTACTAGCATGCCAGGTTTCTTTTTGTGTTCATAAAGTTGTATAACTAATAGTGATAACATAGATCCAACTCTAGGGTTGCATGCACACATAGGATTGTTTGTATAAACCCATCACAAGTAACCCAAAGTGACTCCCGATTTCCAACCATCTAGCATAATGGAGACCGTAAGCAAAGCACGTTATATGGGAATGTAAATCCAATCCCCCACGAGTAACAAGAACGCCATTCCAAACGCCTTACGAAACCCACCAGTAGGACCAGAAAACTATGTAGACCATGTGCACTCTTTAAAAGAGAAAATGACCATTCGGAGACCACAACTCATAGAAATCAAGGCAAAGACAGCCTCAGTAGTGTCAAGAAACTTCATTGCGATCATTGCTGCTTTCACTACACAGGAGAGAACTTCTCATAATTCTCATAAATTCGCTTTTACCCTCACACCCACAAACTATGGGTATTGGAAGGCCATGCTAAAACCCTTTCTCGTCTCCAACAATCTGTTCGGTTATGTCGATGGTACAATACCATGCCCTGAGCCCAAAGTCGGCACAGGAGAGACAATTACAAACAATCCTAGTTGCTCTCGTTTGATTTCTAACAATGCTCATGTCCGTATGATCATCATCTCTACCATCTCAGAGGCTTCCTTCCAGCATGTTCAGGGTACTACCTCACGAGATCTATGGCTACAATTAGAACGTGTTTATGCCCCAACCAATTCTTCAAGAGAGTATACATTAAAAACCCAGTTGCTAAAACTCACCATGAAAGGCGATGAAACTCCTCTTGCCTATCTTGCACGTGCACAAGAATATGCTACTGCACTTGCTAATATTGGTGAACCTGTTAAAGACAAGGATCTGGTTCTTCTTGTTATTTCTGGGCTACGTGAAGAGTATAACGGACTCAAGTCTACCCTCTTAGCTCGTCACCCACCTGTTACTTTCATTGAGCTACATGCCCTTTTGAGTGATCATGATTATATGATAAATAAAAATCTTACTGTTGTCCCTGCATCACAGCCACACGTGTTTGCTGCTTCAACAGAAACATCACTCAACATTAACAATTTTCAAAGCCAACTTCAGTCTCTACAAAGCATGGCGTCCCATCTTGGCTTCCAACTTAATCCAATTGCTCCACAAAGTGTAACTCCTCAAGCTTTCTATGCCTCACGGCCCCAAACAACAACTACAGAGGCAATCGTCGAGGAAACTCGCGTGGGAATTTTTAGAATCGATCTCGTGGTGCCAAATCAGGTCCCTCCAGACAATTCTCTTGGGCCTCCACACAAAACATTGTATTTGGTCATTGCAACCGTTGTGGTATTGGCCATCTTCCATCTCAGTGTCCAAATAACCAAGATGCAAGTAACTCGCCAAAACCGAATTTGCAGGCAAATTTCGCAACCTTTGCTAACAATGTCTCTACTTTAGGCACTACTTGGTTCCCTGACACAGGTGCAAACTCCCACACCACACCAGATCTGTCCAACCTTGACACCTCCGATATCTATCGTGGTCCTGATTCTCTTCAAGTTGGTGATGGTAACCCTCTTCCTATTCTTCATATTGGATCCTCAAAATGTTATTCATCTAATAAAACCTTTAATCTTTCCAATATTCTTCATGTTCCTGATATCAAGAAAAATCTCTTGCAAGACAACAATGTTTTCTTTGAATTTCACTCCCCTTTCTTTGTTGTGAAGGACGAACGTACTCGCACCACTCTTCTCACGGGATCAAGTAATAACGGTCTCTACTCGCTTCATCTTCCAAGTTTCAAGCCTTTACCAAAGTTGGCTCTCACAATAACTAAAGCTTCCTCAAGAATCTGGCACCACCACCTTGGTCATCCACATCAACGTGTTTTTGACACTATTGTTTCTAGTTGTTCGCTTCCTGTTTCTACAAAACATTGTTTAGATTTATGTTCCGCTTGTCAGTTAGGGAAATCTTCCAAACTTTCTTTACCTAGTTCATCTTTTTGAAGCAATAATATTTTAGACTTAATTTATTGTGATGTTTGGGGTCCCTCACCTACTTTATCATTTGATGGTTGTCGGTTCTTTTTACTTTGTGTTGATCATCACTCTCGCTATATGTGGTTTTTCCCATTGACACATAAATTTGATGTTTTTCAAACTTTCACCAACTTTGTCAATATGGTAGAACGACAATTCAATACCAAACTCAAAAGTGTTCAAACCGATTGGGGAGGGGAATTTCGTAATCTACCTTCCTTTTTCTCATCACTTGGAATTATTCATCTTCGCTCATGCCCTTATGCTAGCGAGTAAAATGGTTTTGTTGAGCGATGTCATCGTCACGTGGTTGAAACTGGCCTTACTCTCCTTGCTCATGCCAATCTTCCCCAACGATTTTGGCAGTTTGCTTTTGAGACAGCCGTGTATCTTATCAATCGCTTACCATCTCGAACCTCATCCAATAGATCACCTTACCAACATGTCTTTAGTCGAAAACCTGACTACACCTTTCTTTGGGTTTTTGGATGTGAATGTTTTCCACATCTTCGCCCGTATAATAGATACAAAATGGATTTCCGCTCGGCTCCTTGTACATTTCTTGGTTATAGCCCACTACACCATGGTTACCGGTGCCTTGACACCTCTACGGATCGAATCTACATTGCTCGCCATGTTCGATTTAATGAGAATGTTTTTCCGTTCAAACGCCCACCTCCTCCTAGTACCACTCCTACCGCTATGTATGTTTCGTCTCTACCAAGTTTTATAACCGATCCTACTTCTACTACTACTATTGATGACTCACCTCCAACCATACCTCCTGCATCTCCTATAACTACTCATTTGGCAGCATTGCCACCTATCACCACCGAAACTACCTCGACTGAGTTGTTTGATACCTCTCTTGTTGCCATGCCACCTCCTGCTCCACGCACCCGTCCCCCACATTTACGCCCCAACTCGAAACGAACTACACCTTATAGCCCCTCGGCATATCATGCTACTGCTTCTATTACCGAACCTACCTCATTTTCGGTTGCGAGCAAATCTCAGGAATGGCGGAATGCCATGTCAGAGGAATACACTGCTCTTATAAAAAATGGTACTTGGACTCTTGTCCCTCCAGTTCCTCATGTCAACATCATAGATTCCAAATGGGTTTATAAACTTAAGCGAGACCCCGAGGGCAATATTTCTCGCTACAAAGCATGACTTGTAGCAAAGGGTTTCAAACAACAAGCGGGTGTTGACTATCATGAAACTTTCAGTCCTGTGATCAAAGCCACCACAATTCGGGTTGTCCTCTCTCTTGCTGTAACTAACAAATGGTCAATTAGGCAATTGGATGTTCAGAATGCATTTTTGCATGGTGACTTAAAAGAAACCATTTACATTTGGCAGCCACAAGGATTTGTTGATCCTTTTAAACCTGGTCATGTGTGCCTTCTTCACAAGTCTTTGTATGGTCTCAAGCAAGCTCCACGAGCTTGGTTTCAACGCTTGTCCATTGTGTTGCATCGTTTTGGTTTTTCGGGGTCTCGCACTAACCCATCTTTATTTATTCTGAAAACAGGTTGGACTCAAATTTACATTCTAGTCTATGTGGATGATATCATTATTACAGGTAATGATGATGCAATGATTGCTCACCTCATTCAACAATTGGGTTCCACTTTTTCCATTAAAGACCTTGGTCAACTGCATTACTTCTTGGGCATTGAGGTTGTTTCTCGTAATTCTGACCTCATATTGTCCCAACGGAAGTATATTTTGGATGTTCTTCATCGTTCGGGTCTCAAGGATTGCAAATCGGTCCAATCTCCAATGACCACCACTCAGGTCTTATCTATTGGTGACAGTCCTCTCTTGTCGGATCCGACTATCTATAGACAACTCGTTGGAGCTCTTCGGTATGCTAGTATCTCTCGTCCTGACATTGTTTATGTCGTTAACAAAGTGTGTCAATTCATGCATGCTCCTACCGAAAACCATTGGTCTGCTGTCAAACGCATCTTGCGGTACTTACAGGGCACGATTGATTTTGGACTTCTCATTAGGCATGATTCGGGTTCCTCTCTCCAAGCCTTTACAGATGTTCATTGGCAACACTCTGCATTTGATTCTTTACATGCTTTCTCGAATTTAGACTGGGCAGGATGCCCTGATGATCGACGTTCCACGGGAGGATTTGCTATATGTAACGCCCGTAGATTCGAGCTAGTCAAATTAGAGACGATAAACATCAAAAATGACTTTTTGATGGAATATTATTTAGAAGGATTAATCTTAACCAAGTTGTAGTATATGTCACAAGGTTTCCGTGCATATAAAGAACGCCAAAATCCGAATTATAACGAAGAAGTTATGACCTGTCGAAGTTTCGCGGCAGGACCGACATGACCCAGCGCGACGTAAATAGTGAACTTAAGATAGATAGATATCTATCCTTAGTGATCTAAACGAGAGTTGAAGATTACTTCGATAGTAGTCCAACGATAAAAAGACAGACGAAAACAGAGTTTAGATGAAGGAGTTATGAATTTCGAACGGAGTTTTCCTGTCCCGGCCTACTAAAGATAATATATAAGTAATATACTTATAATATATTAAAAATAAAGTCAAAATTAGCCAATGGCGTTTAAACAAGAGTTGTAGAGCATAATCTTACCTACGTGTCTATATAAAGAACGTCGAAAACGGAGTTCGTATGCGAAAGTTATGAATTTCTGAAGTTCGGGGCGCGAACCCCAAAGCTGTGTCAGAGACCACGACGTGGCAAGCAGTGCCACGACGTGACAAGTCTTCTGACACCTCCGGGAGTCCCCCAGATGCAACTTGAGATGACGCATGCAATGACGTTCAAGCCCACGACGTGGGAGAAGTTCCCACGACGTGGAAAACGAGAAAACAGCCCTATAAATAGATTTGAAGGGGTAGCCGTTTGTGGTTGCCAAATCTATCTTCTCTCTCCCATATTACATCGTTTTACGTGCAATTTTAACCCCCTGAAGCCCCGGTATCAACCCTAAGACCCGAAGCAAGTCCCAAAGCCCAAAGATCCCGAGAAGAAAAGAGTTTCCGAGCCGAAGCTCTGCCTGCGAGAAACCCGGTGTGTGAAGTGATCCTGGTTTCACCGAAGAATAATACTTCTACAAGCCGTAGTGCTGTCCGATCATCTTCTGATCAAGTGAGTGTATAGTCACTTCCGTCTTACACATAGATATGAAGTATTTTATAAAATACGTGCTATGTGTATATATATTGTTGTTTATATGAGTGAGTGTGTGGTCACTTTCTTCTAACACATAAATATTAAGTATTTGCTATGAAATATGTGCTATGTGTATAATATAAAGTTGTTTATATGTGTGAGTGTGTGGTTACTTTCTTCTAACGCATAGATATGAAGTATTTGCTAACAAATACGTGTTATGTGTTTATACATTGTTTGCTTATTTGAGATGAGTGTGGAATGGACGTTTTATATAGTTTTTAAATGAGTTAAACTGTATATGTATTTTATATATGCGAATATGTTGGGTAGAACATGGGTAGATGAGATAGTTGGTATGTGATAAAATGAGGAGGTATGAAAGATGCTTAAGAATAATATCGGTAGATGCACCAAGTAGTGAATGTCGTAATCTTAGCAGATGCGCTTATAGGATAATGTCGGCAGATGCGCCAAATAGAGATGTCATAATGCTATCAGATGCGCTTAAGCATAATGTCGGCAGATGCGCCAAATAGAGAATGTCATAATATTAGCAGATGCGCTTATAGGATAATCCTGGCAGATGCGCTTATAGGATAAGGTCAGCAGATGCGCCTAATAGTGAATGTCGTAATCCTGGCAGATGCGCTTAAATGATAAAGTTGGTAGATGCACCTTAAATAACAATGGAATTTGTGTCTATTCCTTAAAGTCAAATTTTAGGAATGAATGAATAAATGATAGGTGATTCTTAGGGTAAAACCTTAAGAAATAAAGAAGATAACGGGGATGGGTAACTGGGTTGATTGTTTGATGATTAAATATAATAATTATATTATTGTGGGTTGAAAACCCTACATGCTCACCAGGCTCCCAAGCCTGACCCACTCAGTTTAATTGTATCACAGGTATCGATACGAAGCTGCTTTGCACTGAGAGATTAAAAGAGATGTAAATCACTAGAGTAAATGAATGTATGTTCTGTTTATGCTTATGTGTTTATATCGGAACATGACATCCCGATGTTTTATTATTTAATGAAAATACATTCTCTTTGAGAAATGTTTTGATAAGTTTTTATCATATCTTGTTTTGGGAACAAATTCCGCAACCGTTTTCTTTAAACGATTACTCTGATTTATAAAACAAAGCATAAACAAATCGGTTTTTTCTGGCCGTGAAAATGGGGATGTCACACTATATATTTGGGATCGAACTTGATCTCCTGGACTGCCCGAAAACAGTGTACTATCTCAAGATCTTTAACTGAGTCGGAGTACAAAGCCCTTGTAGATACGGTGGCTGAATTAGTCTGGTTGAAAGCTCTTCTCAATGAATTGGGAGTTTTAGTTCAACGTCCTACACTTTGGTGTGACAATCTTGGTGCTACCTATCTGGCTGCTAATCCGGATTTTTCATGCTCGCACCAAACATGTTGAAGTGGATTTTCACTTTGTTCGTGAACGTGTGGCTTCTGGTCAATTATGTGTTTAGTTCATTTCTACTGCTAATCAGATCGCTGATGTTTTTACCAAACCGCTGTCTTCTCAAAGATTTCTCTTTTTACGATCCAAGCTACAGGTCGTTCCCCACCCCTTAGCTTGCGGGAGAATGTTAGACTAAGTTTACGTGTTCCATTGTATTTTACTTAAATTAGAGGGTACCTAATTGTATTTATCTAACCTATATATATTAGGAATAGTAAACTTGATATTTTTTTTGGCAAAAATGGTCCCTGCATTTTGCTCCTCATTCTTTATCTATTTTGATATTTTTGGTCATTGCAATCAATATTTTTACACTTTTTAAGTTTGGACACAAAACTTTAACGGTTTGACAACTTTGATCCCTTTTCTAAAAATTTGCTAATTCCTACCTTTTTAATTTTTTAACCGTTTTGAAACTTCTGATCCTTGCAGTCGAAACTTTTATATTTTTTCATAAAAACATGAAAAAAATGGTCTGGGGCAAACTCCGGACTTTTTATCCTTGCATTTTCTACGTCTGTCATATTTATCGATTGAAAACAATATTGAAAGCTTCTGACCCCACGTAGCGGGTAACCTTTCTAGTTTTATATTAAACAAATTAAAAACCGTTAAGTATCAATTTGAAACATATAAACAATGAATGGTTAAGTCACTATAGGATGCGAAAAGAACCGTTTCCTCAAAGCTCCATTCTTCGATTGCTAACTTGTATTTCCACAAATTAAAATACATTTTAAAAAAAATAGTAAAATATTGTCAACTAACCATTTGGTCTAATAACAGCAACAACATCGATCTTTGTTTATAAAATTAATATTATATTTGAATGAACATAGAACATAACATAATGAACATTACATGTCATTAGCAACCATGATTTAGATCTAAGCAAAATAACAAAAACTAATGAGAGAAACTATAATAAAACAATTAAAAATCATATATTTTTAACTTATTCCAAGTTTATATATTCAAGTAAGATAAAATATAAAAAATCATAATTTCGGATACCGGATATCCGAAATATCCAAAAATATATAAAGTGACTATCCGTATCCAAATCCTAAAGTCACGATATCCAAAATTCCGATATCCGAAATTCTAGATAATTTTGGATTCAAATTTTATGGATTATCTCTTCGGATACCGGTTTTTATTAACACCCTTAGTTCTAGGGCGTGGTTCTTTTTCCGGCTTCAAACCAACTGGTGTGGTAAAAATAAATAAATAAAAATAAAAACTTATTTACTAATTTAAAATTTTTAAATAATAATTATTTTGTTAGGCGATGCTAAAGCATCAAACAGGACAGCTTTCAGTATCGCTAGGAAAACTGCATCCCCAAAATTTCAGTAATCAACCAAAACCCTAGAAAATGCCACCATCGACCTGACTTTCATTAGGGGTTTTCCGGAGGTTAGCGAGCATCATAGCACTGCCGATTCAAACAATGCCGGAAAACAAATCCATTCAATTCAGGTCGTCCTCCATTAAAATCCCTCCTTTTGTCCCTATTCACCACCACCGGCATCAACACCATCACCATCACCATCACCGCCGCTCACTTCCTCTCTTCGCCGACCTCCATCTTTCAATTTCTTCAATTCTTAACAATTCCAAACACTCACTCACTCAATTCATATCTTCTTCCATCAGCAAATTCCAACCGAGTACTCAGAAACCTCCAAAACCCTCAAACCCTTTTCACTCCAAAAAACCACCGCTACTCTGCTCGGCTTCATTGGCGTTGGCCCGGGTCGACGAGGAGGGCGGTGAAGTAACTCAATCGAGTAAGAGTCATTCAGTGAGCCGACATGACGACGAGCGTGTGCTAATCAGTGAGGTTTTGGTGAGAAATAAGGACGGAGAGGAGCTTGAAAGGAAAGATTTGGAGGCAGAAGCCATAGCGGCATTGAAAACATGTCGACCTAATTCAGCTTTAACTACACGCGAAGTTCAGGAAGATGTGCACAGGATCATCGGAAGCGGGTATTTCTCTTCTTGCATGCCTGTAGCAGTAGATACTCGTGATGGCATCCGTTTGGTGTTCCAGGTATGCTTAAAAACTCATACTTTGGGTTCTAATTCTATGTAATTAATAACTTTTAAGTATGTAAGACATATCTATAGTTCTATACACTAGTATGGTGTTATTTACACCAGTATCTTTTGGCATAAGGTAGAACCAAACCAAGATTTCCAAGGCCTGGTTTGTGAAGGAGCCAATGTTTTGCCAACAAAATTTGTAGAAGATAAATTTCGTGATGGATATGGTATGTATCTTTCATCTTATGAATGAATGAATTCTCCATAAAGTTAAGTTACTACTATATTTAACTGATATTTTGTTAAGTTATGCAGGAAAAATTGTAAACATACGACAATTAGACCATGTTATAAACTCCATTAACGGGTGGTATATGGAGCGTGGCCTTTTTGGTTTGGTTAGCATCCGACTTCATTACCATTTTCTCTTAAACAACATATTTGCTAATTGATATCCAAAAATGTTATATAACAGTGTTTATTATGATGAAATTGAAATGATCAGGTTTCAGGAATTGAGATTCTCTCTGGAGGAATTATTAGGTTACAAGTTTCAGAAGCAGAGGTCAACAATATATCCGTACGTTTTCTCCGTAGAACGTAAGAAGATCTTTACTTTTCTAATTATATAATTCTTTAATTCTGAAAATATTTTGATTTTTAACATTATCATCTATTTGTTGGTTTTAAAATTCAGTGGTGAGCCAACTACAGGTAAGACAAGGCCTGAGACGATTCTTAGGCAACTTAATACCAAAAAGGGGCAGGTATTTTAAACAACATGTAGCATTCTATCAACAATTACCTTTTTTCTTTTATTAAAATTTGTTAAAAATGAAGATGCAATATCAAATATGAAACGTGAAATGCTATTATCAGGTATATAGTATGCTTCAAGCAAAACGAGATGTAGACACATTGTTAGCTATGGGAATTATGGAAGATGTTAGTATTGTTCCACAACCTGCTGGAGGTAATATAACTGATGACATTCCAATTCATATAATCAAGATTCAGAAAATAGAATAAAGTCTTTTTTTATAAATCAAAGATGTTGCAATTTTCTACAGATTCAGGGAAGGTGGACCTCACTATTAATGCAGTTGAACGTGTAAGTGGAGGCATTTCAGCTGGTGGTGGAATTTCAAGTGGGTATGTTATTATTATTATTATTATTATTTTTTTATAAAAAAAGATTTTGTCATTTTGATGTATATTTGTTGATTTATAGTAGTTTTACTTATGAGTTCTTTCATTTGTAGAATCACAAGTGGCCCTTTAGCAGGACTTATTGGAAGGTAATAATATAATGTCAAAGATTATACTTTTAATTGTTTTTTACATGGTTTTGACTTTTGTTTGTATAATTTTTTTTTTTTTGAATTAAAGTTGTGCACTTTATCATCGAAATCTATTTGGGAGGAATCAAAAGATAAATCTTTCCCTTGAAAGGGGACAAATTGACTCGATCTTTAGGATCAACTACACGGATCCTTGGATTGAAGGAGATGATAAAAGGACATCAAGAACAATAATGGTTCAGGTACCCTTTTGAAATTTGAATTTAATTTTGTAAAAAAGATTAGATTTTTATTTATGGGTGTTTGTGTTTCAGAATTCAAGAACCCCTGGAACTCTTGTTCATGGAAATCAACCCAATAACACTAATCTAACCATTGGAAGGATTACAGCTGGCATTGAATATAGTCGCCCTTTTAGACCAAAATGGAGTGGAACAGCAGGGCTTATTTTTCAGGTATTATAAATTTATAATAGTTAAAAAAAGTTATGTTGAAAGTAAAAAAGATGAAACCTTTTTACCTCTGTTTGTTTGGATGGAATGGAATGGAATGAGTCATTACTTTCCATGGTCATGTTTGACTGTTGTGTAGGAATGAAATGATTTTTGTAAATATATTATATGTAAATAGAATGTATAGTTTTAAGTTTTAACTCTATTTTATGTTATTTTAATTATTATTAACAAAGTTTTATTTACAAAAAGAAAGTTGAACATAATAGAAAGTCATTAAACCCGAAATAAGTTATAAAAAAAAATAATATTTTCTGTTATTTTACAACAGTAACATTTAAAAAAAAAATCTTTTTGTATCATTAAAATATACATAAGTAAACAATTGTTCTATTGCTATTTATCATTCCAAATATTTTAAAATAAAAAACAATATGTTCTCATTATTTTACAAAAAGTAACATTGTAATTTAAATAACATAACTAAAAAAATCTGAATCTTATTGCGTTACTGAAAAACACATAAATAAAAATTCGTTAAAATCCAATTTATCATTTCATCACAAATTTATAATTAAAGCAATACATTTCGTGATTTTACAACAATAACAAAAAAAATTCAAATCTTTTTGTATAATTCAAAATTACATAAATCAAAAGTTGTTTTATATTTCTATTGTGCTATTTATCATCCATCACAAAAAAAAAAAACTCCATGACTAAGAATGAAAATTAACAAAACCACATTGAGGAATCATCCATTCCATTCTATCGAGCAAAACAAACTACGCAATGGAATGAACCATTCCATTCCATCTTTGATTCCTTCATACTAAAACAATACCTTACTATCATTCCACAATTCTGTCCAACATTATTTATATTTTTAAATATAAATAATAAATAATAATTTTTGACATTAAAAACAGCGTGCTGGTGCTCGTGATGAAAAAGGGAATCCAATGATACGCGACTACCATAGCAGCCCACTAACCGCAAGGTAATTTTCACCTCTTTCCTATTTAGTCAACCTACTTTCAAAAACTTTACAAAATGACAATTTTCTCCTCACTATTTTCAATGTAGTGGAAATATCCATGATGATATGGTACTTGCTAAGCTTGAAACTGTTTACACTGGTTCAAGTGACCCTAGTTCTTCAATGGTAACACATATCATATAGTATAACAAACTTCTATTTTTTTTTCTCTATAATTACGAAAATGCCCTCACAGCTTTTAAATTTTTTCAGTTAGTTGTAAACATGGAGCAAGGGCTTCCTGTTTGGTCAGAATGGCTGGTTTTCAATAGGGTTACTGGTCGTGCAAGAAAAGGACTTGCAATTGGCCCTGCTTCCCTTAATTTGAGGTAATAATAATATACAGGAAATAGCAACCTACTTATTATTATTATTATTATTATTATTATTATTATTATTATATTAAAACAAAAGTTGTTATGACTTATGAATAGTTAAGTTTTAGGTTTTTAGATTTTTGCCACTAAAGTTTTTATTTTAAGTTTTGGCCAGTGCATAGTTCTGGAGTTTTACATTTTTGCCCCAAATTTTTGTTATTTTAGACTTTGGCCACATAATCTAAAAATTTAACTATTTGTTTTAGACTTTAGCCACAAAACTTCTTATTTTGGCATATTTGATCCCTAAACTTTCATACGTTTATACTTTCCACCACTTTTTTGAATGCCACTCTCCATCCCTCACTTTGTAAAGTGCCACTTTTAGCCCCTCAATTTTGAACACCGACATTTTCATCCCTTTAACTTTCTCATGTTTGCAGATTTCACATGCTTGGTCCTTATGTAGAAAATAAATTACAATAACGGTCCTTGTAATTTACATAATAGGTCCTTGTGCAGAATTATATCTACAGGAATGATTCATATGTTTAAAAAATTACATAAATGCCCCCGTCTAATAACAAATATTAAAAAGTGAGCTTTTGTCCTTACGTCGAAAATGAATTACGAAAATGGTCCCTATGATGTTTCTTTTTTCAAAAACAGTCCCTGTAATTTTCTAAGCAAAACCTTTTCTATGTGGATACTTAATATTGTTTGATAAAAGAAAAAAGTAGGGGTATTTTCGTCTTTTTAAAATGTTGTATGAATACACAGTCTATCTGGTGGACATGTCGTGGGAAATTTCCCTCCCCATGAAGCATTCCCCATTGGTGGAACAAACAGTGTGAGAGGATATGAAGAAGGAGCAATTGGATCAGGGAGATCTTATGCTGTTGGTTGTGGAGAGATTTCTTTCCCTTTGGTAAGTTTTTTTTTTTTTTGTTTGAAATGCCTATTTTACCCTTGATTGTATTTCGTCGACCTGGCAGGTGGGGCCCGTAGAAGGAGCCATGTTTGCCGACTACGGAACTGATCTTGGTTCAGGCCCAACCGTTCCTGGTAATTCCTTTATTTTATTTTTTCAATCTATTAATAATTTAAATATTTAATATCTCTTTTTAATTTTTAATTTTTAATTTTTAAAAGGGGATCCTGCGGGGGCTAGGCTAAAGCCGGGAAGTGGATATGGTTATGGAGTGGGAATGCGTGTAGCGTCTCCTTTAGGCCCTCTTAGACTTGAGTATGCTTTTAATGATCAAGGAACAGGGAGGTTTCACTTTGGAGTTGGTCAACGAAATTGACTTTTTTTTATTTATTTTATTTTTTAATTTTTAAAGTTTTGAGTATATTATCTTTATGGTGGGAAAAAAATATGTTGTCTAGAAACGAGGGACTTAATGTGACAATAGAATAATCTTTTTTATGTGGGCACACGTGAGTTTAGATCTCTTGCACATGTGCTTGTGATCTTGAATTCTTGATTTGTTCAAGGCTTCGAAGAACGATGTATTTAGTGTCTTTTAAGTTTATTGGAAATATGCGTTTTGGTTATGGTAGTGGTTTGAATTCGGTATTCGATATTTAATTAACAATACATTTAAGTCACTTTCATTTAATTAAAAAAAAACAATTCTAATCCCTTGGGAGATCTCTATTTGCTACAAAATTGGTTTTATGTATGATCATCATAATGAATATAGAAAAAAGAAAAAGAAATGTATAAACGTTTATCCAGTGAAGTTGCAGTTATACGATGCCAAATTATTTAAAAACTTTAAAAACAAATTTGAAGTTCTATGAGGGATTTTGAAAAATTAATTTGGTGTTAAAATAAGAAAAAGATATAAATAGAATGTTACTAACGGTTTTTGGCTATAAGTGACTTGAACCGTGTAGATTTAAGAATAGAATAACATGTGGAAACAATTATATTAAAAAAGATTTTAAAAAAATGCTTCAACGAGGCACCAATCTAACAACGAGGAGCTCATAGGGATATGTAAAATCAATGGTTATATTAAAAATTGTTTTTAAGAGCATTTTGAAAGAGAAAATATGCCAATTTGGCTCATAGGGATATGTAAAATCAATGGTTATATTAAAAATGGTTTTTAAGAGCATTTTGAAAGAGAAAATATCCCAATTTGGCTGAATATGCTTATACAAATTTGGCTGAATAAAAATACTTTATATATATATATATATATATATATATATATATATATATATATATATATATATATATATATATATATATATATATATATATATATATATATAAAGCACTATTTCTATATTTTAAGGAAAGTGGGGGAGATGAATTAATGAGGATTTTTGTATGATTTTCTTTGAATTTTGAGGAATTTTAGAGTTCATCAGATAAGACAAAGAAATGTTACTTTAAGAAAACCTTTGGTTTTCTCCAAAGAAAACAAGTATCTAAAATGTGAAAGAGTAAGTGAATCCATTTGTACTATATGTGTTAGTTTTGGAGTTCCATCAAGATAATTTCATAATACAGTGAGTCATAATCCCAATAACTGAAATTTTGAATTATAAGGACAAAATTGCAAAAATGATCTCTATGATATGTATTTTTTTCGGGTTTTAGTTTAAACACAAACATTTTTTTGATTTCGTGGTCCTTTTGGCCTAGTTTGTATGTAGAAATTGTTCCCGACTTAACTCCCGTTAAATTATTTCTATTAATCCCCTCATGTGCCTCCCACATGAGGGTATATTTGTCTTTTCCTCTTTTAGGGACCATTTTTGCAATAGAATGTCAACGCCTAATTTAATCTTTTAACCATCATTTACGATCCTAAACACACGTCAACTCCTCAGCTCCCTCACTCTTGCTTCTGCTCCATTAGAACCTGCAAAAAACCCTCATTTCTTATACAAAAACCCTAATCAAAGGAACAAAGAGAAGGTGATTTCATACGTTTTAAATCGAAATGGTGTATGTAATCTGGCAGGCCAGACCAAAAAATGTAGCTTTGGACATATCTTCTATATACGGTAAGTTGCTCAGTTTTCTTTACCTTTCCTATAAAGCATTTCCCCTTGATTTCGAGACTCAAAAATGCAAAATTTTGACTTTGTTATCATGTATTGTTTATTGTAGCGGGTGCACCCACATGGTTTAGTATTAAGCTAAATCATGGTAGGAAGTTTACTAACTTATGTGATATAAAGTACATGTAACACCCTGTTCCGAATCGTTTTCTAATTCGGGGTTGTGACCCGAAGATTGGGTATCATAAGGCTTAGGGCCTTTGGTACAAAGAGATTTAGACCCATTCAGGTGTGGGTAATGTAGATTTGATGACACCGGAGTTCGGTTTGTGTTTTGGAGCCAAAGGGATATATCGGTAAAGTGTCAGTTCTGGCTTTTTATGAATTTTGGATTTTAGTTTGGGAAGTTTTAAGGCAGGGACGAGTTGATAGAAGTGTAGAGCTTCTTGTCACCTTTACGTGGTTATAAGGATCGTCGAATTCAGGCTTAGAACGAAGAAGTTATGGCCTTTGGAAGTTTGGTGGTTAAAGGGCTAAGCCTTGTACGTAGGGTGTACAAGGGAGTACACTGGGCGTACTAGGCTAAAAGGATCGCAAACACTTTTGGAGTATGCGGGGCGTACTCCAGCCAGATGAAAACCCTAATTTTTAGGGTTTGCACCATATTTAAGCTCAATTATATCATCTCTTGGACATTTTAGACCAATCTCCATCTCCCATTACCCTGGAATCGTAACCCTAGAGTGATTTGGTAGGTTTTGAGCTTGAAAGAGTGTTTGTTGGTGGATTGTGAAGAAGAAGAAGACGGGGAGCACTTGAAGGGATAGCTTGAGCTTGTATATCTAGGATCTTCAACTAATTTGCAAGCATTTTCAGGTAAAAAGCTCTCACCTTGATGGTATTTGGTGTTAGATCTATTTTATGGTGTACTTTGTGCACTTTTGGAGACTTTTGAGTTAAAGGTGAGCTTTTGATCTACTCCAAAAGATATAGATGCTAGATCTTGGCTCCATTTAGTCCCCATGTTCATAAAAATGTCAATTGTATGGAAGATATTGGTCCATGCAAGCATTAAGACCTTTATTAAGCTCTTTTTGAGTTTTTGAGTCCCTTTAAGCCATGCATGAGTGTAAAGTTGCCAACTTTACGTGAAAAGTTACCCTTTAGGATCAGATATGAGAGTTTGGTTTGAGGTCTAAATCGATTAAGTGCTTATTGGAGTGAAAAGATGGCCTGGGAAGTACGCTGGGCGTCCCCAGCTGGTACACTGCATGTATTGACCCTAGACGGAGTACACTTAGTGTGCGAGCTGAGTACGCCCCGCGTACTCAGCAGATAGAAGTTTGGGCTTGGTATTCTCAGTTTCGGCCATTGTCACACCCCCGGACCAGACGATGGAAACGTACGAAGGCAGGTGACTTCATTGTGCAGTATCTTAACAATTGAATATAAATGCAACATAGCAAATCCAAACATCATACATAAAGATAACAAACTTACATTGTTTACATCATGTTTATGTTCTCAAATTACACAAAAGAGACAATAGTGAGTAAATTCCAAACTACAACAAAAAAATCCTGAATCCGCGTTCCATAAACCTGCTTACTGATTTCCTAAGAATACAAGTCATTTGAAAAGCGGCAACATAAAATATGTTGGTGAGTTCATAAGCATTTTATACAAAAATTCGTGATAGTTTAGAAAAACCCAGAAAATCAGATATTTTCTTATCAAGATAGTTGTAAGTCTTGTTTCCAATCAAGTATAGTTGCATGTGTGTTTTAGTTTATCGTTTTCGAAATCGTATAAAATCGTTTTCCCCAGAAAATCCTATATTTTATGACGTACAGGATAGTAGTCGTAAAACCGTAAGTCTTGTGTGGTAAAAGCTTTGTTTAAAGTATCCAAACAATAGTTGTTTATAATCAATGGGTGTAACTTGCGTAAATTTCTAAATAATAACTGCTATATTCTAAGTGAATCGTTATAACCATACTAATATGACAGAGTTCCTGTCTTGATGTTCTTCAGGCGTCGGTTTCATTTAAGACATTTGTCACCCTAGATTGATCGGTCTATCTGTAGCGAACAACAAAGGTGCGGGGTGTCAACCCCGTATACATCTATACACAAATTCCCGCTCTCCCTCCAGGAGACTCTGGTTATAACTCTTTACAAGACTTTAAACGTACACTAATATATATATATATATATATATATATATATATATATATATATATATATATATATATGTATGTATGTATGTATATAGGTACAATAAAGATGCGTCTGACTAGAATACTAACATATATTTGTGCTAATAGTTGAAATTCGTCATTTATTTAATAAATAACAATAGTTGTACTTGTTGACTAGGTGTCTTGTTTTCGTTTCATAGTAGTAGTTGTGTTTGTTGACTAGGAATTTCATTTCGTTGTGTTTATTGAAAATAATCCACACTGAATCATATTTATCAAAAATAACTCAATATTATCGATGTTGGCAATAATGACCCTTCTTTTTACAAATTATCAAATAAGACTCATATTTGTCAAAAGGTGTAATAAGTGGTTCAAAACTTGGTGAATTGTTGAAATGGCCCATTTCTTCTAAAATGTTCATTTTAGACTTATATTTATGAAAATGTTCAAAAAGGCCCTTGTTTATACAAAAATTCCATTTTTGGTCCCTTAGAAATTGAGATGTTCAATAATTACTCAAATTTATCCCATGTTGCAAAATGATCCTTGATTATATATATATATATATATATATATATATATATATATATATATATATATATATATATATATATATATATATATATATATATGGCCGAAAGTGGTCCCCAAAAACATTATTATTCCTATAATTTAACCACTTCCAAAATATTTTGTCCCACAACTTGTTTAAGCAAATTTTGAAGCAATCCTTATGATTATTGTCATAACTAATTGTGACTTATATTTTTGTAACATATTAGTTCTTGGTTCCATACACAATTTGTAAAATATGGTTCATGCTCTTGCGACATGCACAAGATTTCGAATTCTTGGACAATTTCATAAGGAGTATTCATAAGTTTAGCACATGTAACTTAGCATACATGCATGACTAGCAAATATATCAAGATTTAAACAAGACCTTGACTTGTATCCTCCCCCAAAAACAATGAAAACTCAAAAATAGGGGTACGAATCTCACCTTGGGTAGGAGAATGTGTGGATGAAGAGATGTGGTGAGAAATTTGGAGCCTAGAACACTTGAATTTTTGGATGAACTTCTTGAGGATTTTCTAGCATAAGGTTATTAACACAAAAATTTATGTGTGTGTAGAAGAATCATAATAGCTAAATGTATGAACCATTTACTAGGCATGAATTACTTACCAAAAACTAGGAATAGTTGTGAAGTAATGGACCTTGGAGCTAATTCTTGAGTTCTTGGGAGAGTTCACAGAAGGTGGGATGAAGTGGTGGAATGAGAAATGGGGTTTACGGAGGTTTACAGAATGCAAAATGAATTTGTGCAATGGGAAATGGAGTTTACACTCCCTCATATGGGATAAGGAATTGATTTGATATTTGCTTAGAGTACTGGTGGGTAATACATATATTACTGAGATTTGCATTGGAAATAGCCACTTACAACTCACAATCCAAAAACACCCTTGAATTGGTAAGGGGTTCACGGTCTAAATGGACTTTTAAGGTGGGTTTACGCTCTAAAAGAAGTCCCCTAAGGGTTTTACGGGCAAAAGGTTGGTCCCCCATGGTGTTCGCGACCTAAAAGTGGCCTAGATTGGTGTTTACAGCCATGGATTTGATGCTTAGGGTGGTTCACGATCAAGGCTTGGTGATTTGAGGTGGTTTACGGCCAAAGTGACTCATTGGAAGTAGTTTACGGCCAACTAATGCCCAAGAAGTATGGTTCACGGCCTTGGGTGCTTCCTAGGGAAGTGTTCACGGTCTTTATGTATAGGAACTTTAATATATTTGTTTTGTTTTTATGTGATTTATATTTGACGTAAGTTCAACATCACATTAATTTGCATGGATCATGGGAGTTTTAGGGTAGCATAATTATCAAAAATTATATTACCATAACCTAATAATAATAGTATAGCTATAGCTATTACATATACGAGACTCCTTTGGCTTGGTTTTTGAACTTGAAAATTTTCAGTTGTGACATCATCGCCCCGTTAGAGGGAATTTCGTCTTAAAATTCTTTAGAGGTCATTCTTACGAACTAGCGAAAAGGTGAGGGCATTTCTGCATCATTTGATCCTCGCATTCCCACGTGAATTCCGGTCCGCGCTTGACATTCCATCTAACCTTCACAATGGGGATGCGACTTTGTTTCGTGCACTTAACTTCTCTATCCATAACCTCGACAGGATGCTCAACGAATACAAGGTTCTCGTTTACTTCAATCTCATCTAGTGAAACTGTGAGGGTTTCGTCCGATAGACACTTCTTTAGGTTTGACACATGGAATACGGGGTGTACATTACTAAGTTCCGCTGGTAGTTGGAGTGTGTAGGCTATTGGACCGATCCGAGCAAGGATCTCGAATGGTCCGATGTATCGGGGATTTAGTTTACCTCTCTTTCCAAATCGTATCATCCCTTTCCAAGGAGAGACTTTTAATAGCACTCGATCCCCCACCTAGAATTCCAGAGGCTTTCGCCTTTTATCTGCATAGCTCTCTTGTCGGTCTCGCGATGCTTGGAGTCGTGCTCTGATTTGGACTATCTTTTCTTTTGTTTATCGAATAATCTCAGGTCCAGTGAGTGTGCAGTTGGGCATTTTCCCTTTTTACAACTGGGTGTCTCCCACCTCAGCCCAACAGAGGGGCGATCTGCATTTCCGACCGTACAAGGCCTCAAAGGGAGCGACTCTTATACTCGTATGGTAGTTTTTGTTGTATGAGAATTAGATTAGGGGTAGGTGAGTATTCCAAGCTTTTCCGAAGTCTATTACACATGCCCGAAGCATGTCTTCTAGAGTCTGAATGGTTTGCTCGCTTTGGCCATCCGTCTGAGGGTGGCAGACAGTGCTCATATAAAGTTGGGTTCCAAAATCCTTCTGGAGCGATTGCCAAAAACAATAGGTGAGTCTGTTATCTCTATCAGAGATAATAGATATGGGCATCCCATGGAGTCTCACTACTTCTTTCAGGTATATTTGCATTAGTCTTTCCATCTTGTACATCTCCTTTATTGGCAGGAAATGGGCGGATTTTGTTAATCGGTCAACGATCACCCATATAGCATCCAGACCGTCTGCTGTCTTGGGTAATTTGGTTATGAAATCCATTTTTATCCTTTCCCATTTCCACTCGGGTATTTTGGGTTGCTGAAGTAGACCCGGGGGCTTTTGATATTCCACCTTAACCTTGGCACAAGTGAGACACTTGTCCACGTAAGTGGCAATCTCCGCTTTCATATTCGGCCACCAATAATGGTGTTTGATATCCCAGTACATATTATCAGAACTCGGATGGATAGAGTACCTAGTTTTGTGAGCCTCAATCATTATCACGTCTCAGAATCTACCGAACCTCGGTATACAGATCCGGTCCATAAGGTAATAGGGTCCATCTTCTCTGATCGTCATATTCTTTTCCATTCCACGTAATGCTTCATTGGTGACATTTTCTGGTTTCAAGGCTTCATGCTGAGCCTCCTTGATTTGTGAAGATAGATGGGAATGGATGGTCATTGTTAGCGTCTTTACTCGGCGACTCAAGTATTCCTTCCGGCTTAAGGCATCGGCTACCACATTAGCCTTGCCTGGGTGGTACTTGATTTCGCACTCATAGTCGTTTAGCAGTTCTACCCATCTCTGTTGTCTCATGTTTAATTCCTTTTGATTCAGAATGTGCTGGAGGCTCTTATGGTCTGTGAAAATGGTGCATTTTGTACTATATAGGTAGTGCCTCCAAATCTTCAAGGCGAAGACCATAGCTCTTAGCTTGAGGTCGTGGGTGGTATAGTTTACTTCATGGGTGTTTAGTTGCCTAGATGCGTAAGCTATGAACTTTCCGCGTTGCATAAGCACACAACCTAACCCTTGATTAGAAGCATCGCAATATACTATGAAGTCTTCCATTCCCTCCGGCTAGGACAACACTAGAGCACTGCAGAGGGCTTGTTTCAGGGTTTGGAAGGATGCTTCTTATTTATCATTTCAATGGAAAGGTACACGTTTCTGGGTGAGAGGCTTGGCGATTTTGGAAAAATTCTGGATGAACCTTCGCTAATAACCAGCAATGCCCAAAAATTGTTGGATTTCGGTTGGGGTTCTTGGAGTTGCCCAACGCTCAATAGATTTGATTTTGGTAGGGTCCACATGTATTCCCTCTTCACTATCTACATGTCCCAAGAATTCCACTCTACGAATCCAAAACTCGCATTTGGAGAATTTTGCGTAAAGCTTCTCCGCTCTCAAAGTTCCCAAAATCTGTCGTAAGTGCTGGTTGTGCTCTTCCTCACTCTTAGAGTAAACAAGTATATCATCGATGAAGACGATCACGAATTTGTCGAGGAATGGCCGACAGACTCGGTTCATCAGGTCCATAAAGGCTGCGGGTGCATTTGTGAGACCAAAAGGCATGACTACGAATTCAAAATGCCCATAACGTGTTATCCGTTATGACTTGGTTCTTGATGTTCTCCAGGCGCCGATTTCGGAACTCGGTTCTTGATGTTTTGGATGCGCCAATTTCGTTTAAGACATTTGTCACCCTAGACTGACCGGTCTAGCTGTAGCGAACAACGAAGGTGCGGGGTGTCAACCCCGTATACATCTATATACAAATTCCCGCTCTCCCTCCAGGAGACTTTGGTTACAACTCTTTACAAGACTTTAAACGTACACTAATATATATATATATATATATATATATATATATATATATATATATATATATATATATATATATAGGTACAATAAAGATGCGCCTACTAGAATACTAAAATATATTTGTGCTAATAGTTGAGATTCATCATTTATTTAATAAATAACAATAGTTGTACTCGTTGGCTAGGTGTCCCGTTTCTGTTTCATAGCTGTAGTTGTGTTTGTTGACTAGGAGTTTCATTTTGTTTTGTTTATTGAAAATAATCCACATTGAATCATATTTATCAAAAATATCTCAATATTATCGATGTCGGCAATAATGACCATTCTTTTTACAAATTATCAAATAAGACTCATATTTGTCAAAATGTGTCATAAGTGGTTCAACACTTTGTGAATTGTTGAAAATGGCCTATTTCTTCTAAAATGCTCATTTTAGACTTATATTTATGAAAATGTTCAAAAAGGCCCTTGTTTATCTAAAAATTCCATTTTTGGTCCTTTAGAAATTGAGATGTTCAATAATTATTCAAATTTATCCCATGTTCCAAAATGATCCTTGTATATATATATATATATATATATATATATATATATATATATATATATATATATATATATATATATATATATATATATATATATATATATATATATATGGCCAAAAGTGGTACCCAAAAATATTATTATTCCCATAATTTAACCATTTACAAAATATTTTGTCCCACAACTTGGTTAAGCAAATTTTGAAGCAATCCTTATGATTTTTGTGATAACAAATTGTGACTTATATTTTTGTAACATATTAGTTCTTGGTTCCATACACAATTTGTAAAATATGGTTCATGCTCTTGAGACACGCACAAGATTTCGAATTCTTGGACAATTTTATAAGGAGTATTCATAAGTTTAGAACATGTAATTTAGCATACATGCATGACAAGCAAATATATCAAGATTTAAACAAGACCTTGACTTGTATTCTCCCCCAAAAATAAAGAAAACTCAAAAATAGGGGTATGAAGCTCACCTTGGGTAAGAGAATGTGTGGATGAAGAGATGTGGTGAGAAATTTGGAGCCTAGAACACTTGAAGTGTTGAATGGACTTCTTGAGGATTTTCTAGCATAAGGTTATTAAAACATAAATTTATGTATGAGTAGAAGAATCATAATAGCTAAATGTATGAACCATTTACTAGGCATGAATTACTTACCAAAAACTAGGAAGAATTGTGAAGTAATGGACCTTGGAGCTAATTCTTGAGTTCGTGGGAGAGTTCATAGAAGGTGGGATGAAGTGGTGGAATGAGAAATGGGGTTTACGGAGGTTTACAGAATGCAAAATGAATTTGTGCAATGAGAAAAGGAGTTTACACTCCTTCATATGAGATTTGGAATTGGTTTGATATTTTTTTAGAGTATCGGTGGGTAATACATATATTACTGAGATTTGCATTGGAAATAGCCACTTACAACTCACAATCCAAAAACACCCTTGAATTGGTAAGGGGTTCACGGTCTAAATGGACTTTTAAGGTGGGTTTACGCTCTAAAAGAAGTCCCCTAAGGGTTTTACGGGCAAAAGGTTGGTCCCCCATGGTGTTCGCGACCTAAAAGTGGCCTAGATTGGTGTTTACAGCCATGGATTTGATGCTTAGGGTGGTTCACGATCAAGGCTTGGTGATTTGAGGTGGTTTACGGCCAAAGTGACTCATTGGAAGTAGTTTACGGCCAACTAATGCCCAAGAAGTATGGTTCACGGCCTTGGGTGCTTCCTAGGGAAGTGTTCACGGTCTTTATGTATAGGAACTTTAATATATTTGTTTTGTTGTTTATGTGATTTATATTTGACGTAAGTTCAACATCACATTAATTTGCATGGATCATGGGAGTTTTAGGGTAGCATAATTCTCAAAAATTATATTACCATAACCTAATAATAATAGTATAGCTATAGCTATTACATATACGAGAAACCTTTGGCTTGGTTTTTGAAGTTCAAAATTTTTAGTTGTGACAACCATTGTTAGGGTTTTCTTAGTTTGGGCCTCGTTGAGACATTAGACTTCTATTTTGGGCTTCAATTTTGTATTTTTGGGTTCCTTTGGATTTAGGTGCATGATGGGTTTTGGGTCCAATTTGGAAGATTGGGCCATATTGGGCTTTAGAATATCATTTAGGATATAGGCCTTGGAAGTAATTGAGTCGGGCCTTGGCTTTGGGCCAAGTGAGATAAAGGGTAGAATGGTCTTTTACCCTGATTATGGTCTAAGTAGCTTAGATTCTTGGTTATGGGTCAAAACCCAATTAATAATTGGACGTCAATTGATTATGATAGCGCGGGGATTCTCCGGACCAGCAGTCAGAGATTTATTCGAGTGTTTCAGTAGCTAGAGGTTAGTCTTCCTTCGCAATATCCGTTGGTCAAAGGCACCAATGCCGACCCACTAGTTTATGATGTAGTGTGATGATTGTCTTTGTGACAATTTTCAGTTATGCATGTATTTTCTTGATGATTATGTGATTTTGTTATGATATTATGTGGTAGTAATAGGGGGTGAATTAGAGCCGGTATCCGATTGAAATAGACCGAAGGGAATTGAAATCACCTAAATATGCTTGATAGTATCCGGTTGAAATAGACCGAAGGGGTAGGTAAGCACCCATATATGCTTGATAGTATCCGATTGAAATAGACAGTAGGGACAGGCAAGCACCCATATATGCTTGCTAGTATCTGGTTGAAATAGAACGAAGGGGTAGGCAAGCACTTAGATATGCTTGGCAGTATGTTTGATTACTATGTGGTATTTTGGGGTAAATCACTAAGCTCCGTGCTTACAGTTTTCAGTCTATGTTTCAGGTACTTCCAGTTGAAAGGAAATTGCCTGACATGATTGCAGCGCATCCACCCATGTTTCCGCATTATGATGATTTTGGGATTGTACTCTGACAACTGTTTTCTTATAAAGTAATTTTGAATATTTAGAAAAAGGATAATGAATGTTTGAATTAAAGATAATAGTGTTTTGGTTGAGTTAGAAATGAAATTATTACTTCATAATTTTTAAGACGTTACAGTACATTGGAGGTGAAGTACGTTATGTTGATTATGTGGACATAGATGAGTTCTCTGTACATGAACTTGATGCCATAATGCTTTACCTAGGTTACCCAGACCCACGGATGAATGAAGTTGATGTCTTAGACTCCCCGATCATATAGTACCATTTTAAGATACCTAATGGTGACTTTGAATTTGGTCTTAGAGCTTTAGGGAATGATCAGGATGTTATCAATCTATCTAAATACATTCCACATAGCAAGTTGATTGAGGTGTACACAGAACATGGGAAGACAAATTTACTGATTTACTTCATGTCTCCAAATGCGAAGGGTAAAGTTGTGATTGAGGAATTACCTGTGAATGATGATCAAGAGGCTGAAGTTCAAGATGAAGTTCATGGGGAATATCCATTGAGAAATATGGACCATGTTAATGATGAGCCTATTTATGAGTACATGTCTTTGATAATTGGGAACTCCAAAAAAAGTGAAGGTTCTTGTAGCATGAGACTTAATTTAGATGGTATTGATGAATTAAAGGAAAAGACTGCTGATCAGGATGCTACAACATGTGTTATGGATAATGAGGCTTTTGAAGGATGATACAAGCCAAGTACTTCAAAAATTGATAATGTTGGGGATGAGATGAATGGTTTTTAGGATAATGAGCATACCGAAGGATGCTACAACACACCCAACTAATGATGATGAACAATTTAATGAGCCGTTTGATAACCTTATGGATAATTTAATTAGAAGTGAAGAGGATGATGCAAAATATGAAGAGGATGATGTTGAGTATGAAGATGATGATGTAGAGTATGTAGATGTGGTTTCAAACTCTGAAGATGATGAGGTTCCAGAGAAAGTGAAACACCCTGAAGATGAAGATTAAGTGGACTACATAATGGATGAGGAAAATAATATCAAAGATGTGGACATGAACATGGCAGACTTCATTCTCAATGCTGATAGTGATGTGAAAGGAGGATGTATTAATGATTTTCATGCTAGTGATGAACCTGAAGACATGGAAGTCATAAAAAATGAGGAGTTTGATTCTTTGGATGAGGGATCAGATCAAGATAGACAAAGAAGAAATCTTAAAAAAAATGGGAAAAGTAAAAAGATGCAGCCTTAGGGAAATACACAAGTTATCTTTCACGATTGGTCAAAAATTTAAAAGTAAAAAAAGAATTGAAGAACAAAATTGATGTCCATGCACTTGAAACAAGAAGGGATCTCTTCTTTAAAAAAATGTCAATCTAAGGATTAGGGCACATTGTAGAGGAGTTGTCCTTGTCAGCAATAAAGGCCAAGTTAGTAGTCAACCTACCACTTCTAAAAGCAACGGTAAAGAAGTAAAGTAACAAAAAGTTAAATGTGGTTGGTATATACATGCTTATAGGTCAAACTCTAAATCTGAATGGTTTATAGGGACCTTAAGTAAGACTCACACATGCTTACAAATAAGGAAACTTAGGGCTTGCACTGCTACATTAATTTCCAAGAAAACCATAGATCAACCAGAGGCAAATCCACTGATTCCTTTGAGAGTTATACATGATCACTTTCAAAAGACATACTGGGTGGATGTCTCGATGGAAAAGGTATTTAGGGAAAAAGATTTGGAAAGAAAACATGTAACTTGTGACTACACAAAACTGTATGAACTGTTGAGGGACTATATTCTTGAACTTCAAGTTACCAACCTAGACACCACAATGAATATAGATGTATGTAAGGAGCTTAAACATGCTTCTCCTACAAGGAAATTTAGAAGGATTTATGTTTGCTTGGTTCCACTAAAAAAAGGTTTCAAGGCATGCCTTAAAGACTTATTAGGTTTGGATAGTGCTTTCATGAAATGCCCATTCCCTGGTCATGTTCTTTCAGAAGTAGGTATGGATTCCAATAATGGAATTTACCGCTTAGCCTATGCAATTGTTGAGTCTGAAAACATAGGTAGCTGGAAGTGGTTTTTAGAAAACCTTGGGGATGACTTGAAGCTTAGAACAAACTCAAATTATACTTTCATCAGTGACAGGAAAAAGATAAGGCATACTTATATAATTGGTCATTTTAAATGTAAGTTTTTAATTCTAATTATTAAGTTTGATTCATGTAGGGTTTACTCCTTGCAATTGGTGAATTGTTTTCCAATGCTAAGCATATGTATTGTATCATACATATTCATGACAATATGAGAAAGAAGTGGAGACAAACTGAGTATAGGGACTACTTATAGAGGTGTGCATCAGAAACCACCATTCCTGAATTTGAGCATTTAATGAGAGAGTTAAGCCACTATGATACGGAGGCATGTGAGTTGTTGAAGCAGATTCCTCTTGCACATTGCATAAGGATTCATTTTCCGATACTTCTATAGGTTTCAATATGGTCATTATATATTTCAATTATTATAATCGTATTAATTCTATGTTATTGCCCTGTAAAACAGGAAGATTAGTTTCTGATGTGTTGATTTCAAACATGTATGAAGTGTTTAATGAGAAGATAGACCGAGGAAGGGACAAACCTATCATTGTGAAAATTGGGAAATTCGTGTCATCGACTTTCATTAGAGATTAGCCTCGACAAATAATGATAATAGAGCTGAAAGGTCTAGTATGCTCAAGAGTCATATTAAAGTGATATTGCTAAATAACATATGATACTAATAGTCATACTAACAACAACTTGATACAATTGATAATTTATTAGAAATTGATTTTAATATATATATATATATATATATATATATATATATATATATAATAAAACTCTTATAATTAAATCAGAAATTATTTATTTCACGGAAATAATAATTTTCATTGGTAAGTAACATTATATTCTTTCATATGGTATGAATTAATAAGTCATGCACGACTTTTTGGACTAGTTGAAATTCTTTTGTCTTTTACTCAAAAGATAAAGTTTATATTTTATAAACCTTGAGTTTATAAAATTCAAACTAACTTTCCACTTTTTATATCATTTTTCAGAAATTGATAAAAGGAAGAAAAGTAAGGGCTTTCCATTAGTTTATTCAAAAGTAATGACGCATGGGAGACATGTTTATGGCAGGGGACATAGGTGATTAAAGTGTTAAGACCTAATGGTTAATACTTTCACTTTGTGCATATAAATAAGGGGCTTGCATTTGGCTAGTTGATTCATTCTTCTTCTTGATGCAAGTGGACGAAAGTTATTCCTTCTCCCTCATTCTCTCTAGTTTTGGTTAGAAAACTTGAAGAACACTTGCATCTTCATGCCCTCTTTAAGTTCATATTGTTTATGAACTTAAATATTAAGGGTTTAAGAGTTTTGGACTAGCATCTACATCAAGTTGAGTCATCGTTGGTGTCTCAAAGGTTCCACATTCTTCATCAACTTCCAAGCCTCCCAAGAGGACCCAAAGAACTACAAAGGTTGTTATTTCTTCATCCTTTCTTTGGTTGGTGTTTAAATCTTTCTATATAATGCAAGAAGATCCTTGGTGGGTATAAAATGTTTATGTTACTTCAAAATTAAAGTCTTCTGTTGCCATATTTTTCTAGTTTATGAAACTATTTTTGAACTAAAACCCAACAATTGGTATCAGAGCCACCTTGCAAGTTTGGTTAGATTTTTTGATTTTTGGAAATATTAGTTTTTGGAGAATATGGATAACTTGTTTTTGTATAAAAATAACTTCATACATCTTTTTTATGACAATTTTTTTGTTATTTTATTTGACAAATTTAAAGTTGTCTTAGAAAAACAAAGGTTGTTTGATGTGTATATTAATGTATATGATGTGCATAAACTAGCCAATGACCAATGTGTTGTTATGTTGGTTATTTTTTATTATAAAATGGTTGTAATAATTTATTTATTTATATGGTATGTAATAATTAAATATATTAGCTTTTCTTGGTTATTTTTGTAAAGTAATAGATTAGTTTTTAGAATTAATTTATTTGTACAAAAATGTAACAAGAAATCAAGTTGGAACAATTTTTGAAGACAAAAGAGAAATTTTCAAGTCTAAAAGGTATGCAGGATTTTCCGTGATATTTTCTGAAAAGTGTTGCTAATGTTGTTTACAATGGGTTGTTGGACTTTTAGCTACAATTGTTGAATTTTAGCCTTCAAGAAGTTTTTCTTATCTTTTGTAAGCAATGAGTGTTTAATCAAGTGGGAACTTCTACAACAACATTACAAGAAGTTTTTGGTCCTTTTAAATGTCCCTTTAGGAATGAACTTGACATTTTTGTGTTGGCTTACAAAAATATCATTAGTTGGCTATGTTTATGCACATATTTTTTTATGCATGTTTGTATTGTTTATTTTATGCATTACTTTGTGTGGTTGATAAAATTAGTTTTTCACATGCTAAAATATTTTTGGACGAAATAAATATCACATGGAGTTTGGGTTTTCAAAATTGGACATAAGATGTAACAAGTTATTATTTTAAAAATAAAACCCGGTTTTATAAAATTGTTAATAATGTCAAATTTTGGAATACTCCATTATAAGTTTTAACATGGTGATTTTTGTAACTTATAAAATATCCAAATATATAAGTAATAAAATGAAGTTTTATTAAAGATATATAAGGTTCAAATGCACTCAAACTTAATACCGGTTATTAAAATTAAATAGCATCAAATTATACAAAAAACTAGTTTTTTATATAGAACCTTTAAAAGTGATTTTCTTTTGAAAATCGATACCATGGTTTATTATATGCATGTAATAACCGTGATATCATATATTTTTAAACTAGAATTATAAAACATATGAAGAACCTTATTTTACAAACCTTAAATCTATGAAATCCTTTTGAAAAACACTTGTACGTCTCTTGTATGAACTAGTGCGATAAAGGATACCTAACCACTTAGTGCTGTCTTTTGATGGCTGGGATGTCTTCGCGATTTCTATAACCAAGTTATAGGCCAATTACACAAGTTTTTCAAATTGGACGATTTGATCAGAAATCTTTTGTGATAAAGGATACCTAAGCAAGAGAGTTCCGAGGCATAGATAAGATCAAACATATCTAATTAAATTTGTTATTAGCGATCCCATAAATCTAGGAATTATATAGTGAGATATAATTGATAATCTATATCCACCATGTTGAATTCAAATGGATGGGATAAAGGATACGTAACGATTTTTTTGTTTTGCAACTCTGATCCTAGACTTTGATAATTAATGTTTTTGGAAACTAAAAGAGTATTAATTATTAAAGATTAAATATTGAAAATACTAAATGAATTTTGTTAAAATTTTTGTAGTTATATAATCCATTCTCATTATCATGAATTGTCATTTTCTTGAATGAATTAATGAAACAATAACATTCAATACAACTTCAATGAATGGGTTCATGCCTTTAGAGACAATCTCATGGGAGATATGAAATTGTATACACTTAAAGGTCCTAGTCCTAAACTATTTGCTTTGAGCAATGAACCTGAACATGATACCTAGTAAAGGCATCACCGTGATGCTAAAGATGCTTTTAACATCAAGCTAAGAATAGTTATTCATGACTACTAGGAAGTCTTGGATAATTTAAACATATATTTGATGATATAACAGGTCATGCAATATTCCAATAAATACAATGATATTTTATTTAAAGCTAGTTTAAACATTGGAATAATGCAAGGCTAAAAGAATCACGTTGTGTGATCCAGGAGGCCCATGTTTTATGTACTGAACACCTTTAAGCCCAAGAAATCTACTAAAGCCCACATAGATGGATCTTCTTTCTTTTGTGAAGAAATTGGACACTGGAAAAGGATTTACTCCTCTTATTTGGAAAGAAAGTTTGGAAAAGACTAGTGTTTCTAGTATCTACTAGATAAAACTCATACGTTTCATATAACACTTAGGTACTTGGTACTTAAATATTAATCTAATATCTGTAAATGGCTTGCAAATATTTATTGAATGGTAACCAAGCTGAGCACAATCAAGTTGGAGCTACACTCCAGGAGTTTAGTTTATTATTTATGCTTAGAACATAAATTACTTGTAATGTAAAACAATATTTGTTTTGGAACAAAGTATGTTTTAATTTATCATTTCTAAATTTATGTCTTAGTTATTTTATTCAAATGTTTGATCATTTACTTAATCGTTTTTCAAAACGATAATATTCATATTCTGAGATGATTAACTTCTATTTATGAGACTAGATCTTTTAATAGAATTGTGAAGTAAATATTAACGTTTCGTAAATAAAATTAAGTTCTATATGCAAGCATTTTTTGACTTAAACTTGTTTTAAATCAAACTCATCTTTGGCATTGTTATCTTTATTATATAAATGACATTCACATATTTCAACTTCAAGAAAGGGATATTTGAAGGCAAATAATGTGGTTTATTTGGAATATGTGAACCTTATTTATATGTAAAGGATTCCTAATGATATTTTCACTAAGGTGTAGAGAAAATAATTAAGAGACTATACACTTCGTTGTATGACTTTTATTCTAATGAATGTCTATGATTAAGCACAAGATACCACATCAACTATATTAACAACTATAGTAGTTTTAATTATATTTTAAGTGGTAAAGCATAATTGTGAAATCTTTGTTGAAGATTTCAAAAGTTGAAATACAAATCAGTAAGAACCATCTAAGGCCTCAATGATAATAAATGATGAATTAAATCTTACTTGGTATGATTTACTTTCTAATCGGTAGATATATCCTCCTTTAATCTGTTTGGCATAATACTTCAAACACTATTAATTGTACCTTGAGTATAGATACTAACTAATAAGTAGATTAAACATTTTATAAGATTTAGTATGGAAAGGCTCCATTCTTATCTTACTTAATGTTTTCTGGATTTGAAGCCGATGTTGGACTAAAACTTCTAATCCCAAAATCTACTAAATACATATTTGTATAATACACTAAATGTGTCTTAGATTATCATATGCAAACCCACCAAGAATAAGTTCTTTTATTCTTGTGAAAGCTATGTTAGTAGAAAGAAAGCGTCTAATGACAAAGCAAGTGGGAGGTACATGGAACTTGAAGCAGCTCAAGAACCATAACCTTATGTAGTAATAGTTGAGACTAGTTTTAACAAAGATCGTTAAACTAGAATAATAACTATTCACAAACACAAATTGTTCGCATTAATGGTAGAAATCATCTATGACTTGAGAAATGTGAAATCTCTCAGTGATGATATTTTATTGATGGTTTCTGGAAAATCCATCAAATACCAAGATGCTATGTCAGATCTCGAATCTGATAAATGACTTAGAGTCATGAACATGAGATGCAATCCATGTATGATAATCAAGAATTGGATTGATTAAAATTTATCCCCATAGAAAGGCTAGAAGGAGTAAATGATTCTTATAGAAAGAATAAATTACATGGATAACCATACACATTTAAAGCAAGACTTGTAGTAAAAGGATTTTCTCATACTCATGTCATTGACTATGGTCCTCATCATACTCATGACATTGACTGTGATCAAACCTTTTTCATAGGTAGTTATGATTAGATCAACAATGATGTTATTTACTATAAATTCATATTTTAAATATGAGATATAGCAAATAGATTTCAAGAAAACCACTTTTCTTAATAGACATCTACTAGAAGATATCTATATAGCTTAGCCTGGAGGTTTTCTTAATCTATATTATCCTAAACAAAATGTGTAGCGCTTGAGATCTACTTATGGATATAAATCAAACATCTAAATGTTATAATCATCATTTTATGTAAAACCACAATGTATGTTTTTATATCAAAATGAATAGAACATGTGTGTTTACTAAGAACTAGTGGGAGCATAGTGAAATTTCTAATCTTGTATGAATAAGGCATACTTAATCATTTGAAATCACATTCTGACTAAGCAAGGCCAGTTTCACATTGACTCGGATAATGTTTCTAAAATGAAAGTCTTATGAAGGAGAAGATACATTCTTGGAATGTAAAATCTATAAGGGATAGATAAAATGAATGTTAAAAGTTTCATATCCTTATACATGTATTGGCAATATCTTGAAAGGGATCAAGACACTAGATTCTTTTGGAGAATTTTTGGCATTGTCATATGGCATCATTTTGAGCTAGCCTCAAAAGTATATAGCCCATAGGATTAAAATAGATGAAATGATTTATATTCTATTTGCTTGGAAAATGAGTTCATCATTTACGACATATTATGCATAGGACATGGTATTTGATGATGTTGTAAGCATGTAATAAGATACTAGTTGAATACATTGTTAAGTCACTGGATGACTATGAACAACATTCTACAAGTACTTTAGAAGAACTAAGAGAATGCATATGAGACAACCAGTTTAAAAAGGATCTTTATAGAAACAGCTACACAAGATGTTAATTTCTAAACATTTATAAATAATTATAAATTATAATTGGATTTTGACTTCATTATGGAATGAAGAGTAAGTCTTGCTGGAATGAGGTCCAAGGAAAACATAATGATACAATCTACTACAGAATAAGAATACACTACTTTATAAGTTGAATTCAAATATGATTGGATGAATGGAATCATTGAAAAACTATGTTGATTTCTGCCATTCAAGGATCACATAGAAATCTTTGTGAGTTCGAGAGTATACTTAATCAAGCTAAGAGACTCTATGTCATGAAAGAACACCAATCATATTCTCCAAGATATTTAACTATACTTAGATTAAAGTTAAGTGTTGAGATGATAGTATTCACAGAATTCACACAAATTAAATTTTGACAGGTCCATTGATAAAGTCATTCTTTTGAGCTAAGTATGATTGGTCACACTTCAACTCTAAGACTTTATTATTCTAGAAATGGGTTTTTGCTTTGGATTTAGTATTTGGATATTGGAACATTATAAAAACAACTATTAGATAATGTTATGATATATTGGGATATAGTCATCACATTAATACTTGTTATGTTCCATATTAACATGTTTAATCCATGAATAATGTTATTATTCTAAAGGTTCATAGTCAGTTATAATTATGGGAGTAATTATGAAGTAAGACTAATATGAATTGGATTGGTTGACTCTCACTAGATGAAAGTAGGCAAGTGGTTGTAACCAAGTTTCATAGGTACTTGTCAGAGAACTAGTATTGAACTGACCCACATCAAGATCACCTCATGGATCACTATCATGAATGATACTTGATTAAAAGGTACTATCTTTGTATCCTTAATACTTGAGATACATAGTGGGACTTAAGTGTAGGGATTACTATGCTTTGATAATGGTCAAATGCTGTTCCTTAACCGGGCAATTATAAAAGCCTTTTTCAGGTATGCTGTGAACTATGCAAGAGGATTATGTAGTCAAGATGGGATTTTTCCTCTTCTGTGTTGAAAGTTAGACATCTAAGGCGCCTTACCAAAAGTTGAACAACTAATGAGATTGATCGCGATCCAAATCTCATGTTCAACATGATGTCTGTAGCAAAGGGATAACTAATAAACTTACCTTATACACCAATTGTACCTTTGATCTTTTTGGAAATTGGGCGTTGATTGAATGGCACAAAAAGTCGTATGGTCTTGGGGGCAGTGAAATGTTGCTAGACGTTTACCACTGCCTATATCAGTCTAATATGGGTCTAGAAGATAAACATCCAGAGGCAAGAATTCGTGTTTGATGTAGATTAATACTGAACTCACGACGTGAGGTTCCTTTTCTCACGAAGTGAGTAGGGTCAATTTGACATCTATAAATATCCTTAACACTTACGGATTTTGGGAGTTGGCTGGACAAATAGAGTTTCCAGAGACGTTTTTCAGAGGAAAAGAAGGCAAAAATTTAGTAATTTCAACCAAGGAAGAAGAAGATCATACTTTATTTTTAGTTTGGTACATTACTATGTCTTTAATAATGAAGTCTACTTGTTTGATTGCTTCTATGAGTAGCTAAATCTAGCTGCTTTTGTTAGCTAGATGAATCTAGAACTCATGGTTTGGTTATGTTAATATGGATTTTACTAGTTGGTTAATGACTTGTTTTTGATTGTTTATACCTAACATGCTTAATTTGATACTAGATTGCTTTAATTCATATTCTGTGTAGTTTAGTGACCATTAATCTGCATGGATTTGATTACCTAGTAATTTAGTGACCATTAGATTATTAGAGCTAAGATCGAACCAATCTTAGATAAGTAATTAAAGTATTGAAATTAGATGTGCTGGAGAACACATATTGTGACCATAATTGTGTTTCTTAACTCAATCTTACATAGCTCCAATCCTATCTAATAATTGATTCTGTGTTAAATTATGTATGACCATGCATAGATCTACATGAATTAATTCAACATTAGTAAATTTGGACTTGAATTTCTAATAATACATTAATTGGCAACAAATGAGAATTGTCCATAATTAATAGCTAACTATTGGGGGAAAGTGGATTCGAACTAGAAAATATTTTTAATATTTGATTGAATAGTTGTTGATAATTTAAGTTTGTCTAAACTTGCAAAATTAGATAAAAACCCTTTTAATTTTGTTTAGAATTATAGGTTAATCTAATAGTGAGTAGGTTAAATAATTAATTCCGTTCTTTGAGATCGATACTCAACTTTTGTGCTATACTATTTGCGAAATGGTACACTGCCATGGGTCGAATAGCTAGTAGGATAGTAGGTAAAACTAGGTGTAGCTATTTGCACGCATCACCTCCCAAGAGGACCCAAAGAACTATTAAGCTTGTTATTTCTTTATCCTTTCTTTGGTTGGTGTTTGAATCTTTCTGTAACTTGCAAGAAGATCCTTGGTGGGTATAAAATATTTATGTTACTTTAGAATTAAAGTCTTCCGTTTCCATATTTTTCTAGTTTATGAAACTATTCTTGAACTATAACCCAACAAGAGACTTTTATATTTCATAAAATATTTGATCAGTTAGATAATAATAATAAAAGGTAAAAAATGAGTGATCAAAAAGTTACACCATTATTAATAATGGTCAGTGTATTCGGAAAGTACACAACAACGTGATCCCAAGGATATAAGCGTTGTAAAAATTAGACTAAGATTAGATGAGTTATAATTTTATAAAAAGTAAAAATCAACCACGTTAATAACAATATTAACGTCAAAAATGATATAAAGAAATCGATTGAGTTTTGGCTAACGTCACTACAAGGAAAATCGTAGTACTCCGAGAGATAAGAACTCTAAAAGGAAAAAGGTCAAAAATGGAGTTTATATGAAGAAAATACGATTTTTAGAAAAATGTAAAATATGGGTTAAAAATAAAAGATACAATTTGACAATAGAACCTTAAGGAAAGTTGTAGTACTAGTAGAGAGCTACACAAATTTATAAAGAGGGTAAGAAAAAAGATTCATATAAGCAAGATATGAAGTTTTATAAAAGATTTAGAGGTGCACGTCAAGTGTGTACCATGCGGGACGCACACGTTTGACACCCATATTCGACGATATTAGAGAGAATTGGACCATCAGAAGTGTGACACGTGCAAAAACTCTGGATGGAGTCACGAGTTGAGTGCACGTGTGCGTGAGGTGCACCACACGCCCAAGCACTATAAATAGAGGCGCTCTCTTTCTAATTGCTTCACTCCCAAAACTCTTTCTCTCTATCTCTCAAGCTATTTCAGAAGTCCTCCCAATGATGCAAAGCTTCGAGTGCAGTAGGAAGGATGCTTCAAATTATGCTACTAGAGTGAGTTCACGACCCAATTTTCATTGTTTTAAAAGTTTAGAGGGGGTAATACATTCTTTTCAAATTGATTTATCAAAATATATTTATATCCATAAATATCTATTATTTTATAAAGCATGAAACTTTCGGATAAACTAGCTATAGATACTAAACCTAGTTGTAAGCTATGATATTATCCCTAAGAGTTATGGTGCCCAATAGTCTAGGAAAAGATATAACCTAGATGTTATAATGGCCAATTTCCTATGATAAAGTAGTACCTAGAAGTAATGCTGGTAAAATATAGGGATATGCAATGTACTTAATTGTTACTATGCCAAAATATCCAGTTATCAAATTAAACATTATTATGGTATATATGTATGGTAAATAGTATATATATATATATATATATATATATATATATATATATATATATATATATATATATATATATATATATATATATGCTAGATAATTATGAGGTCTAAAATGATATAATTATCAAATATAAAATTAAAGGGGTTTATATTGTGATAGTTATAAGTAATCACTAAGAAATAAAGATAAAAGATATAATATCTAAGGTTATTGCATTCATTAGTGAGCTGATATTATTCATCCTTAGCCTAATTAAATCCGGCTACCCCGAACCTGTAATCGTTAATATTATGATAACTATAAATATAGGTATAGATCTATATGCGGATTGACACCCTCACCTGTGATTGCTAGCTACAATCCGAATATGATAACAATCTTATTAATCACTATACGGCGTCCGATGAAGCATCGTGGAGTGGAATAACTAGTCAAACATTGTTGATTACAGAGGGACTCATGGTAATACATTACAACCACCTTAGAGATCCGAGTAGCAAAGAGGGACGCCTTAGAGTGGTAGAGAAAATACGTTAGGATTAATTGAGTATCCTAGAAAATAATAAGATAATATAGGTAAATATCCTACAAAAGATAGTAAATTAAGATTGGTAAGATATCCTAAATGATAGTAAATTAGGATTAATAAAATATCCTAAAAGATAATAAGATAGTATCGACAGATATCTTACAAAGATAGTAAGTTAGGATTTGTAAAGCATCCTGTAGAGATAATAAGATATGATTAGCATAATGTCCTAGAAAGATAATAAGATAAGCGATAATATAATAAATCATAGGAAATCGGAAATTTAACAAATATGATTCTTAATCATTGTAAAAAATTGTAGAAAGTTTTCAAAGAAAATTTATCATATGTTTATCTCTAAACCTGTGAACTCACCAACATCAAGTTGACATTTCCAAAAATCCCATGTGTTCCTAGGATGGAATAAGGATCAAGGCAAGGAAGTATTACCAGCTCGAAGATATATGATTTTCGTTTAATAGATAATTATTTTTTGCGCTTGGTGATTTGGGTAATCTAAATACCGTCACCACTCGGCATTTCCGCCATCGGCTGGGGAAGGTGTGATATAATGGTATCAGAGCTAGTTGATATAGCAAATGAGTATTTCTTTAGGAATTACGACTATATATTAGGACATATACTCCAATTAGGTTTTCTCTCAGGCCTATAAATAAAAGTATTACTATTAATTACCCTACTGTTAGACTACTTACGGGAAATGTGAGTAGTTTGAATTGTTGCTTGGGTTGCTGGATTTCAGAATGGCTATTTGCTAAAATGGTCTTGCCCTTCGACACTTCTCATGTGGCCAATCCCTATTTTGGTAGTGAAGAAGTACAAAACAATAATAGTTGCCAATCTTGAATAAAGTATAAAAATCAAGAATGCCATATATATATATATATATATATATATATATATATATATATATATATATATATATAAGTCAATTATCTAAGATGGTTCAATATGTAAAGGCTATTTCACTCCTAAACGTAGCCTGATCAACTATGTTTAGTCTTGACTGAACCAATACATCGACTGAATTAGGGTTAGATAAATGATAAAATAGAAACCATATATATGCAAACACAAATCAAAAAACATACATAAGTGTATCAAAAATATCCCACAAAATAGGTATCAAAATACAAAGAATCAACTTAAACACATCAATGTACTCGCTATTCTCATACTCACCCTACTTGTCCTTCGCACCCTTGTCACTGTCATCATTAGTATCCCCATGATGTGTGCCTGAAGGACCAACACCATCATGACCAGGCTGAGAAGGTGGTGGAATAGTACGACCCGCTTGCGGAAAAGGTGGATGGTCCATTCCCAGATGCCGCATCACCTCAAAAAGCGAAGCCATGATCCAGTGACGCTCCTCTTGTGCAACATCCAAACGTCGCATCACATTGCATAGAGTCGATCCAGCTGATCAGGCTCGGCATGCCTAGGTCTCTGACACCTATCAAAGGCAGGCTCAGGGATATCCTCCGACTCCACCTATCTAACCAGATCCACAATATTGTCCTTCAGAATCCTCCACTGCCTCCCTACTCCTCGAACCAATACCTGCATCTTCCCTAGAGCGGTAGTACTTATGTCTCTAATAGGCATAGGAACAATCCTGCTAGTATCAACATCATAAGATAGGGCCAACCGTGTGACCCACTGACCCCCGAAAATCCTACTTGAAGGTGTGGAACCTAGAGCCATACCAGATATATAGAGAGCAAGAACAAAGAGAAAATGGAAGCAAACCTCAGTCTGAGTGAGGCACCACATATAGAAGAGGTCGCCAGAAGGAACCTTGTCACACTCCTTGAGGTGACAAATAGTAGAAGTGACCAATCGGTGGATCAACTGATAAGTAGGAGATATGAAGGCATTCTCCTTGGTCGTTCTAGAAACATAGGTCCCCCTAGTGTGACCCCAGACCTACATGTAGCTGCACTCCTATGGTGGCTCTGTAATACAACTGTCAAGATAAGCATAAAAATAAGGACTCATAGTCTCCTCCAATGTGTAAATCCCTAGACGTCTCCCCAGCTCTATCAGAATGTAGGAGCGAGATACGCCTCCCAAGCGAAAATTAAAGACTGATATATCTGCCTAACTCTTCGAATCCTTGTCGAAGCAGATTGTCAAAAAAACTCCCAACAGAACTCTTTGTAGACCACCTCCTGAATCCCACAAGACATGGGTAAGGAACGACTCCAGATGAGCCGTCAACCCATAATCGTCAACCACTCTCCAGGAAAGAGCTTTTGGAATGCTGATCTTCTTGGATAGAAGAGCAATCAGGCGAGAGACAAAGGAACTCCGATCAAGTATATCATCGGGGAACTTTAGGAATAGATGCGATGGACAGTTAGAAGGTAACTAAACTGCATCTTGTCGACCTCATCTTGACATATAAGATTGTTAGTAATGATCTAGATTAGTTAAATACTACAAAGGGTGTTGAAATGGACCAAATGCGCAAAGGTGCGCGCTGCGTGCGAGTGCACGCGATGCACATGCCTTTGCTCGACGTGCTCCAAGAACACGAAGAACAAGAGGTTTGGAAACCGCTATTTCGTCCAATTTTCAACACTAACCATATATGAATGTTTGAACAGGCTTCTAGAACACAAATAAGTAGCCCATTTCGTCTAAAACATCACGAATTTAAGGATTTAGTTAAAAGTTTAGAAACTTTTTCGATTTTTAAAAATTCAAAATGATGATCAATGGTTGAAATACACTCGAAATTTAGTATCTAGGAAGTAACACCGGTAGTATAGATAGCTAAATTGCTCATCCATTTCACAAGAATTAACCAAAATCCTTTGACTGATAAAAATCCCAAAAAGCCCTAAAACTCGAAATTAAGCCCAAAATTGAAGCTAGGATTAAGCATAGATTGTAACTAGAAGTAGAGGAGTCGAAAGAGATGAAGAAATCGAAGCTCGGGGGCAGGTGCACAATGTGTGTGTCGTGTGTATGGGACCAAGTCGAGACAAAATAAGGAGGGGACCAAAGGAATGTTGGAAAAGTGTAGAATGTGGCCAAAATTTGACTTTAATGTTGATCTGCTGCAGGTGCGTGCGACGTACATCGTGTGCCTGACACGCATGATCAAAATTTTTGAAAGTTGTCACTTTTTACACAATTTTAGGTTCCCTAGATATTAGAAACCTTTAGAAGTTTAACCTATTTAGAAGACTAAGGGCAAGGAAGAGAGATATTTGCTTGGAATTATAAGAAAATTTCATCCTTAAGATGAGTTGCTAGGGAAGCTACAATAGCATACCATAATAAGGAAGCTCCATGAGAGTCAATAGGGAAGCAACAAAGCATTTCGTAATAAGGAAGAAAACAAAAAGTACATAGGATAAAAGTAAAGTCATCAGGTTAACAAACGATAAGAAGACAATTTGCTAGGAAAGCAACTATAGTACCCTACAAATGGAAAAAGTAGTATTGTGTCAATAAATCATGGATAGAATAACAAACCCATTAGGAACAACGAGTAAACTTCTTTCTATCATTTCAAAATAACAACCCTCCAATGCTAACCTTGATTGACCCGACCATCATTCAGACTATGATTCAATGTCAAGTCTCGGATGCATTAGGGAATCTCAGAGATATTAAAGACGAGGGAAGTAATAAGGAAGGTAGTCAAATGTCAAAAACCTATCAGGATTTTATTAAAAATAATCCGAGATATTTTTATGGAGACAGAGGAGATGATAGTTTGATCCAGTGGAAAAAAGAGTTAGAGAGAAAATGTGCCGATGAATATAGAGTTAAGTTTGCAACATGCACATTTATAGGAAGAGATCTCCTCTGGTGGATTATCCAGGTCAAATATTTAGGCGTAGATGCATCGTATGCAACCCTCTGGGAAGAGTTAAAGAAGCAGGTGATAAAGGAATTCCGTTCTGGAAAAGACATGGCAGGAGCAGAGTAGGAATTCAGTCATCTTAGCACCAAGGAATCAGGTCTGGCTTTGTATACGGTACACTTTGGGTACCTAGTCACCATATGACTTGAGTTGGTCAACTCAGAGATCCAAAAAATCAGTGCATATCTCCAAGGGTTAGCTCCACATATCAGGATCAAGGTGCAATCACACCAGCCCAATACCTATGAGGAAGCTAAATATTAAGCCTTCAGTCTCTAGGAACCAATGGCCCAAAACTCAAGTAGGAGTAAGAAGAAGTCCAAATAACTTAAGAGCGAGTGGGGAGGAACCACCAATGGAAAATCTAGTCGACCCTTATGGAAGGAAAGAGAGGAAAGGAAGCCTCGTGAGATATCACCCAATCCACCAAGGGGATTCTTGGGAAGACTCCCCTTGTATAGTAATTGTGGACTTCATCATCTGGGTAAATGTGAGGAGTTTTGGTGTAACAATTGCGGAAGATCAGGGCACATCGCAAATGTTTGCAAGAATCAACTAGGCCAGTAAAAGGGAACACTAGATGTTAGAATAATGAGGTTAGGGAGTGTCTTGTAGAAATGATTATGTAATGTTTGAACAAGGGAATTGGAAACCCTTGAAGTTGTACTAATTATTTATATAAATAAGAAGAGCTACTTTTGAGCACAGGTAGTAATAGACAAATAATAATAGAAATCCTTCCCAATAAAAAGGAAAAGGGTCGATCCCTGATTAAGAAGCCGATATCCCCTAATAAGATTACCGTAAGGTCCGAATTTTGGGACGAAATTCCTAAAACAGGGGGAGAATGTGAGAATCGGGAAGTTCCTGTCATCGAATGTCGTTAGACATTAGCCTCGAAAATAATGATAATAAAGCTTTTCATATTTCAGGAAAAATATGATAAGTTAGATAATAATAATAGGGTAAAAAATGAGTGATAAAAAAGTTACACCACTTTTAATAATGGTCAGTGTATTTAGAAAGTACACAACAAAGTGATCGCAATGATATAAGTGTTGTAAAAATCTAACTCCGATTGGTGGAGTTATGATTTTATAAAAAGTAAAAATCAATCATGTTCATAACGCTATTAATGTCAAAATGATATAAAGAAAGTCCCTGAGTTTTGGCTAACGTCACTAAAAGGAAAATCATTGTACTCCGAAGAATAAGAAATTTAAAAGGAAAAAGGTCAAAAACATAGTTCTATGAAGAATATACGATTTTTAGAATAGCGTAAAATATGGGTTAAAAATAAAAGTTACAATTTGATGATGCAACCTTAAGGAAAGTTGTAGGACTACTAGAGAGTTACACAAATATATAAAGAGGGTAAGAAACCAGATTCATATAAGTAATATATGAATTTTTATGAAAGACTTAGAGGTACACGCCAAGCGTGCACCATACTTGACGTGCACATCTGACACCTAGATTCGTCGAGATTAGAGAGACGTGGACCATCAGAAATGTGACATGTGACAAAATCGGCATAGAGCCACGAGCTGAGTGCACGTCGTGTGTGAAGTGTGCCGCACACATAAGAACTATAAATAGAGGTGCTCATTTTCTGTTTACTTCACAACCAAAATACTTCTCTGTATCACTCAAGCTATTTCGGAAGTCCTCCCAATGGCATGAATCTTCAGGTGTAGTAGCAAGGATGCTTCATATTCACGCTACTAGAGTGAGTTCATGACCCTATTTTTACTGTTTTAAAACTTTTACAGGGGGGATACATCCTTATCGAACTGCTTTATCAAAATATATTTGTATCAATAAATATCAATCGCTTTAAAAAGCATGAAACCTTAGGATAAAGTAGCTATATATACTATACCTAGTTGTAAGCTATGATATTATGCTTAAGGGTTATGAGGCCCAATAGTCTAGGAAGTGATATTACCAAGATGTTATAATGGCCAATTTCATATGATAATGTTGTACCTAGAAGTAATGCTAGTCAAATATATAGATATGCACTGTACCTATTCGTTACTCTGCCCAAATATCTAGTTATTAAATTAACCATAATTAGGGTATATATATGGCAAATAATATATATATATATATATATATATATACTAGATAATTATGAGATCTAAAAAGATATAACTATTAAATATAAAATTATAGGGGTTTATATTGTGATAGTTATAGGTAATCACTAAGAATAAAGATAAAATATAAAATACCTAAGGTTAATGCATTCATTAGCGAGCTGATATTATTCATCCTTAGCTTGATTAAATTCGGCTACCCGAACTTATAATCATTAATCTTGGGATAGTTAGAAAGATACGTATAGATCTATATTGGGATTGACACCCCCACCTGCAATTGCTAGCTACAATTCCGTCTGGATAATTTTCTTATTAATCACTATTCGATGTCAGATGAAGCGTCGTAGCGTGGAATCACTAGTCAAACAACGTCGATTATGGGGATCATGGTAATATATTACAACCACCTTAGAGATCCGACCGCCAAAGAGGAACGCCTTAGAGTGGTAGATAAAATACATTAGGATTAATAGAATATCCTAAAAGATTATAAGATGAGATCTGTAAATATCCTACAAAAGATAGTAAATTAGGATTGGTAAAATATCCTAAAATATAGTAAATTAGGATTAACAAAATATCATAAATGATAATAAGATAAGATTGGTAGATATCCTACAATGATAGTAATTTAGGATTTGTAAAGCATCCTATAGAGATAATAAGATAGGATTAGCAGAATGTCCTAAAAAGATAATCAGATAAGAGATAATATAACAAATCATAAGAAACTAGAAATTTAAGTAATATGGTTCTTAATCATTGTAAAATATTCTAGAAAGTTTTCAAATAAAATTTATCATATTTTTATCTCAAAACCTATGAACTCACCAACATCAAGTTGAATTTTTCAAAAATTGCATTTGTTCCTAGGATGGAATAAAGATGAAGGCAAGGAAGAATTATCTGCTCGAAGATAGATGATTTTCATTTAATAGATAGTTATGGTTTGCGATCTTTTATTTGGGTAATCTATATACCATCACCACTCGACATTTTCACCGTCATCCAGGGAAGGTGTGACAATCATTGAATGTTTATAGTACATTAGGGAATACCTAATGAAGATGATATGCAATGTCATGAAGGAAATGAAAAAGACTAAAGATCCAATTACACCAGCAGTAACAAACATCCTATATGTTTGAAAACCCTTGTTTCATAATATAATTCTAGATGGAGTGGGGGATACAAGTATAAGGTAACTGGAGCTTTGCAAGATCAGCATGTGGTGGATTTTAGGAAGCACAATTGCAATTGCAGAAAATTGGAATTCCTCGCAGACATGAAATTGCAAATCTTAATGAAATGATCAAAGACTCGGAGGATGAGCTTGACATTTACAAGTGGGTCAAAAGGTTTATTGGCTAGAGACATGGCAAAAAGCGTATTCATTTAAGGTGGAGCCAATCAAAGGGGGAGCCATGTGGCCCCTAAGTGATTTTCTAACAAAGCTAATTCCTTCCCCACATCAGATTCATGTGGGAAGGCTTAAGAAAAAGAGAATATAGAGTGAGGATTAATGGTTACGCAAAAAGAAGAGAGGAATTCAAGGTACTACATAAGAAGAAGGTTCCCATAGAGCAACAAATGATGGAGTACAGAAGCTATGAAGGAAGCTGTAATAACCCAATCCTCAGGTATGAAAATTTAAATCTTTAATCATGTTTTTACTTGGAAACTCGATGAGATAGAAGGCCTCAACTCGTCGTGTTGTGGTAAGATTGGTCGCGTATATTAATGGACCAACTTGGCGCGTTGAGATGCCTCAACTTGACGAGTTGGCAGCTGATTAAGAAACCTAATTTTTAGGGTGTTGCACCCTATTTAAAGGCCTTAAGCCCCTTGACTGGCCTCCTTACTATCCTCCTCTGTCCAGAAACCCTAATTTTCGTGCATCATCTTCCAAAGTTGAGTGTGTGAGCTTGAAGCGTTGATTTTTGGTGTTCTCTTAAAGGAGCTTGAAGTTTGAGGTGTCTAGGTTGAAGGGAAGGTTATAGATCCAAAACCTCTTCATGTGTTGTAGTATTTTTGAGGTATAAAGTCGACACCTTGCTACCTTATTTCTTAGATCTATTCATTGAAAGTTTTATTGTGGTGTTTGACTCATTTTTGGGTTGTTCATGGGGTTGAGCATTTCTTTGATTGTCACTTTAGATTTGGCCATTATGTGGCCTTATTTGGCTTAAAGTTCCAAGCTATTTTAGGTTCTAGGCCTCATTCATGCATTAAGTTCTTTATTAAGCCTTTTTTTGAGTGCTAGAGCCTCTTTGTGGCGTGCATGAATGTAAGTTTTGGCAACATTACATGGGTTTCTGGCTTTTGGGTACTAGATCTGCATATTAAAGAATTAGAATCGATAAAAGGATTGAATGTGTTAAGCTAGGAAAACTCGGTGACTTTTTCAGCCAACTCGGCAAGTTGGCTAAAGTTTTCCCAACTTTTGGTATAATGCAGAAACACGACGAGTTGGTAGGTGCACTCGACGAGTTGGGGTCAACATGGACTGTTGACTTTGAATTTGATCTTGGTTGACCAATTTTGACTTTTGAGGGAATTTTGGGTATTTAGGTGTTTTGATGGAATTGGTCACATGGTGGTAGTAGACATTTGAGTCAGGAGCCGAGATTCAGATTTTGATCTTGTCAGTTCAGCACTACTTGTAAGGTGAGTTTCCTCACTGTACTTACAATTCGAAGGCACCAAGGCCGACCCTTTGGATTGTTATCCTGGTTATTGTATGATTGAGTACTGTAGTGATTGGCTAGATCTGAATCTTGTTAGATAGGATGATGCTATGCTTATTGATCTGTATGATATGTGATGCTCTGTTGATTGATTATGTGTTTATGAGTTATGTATATTTCGACATGTGTGTGGTTGGGTTGAGGCGGTCCTGCTTTGTGCTAAAGGTCAACAGACTTAGGGTGGCACAGATAGACTGAGGGCATGCGAGGTGGACCAGTCTGGCCGAAGGCCCAGAGAACGGTCCAGACAGGTTGTAGGCCCGATGTGGTGATCTAGACATGCTGAAGATTTTGTATACGTGCTGTTGTGTGATAGTTATGATTATGTATTGTTGTGGTATTTTGGGTAAGACTCAATAAGCTCTGGGCTTACAGTTTTTGATTATGTTTCAGGTACCTCAGATGATCGCAGGAAGGTGAAGGCTTGATCGTGCACCTCCTCGTGTTTTGTGTTATGATTTCTGGGAAAACTCTAATGTGAAACTTATTTTGAAAGCAATTTGTAATAAATGATGGTCTGTGGTTATTTCAAAAGTTTAAAATTTTCAAGAATTTTTTGAATGTTACAGAAGCATATTAGTGTTACTTGTGGAAAATGCAAGAATAAGGAACACAACTCTAGGACATGTAAAGGGAAAGGTGGGAATAAGTCCAATAAGTAAGTTTTGGTGAAGTTAGTATGGTTTCATGCAGGTGCTTTTCTGTGATTTTGGTTGTATGTTGTTGAAAACTTTTTTGTTATGTTTAGACTTTGATGTATGGCGCAATGACACTTTGATTGTATTTTGGTTGTTATGTTTAGACTTTTAGGTATGATTTCATGATGTTCTTACGTATGGTGCAATGACACATTTATGCTTAATTTGGTAATGTATTTTGGTTCTACTGATGTGCTTATTTTGATACATTTTGGTCATACTTTGATACCATATTTACTAATGTGTTAATGTTTGGAATCAACTTCTGATACACAATTTGGTAATGTTTGGTCAAATTCTGATACACATTTTCATACTTTCATACCATATATATCATTAACAACATAATTCATTACAAACATGGTCAAATCAACTTACAATAAAAGGACCCCATTTTTCTACTAATACAATACCCTTCATCCCCTGATGACCCCCCCATTTGTCTAACCCTAACCCCTACACAGACCTAATACCAAACATAACAATCACAAACATAAACCATCTTGAAAATAGAGAAATTTTCATATTCAAAGAGTCGTCCTTTAATGCATTGCAATTTGCCACCAAGATGTTGTTCCTGCTTAGCAGTCCATTGCAGTGTTCATCTAGCATGTTGATACTTCTAACAAATTGATTGTACCGATCTTGCAATGAATTCAAATTTCTTAGTAGACCAGGTATGATAGCTTTGCTCCCAGCACACATAAGCGGGTCAAGCCACTCGATAAACCCACAGACAAAACCGTCATAGGGCATGCATAAAATCTCCTCTCGGGATTTAGTGAGGTCCATGATGTTTTCACCATAATAATATTTCCACAAAAATAAACCACCATTTCTATTGTGACAGGTCATGAAAAAGAATGTTAAGAAAAGAGACGTTGGGGAAGAAAAGAGTGGTGGTTCCTTTGGTATATAAAGGGGCTATATATTTTATCAGTTGCGAAAATGGTCCCTAAAAGGCAAAAAGACAAATATCCCCTCACGTGGGAGGCACATGGTTAGCAACAAGAACTCAATGAGATTTAAGTCGAGGGGACCATTTCTACATAGAGACTATGCTAAAAGGACCACAAAGCTAAAAAAGTCGGGGCTTAGACTAAAACTCGGAAAACATGCATACCATACGGAATATTTTTGTAGTTTTTTCAATTATAAGTGTCTTTTAATTCCAAAACATTAGACACCTTCCTTCTCAATGTTGACATATTCCTCACTCACGACACATGTGATAAAAGGAAACTTGTTCTTCAACACCAACGCTTCGTTTACTCTTTTTTATTGTCGCCATTAGGGATGTAAATGAACTAAACGTTCAGAAAACTGTCCGTGAACCGTTTGGCGGGATGTTCATTTATGTTCATTTGTTTAATAAATGAACAAACATGAATACAAATTCTCATTCATTTAGTTAAAAGAACACACATGAACAATGGTCTCGTTCGTTCAATTATGTTCGTGAACTTTTCTCTATGTTGTTTGCTAACGTTTGTTTATTTTCGTTCATATAAGTTCATTTTATGCTCGTATATGTTTAATTATGTTTGATTATATTAATATATTATATGTTCATTTATGTTCAATTATGTTTTTTTGTCATTTTCATTTATGTTCGTTTGTTTATTTTCGTTTAGCATTTTCAGGAACATAAACGAACGAACATGAACTATGTAATTTGTTAAACAAGAGGACATGAACAAGAAAACTCGTTCGTTTGCACATTCATGTTCATTCATTTGTTCGGGTAACTTAAACAAACAAACTTAAACAAACCCCTGTTCGTATTCGTTCGGTTCGTTTAGAGCCCTAGTCCCATTATACACTCTTCCATTTCATCAGATTCTATCGTATCCCTCTTTATTCATATTTATCTCTAAAACACACATTCTCCCTATCGCCAATTTCTTTGAAGAAGACTATCTCAAACAAGCGACAATGTTGTTTCTTGAGGCCATTTCAACTCAGTTTCGTCTCTCTTGGTCCCTTTGTCGTCCAACATCATGTAACATTCCAAAAATCAAGGTAAAATTTTCATTTTTCAAAACCAAACCGCAAACCATAAATGTTTACAAAACTTGGTTTCCAAAAGCCAAAATCACAAATCAGAGTATCCCAAAATCAAATCTCATAAAAACTGAAGGATGTGCACGATCAAGCCTTCGCCCTGCCCCGATCATCTAAAGTACCTCAAACATAAAACTTAAACTGTAAGCCATAGCTTAGTGGGTTCCCCCAATTACCAAACAAATATACAAAATGCATGCTGGTTCCTCAGTCTCTCGACTGCATTACCCTAGCCCACAACCTACCGGTTGGATTGCCACTCTGGCCCACATCTCGATTGAATTACCATTCTTGCCAACAATATCCCGATTGCATTGCCACTGACCACCAATATCCCAAATGGATTGCCCGACTTTGTTGGCAGATAGCACAAAGCAGTACAACCTCAACACACCCACAGTATGTAACAGATAAACATATAACTAACCGATACATGTAATCATACAGATATACCAATCTAACGTATAATTAGCATAACATCATCGTATATACAAAGATACATAACCTAGTGGGCCGACATTGGTTCCTTCGAATCACGAGTATAGTGAGGAGAAACTCACCTCACAGTCTGAAAGATAGCAGAAATGAATGCCACTCCAAATGCCAACTCTATAGGTCCTTATACAACAAACAGTGACCTAATCTCAAACTAGGGCTCAAAATACCCAAAATTACCAAAAGTCCAACTTTTTCAAAGTCAATAGTTAGTGGTCAACATCAAAATCGACTCCAGCTGGTCGCCATAACATGGCCTTCCTTGGCCACATCATGGCTACAAATCGCCAAAATAGACGATTTTAGCCCATTCGCCACGCCGTGGGCACTGGGCTCCTAACAACTTAATAGATTAAGTCGATTTCTTTGATCCTAATGGCTCCAAAGCCCAAAACTAGTCCATTATAAGGTCCAAGTGGATAAAGTTTCCAACTTTATCCCTTTATGCCCTTTAAGAGATAAGGATCTCATTTCTAGATCTAAATAAAGCAAAAACATAAGTTGGCTTAACCCATTAAACACTTTCTCTTGAAGACTACTAGATCCCCATTTCCAGAACGTTTTTAGCATCAGATAACAACATAAAAATCCTTACTTTGTAGACATGCATTCCTAATGCATGTCTTAGACTCTATTAGGTCAAAATGAGGGTTTTTGCCAAAATCTCCCATGCATGATGCTAAAACTCAATATTACTCCAAATCCAAAGAATCAAATGCCCAAAATGGCATGGAGATTCATAAAGTTGCAAAATTTATGAGATCTCTGTTGGGTTTTGAGCATTCTAACACTCCTAAGTGTACATGCAACCCTAAATACCTTGGATCTATGTTTTCTCTATTATACATGCAAATATGAACTTTCCAAGGTATTCATCCTAACTATCATAATAACATTGATTCATATGAATATATCAAGTTAGAATTACATACCTCTTTGATGTAGAATGTTTTCATGAAGCTTGAGTGCCTAGTGCCCCAAGTGTGACACCTCAAATGGTTCACATAACACCAAATACACTTGGAATAACTTGAGAGAATATACACATTTATGACATCCCCAAAATCTCGGCCAGAAAAGACCGATTTTCATTTATGCTTTTAAATATTTTCAGAGTAAATCCTTTTGATTTGAAAGAGTTGCGGAATTTGTTCCCAAAACAAAACATGATAAAATAATATTTATCAAAGCATTTCATCAAGAGATGCATTTCATTATATAATCAAAACTCGGGATGTCATGTTCCGATACAGACCATAAAGCATAAACGATAAACATTACAAGTCATTCAACAAATATATACATATACAGACTTGTAAACAAAACAACAAGATGATCCATCCATCTTACGCCCTTGTGCCACTTCCTGTAATACAAATAAAACTGAGTGGGTCAGGCTTGGGAGCCTGGTGAGCATATAGGGTTTTCAACCCACAATAAATAAGTTATATTTAATTTCACCAACCAATCACTATCCCGATTACCCATTCCCGTTATCCTCACTTTACGTCCCTAAAACAACTATCTCAAGGGACCTAATCTAGGATTTTCATCGGGACGGACATCACTGCGAAGGGGTTTCCTCAACAATAGATATCCTAAAGGCAACCATGAGGGGGATAGAGTACACCGGTGAACACATCGTTCACAACACCTACAGGTTATGAACCTGCTAGCGTTCCACTGGACTGTCTAGAAAGAGTCCGTGGTCGTTATCCATACTCCGCTGAATAACTAGATCAACAACAACAACAACATCGAGGCCTCTCATCTGTTTATTACACACCAACTATCTACCCATGTTCTACCCAACATATTAGTAGATAAAATATATATTTTCATACGTAGTTTAAAGAAAACCTGTATAGCATGCTTTAATCAACACATATGTCACATAACAGATGAGGCACACACACATAACACATATCTCATAAAGAAATAAGCAGATCTATAAGATAGAAGAGAGTGAATACTCATTCACACATAACGCAACCAACTATATACACATAGCACGTATTTTTTTATATAAAATACTTCGTATTATTGTATTAGAAGAAATAACTACACACTCACTTGATCAGAAGACGATCCGACAGCACTACGGCTTATAGAAGTAGTAATCCACAGCAGATCTGGAAGATCTCCTCGAAAATTGAACTTCTCGCGGGCAGAGCTTCGACTCGGGAACCGCGCTTCTCGGGATCTTCGGGATCTCGGGACTTGCCTCGGGGCTAGAGTATGATACCGGGGCTTCGGGGTAGCTTCGGCACGAAAAACGATGCAAAAGACTAGAGAGAAGAGAAGAAATTGAACAACAAATGAGGCTGCCTTCGGATCCTTTATATAGAGGCTGGAGCCTCGGAGTACGCGGGGCGTACAGGCGTACGCGTCCGAAATCGTCATTGCATGCGTCATCCGAAGTGTCGACACTATCGGAGTTACGCGATAGCGTAACCTCGTACGCGGGGCGTACTCCGGATTACACCGGTGACACGGCTTCGGATAATACCTTCGATTTATAATTAAATTTAATTATTAAATGATTAATAAACTTCGGAAATTCATAACTTCATCATATGAACTCCGTTTTCGACGTTCTTTATATCCACGGAAAGGTGAGACCACGCTCTACGACTTTCGTTTAGACTCTGTCGGCTAATTTTGACTTTATTTTTATTAATTATTTTTAATAGGCCGCGACAGAAACTTTCGTTATAAATTCATAACTTCTTCGTTTGATGTCCGTTCTCGCCTAACTTTTTATCGCTTCGATACCAACAATGAGATCTTCGATTCTCATTTAGATTGCTTCGGCTAACAACCGCTCGATCTCAAATCGAGTATTTCAGGCTGTATACCGCTAAGCCGGAACTTCGATAAATCATAACTTCCTCATACGAAGTCAGATTTGGGCGTTCTATATATATTCGGAAACCTCGTTTCGACTACTACAACATTAACCAAAGATATTAAGTTTATTTTAAACTTAAATTTCGACGCTTATTTTTATTCTTAATTAATCAAACCACATAATTAAGCAATTAAGCACAAAACACATAATACTCAAATAATAAAATCTTATTATTTCAAAACGGGTTACAAAGGTTAACCTAGACTATTACATTGCTAAAAGTGGCAAGCCCGGAAACACAGGCGTTACAATTCTCTCCACCTTAGAATGATTCCGTCCCCGGAATCACACATCAACAAACAAATGCGGATAGCGACCCATCATGTCACTCTCCGTCTCCCAGGTGAGATTCGGCCCATTCGTGTGTTTCCATCGGACAAGCACTAACCCAACCATCTTGCGTCGCAATTTCTTAGTCTTTCGGTCAACAATTGCCTCTGGTTCTTCAATCAACCTTTTGTTCTCATCAATTCTCAATTCAGAAATTGGAATTATATCGGGAACTTCTCCTGTGAACTTCCTCAAATAACACACATGAAAAGTGTTATGAATTCCATTCAGTTCTTCTGGTAGTTCGAGCTTGTAAGCTTGGTTCCCAATCCTCTGAAGAACTTTAAATGGTCCAATAAACCTTGGACTCAACTTTCCCCTCTTACCAAATCTTATAAGTCCCTTCCACGGCGAGACTTTAAGCAAAACCGAATCCCCAACCTCAAAAGTTATCGGTCTTCGCTTTTTGTCAGCATAGCTCTTTTGACGATCCTGAGCCGCTAACATTCTTTCCCTAATTATTTTCAACTTTTCAGCAGTTTGATGAACAAACTCCGGTCCCATAAACTGCTTTTCCCCAGCCTCAAGCCAACAAGACGGCGTACGGCACTTCTGTCCATACAAAGCTTGGTAAGGTGCCATCTTAATGCTCGAGTGGAAACTATTATTATAGGAAAATTCTACCAACGGTAAATGTTCATCCCAATTACCTAGGAATTCCAAGGTACATGCTCTCAGCATATCTTCAAGCGTTTGTATCGTTCGTTCGCTCTGACCATCAGTCTGCGGATGGTAAGCTGTACTTAAACACAACTTGGTACCCAATTCCTCTTGTAGACTTTTCCAAAACCTCGATGTGAAACGGCTATCACGATCCGACACAATCGTTAACGGAACACCGTGAAGCCTCACAATTTCCTTCACGTAAGAATTCGCAAGCTTCTCCATAGACCATTTCTCCCTGGCCGCTATGAAATGCGCACTCTTAGTGAATCGATCAACGACCACCCAAATCATGTCGTGACCATTCTTTGTTCTGGGCAGTTTAGTGACAAAATCCATAGCAATGTCTTCCCACTTACCCATAGGCACAGGCAAAGGTTCTAAACTCCCGTACGGTTTCTGATGTTGTGTCTTGACTCTCGCACAAGTCACACACTCGGCCACATACTTTGCAACATCAAGCTTCATCGTCGGCCACCAGTAGTAGGGTTTCAGGTCCCTATACATTTTAGTGCTACCCGGATGAATCGAGTACATGGTCTTGTGAGCTTCTTCCATCAGAAGATCTCTGACTCCTCCTGTCTTAGGTATCCAAATCCGATCTTGGAACACCTTCAGTCCATGACTGTTTACACCGAACACCAACGTTTTGCCCAAACGTTCCTCCTTTCTGTCATTCTTCTCAGAAGCTTCGCTCTGAGCTTTCTTTATACTTTCCAAAATAGTTGAGACAACTTCAATTCTCAACGCTCTTGGCCTTTTCCTTTCGGGATTGACTTTCCGACTGAGAGCATCAGCAACAACATTAGCTTTACCGGGGTGGTAAAGTATCTCGCAGTCATAGTCTTTAAGTAATTCTAGCCAGCGTCGTTGCCTCATATTCAATTCTTTCTGATTAAAGAGGTATTGGAGACTCTTATGATCAGTGAAAAGTTTGCACTTCGTGCCATAGAGGTAATGCCTCCATATTTTCAGAGCGAAAACTACCGCTGCCAACTCCAAATCATGAGTCGGGTAGTTCTTTTCATGCTCTTTCAGCTGTCGAGACGCATATGCTATCACCTTTTCTCTTTGGGTCAAAACACAACCCAAACCAACACCAGACGCATCACTATAGACAGCGAAGTCTTCAACTCCATCGGGTAGAGAAAGTATCGGTGCCTCGCATAGCTTCTTCTTTAGCTTCTCAAATGCTTCCTGATGCTTCTCACCCCAAGCATAAGTAGCTCCTTTGTGGGTCAAAGCTGACAATGGACTAGCGATCGAAGAAAAGCCTTGGATAAACCTTCGGTAATATCCGGCTAATCCTAAAAAGCTTCGAATCTCCGTGGGACTTTTCGGTTGTTCCCACTTCGTCACAGCTTCGATCTTCGCTGGATCAACCATTATCCCTTCCTGGTTGACCACGTGACCCAAGAATTGGACTTCACGAATCCAAAAATCACATTTGGAGAACTTAGCATACAGCTTCTCCTTCTTCAAGACTTCTAACACTTCTCGCAAGTGTCTGCCATGCTCCTCCTGGCTTTTCGAGTAAATCAGAATGTCGTCTATGAACACTATCACGGATTTATCAAGGAACGGGTTACAAACCCTATTCATCAAATCCATGAACGCTGCTGGAGCATTGGTTAGTCCAAACGACATAACCAAGAACTCGTAGTGTCCATATCTAGTTCTGAATGCAGTCTTCTCGATATCTTGCTCTCTTACTTTTAGCTGATGATATCCTGACCTAAGATCGATCTTCGAGAAATAGCTCGAACCTTGCAATTGATCAAACATGTCATCAATCCTCGGCAACGGATATCTATTCTTTATTGTTGCCTTGTTCAGCTCTCTGTAATCAATGCACATTCTCATACTTCCATCTTGCTTCTTTACAAATAACACCGGAGCTCCCCAGGGCGATGAACTAGGTCTAATGAAACCGTTGTCCAATAACTCCTGAAGTTGTATCATTAGTTCCTTCATCTCCGTCGGTGCTAATCGATAAGGTGCTTTTGCAATTGGCGTCGTTCCTGGCAACAAGTCAATACGGAATTCCACTTGTCGATCAGGCGGTAATCCAAGAAGATCTTCGGGAAATACTTCCGGATAATCACACACAACTGGAATATTCTGCATCACCTTCTTTTCCTTCTTAGCATCAATCACGAATGCTAAAAACGATGTACACCCCTTGGTCAAACATTTTCTGGCTTTCATCAATGAAATGATTCCAGAATTCACTCTGCGTTTATCTCCATACACCATAAACGAATCTTTCCCAGGCGGGTTTACTTTGACTATTTTCTTCTTGCATAAAATTTCGGCGTCGTTGGCGCTAAGCCAATCCATTCCCAACACGATGTCGAAACCATTTAGTTCGATAGGCAATAATTCCTCGTGGAACTTATTCCCATTCAGATCAATTAAGATGTTTTTCATGCGATAGCTAACAGGTACAAACTTGCCACTAGCAACTTCGACTAATAAAGCATTATCTAGTCTATCAACAGGCAAAGCTAGCTTTCTACCAAATTCATGCGATATAAAGGAGTAGTTGGCTCCAGAATCAAATAAAATTTGGGCAGGCAATTCGTTAACGAGAAAGGTACCTGAAGCGACATCAGCTTCATCTTTAGCAGCTTCCAGTGTCATCTGGAATGCTCTCGCCTTTGGCTTTGGCGGAATGTTGGGTCTAGCTGCCTCCTTCTTTTTCGGGCAGTCCCTCGACATATGACCCTCCTCACCACAACCATAGCAAACTTTCTTTGTGAGGGTACACTCATTGGCATAGTGCCCTGGCTTTCCACACTTGTAGCATGTGTTCGCCACCTCACATCTTCCATGATGCTTCTTCTTACATTTGTCGCACCATTTCGCTTCACCTCCACCTCCCCTCGAACCAGACTTCGAGAACTTGTTTTTCTTGTTGGACCCTGAAGTTCCATCGAACTTCCTCTTTTCTCCAACATCTATTCTTTCCAGACCCCTTTCCTTCTGCTGGGCCTCCACATTCTTAGCTGCACGAACAGCCGTTTTCAGAGTGGTTGCCATTTTGACTGTCGGACCAAAGTCAGCAGGCAGTCCGTTAGCAAACCTCTCAATCTTGGAGAGTTCCGTTGGCACTAGGTACGGAAACAACTTCATCTTCTCAGTAAATGCAGTAGCATAGTCATCTATGCTCATCTTCCCCTTCTTTAAGTTTTGAAACTCATTGTTCAGATCAATCAGATCTATCTCCGAACAATACTGCACCCTTAACTGTTCCAAGAACTCCTCCCATGACATTTTCAGGGCTTCTCCTCGTGGCATAGTATCTGCCAACAACTTCCACCAACTCAAGACCCCGGTCTTCAGTTGTCTAACCGCAAAGACGGTCTTCTGTTTGTTGCTACAGTCGCAACTTTCAAATACCATCTCCATTTCGGAGATCCAATCCATTATCTCAACAGGCTTTGGGCTCCCAGAAAGACTTGGCGGTTTGGCGCCCAAGAAATTCTTGTACATACGCCCATCCTTGTTGTTTCTCCTTTCTGGATTGTTCCTTCGTTCCTCTTGAGTCCCAACTTGACTCACCATGCGACTATTGTTCCCTTCCTCCGATTGCTCGGGAATCAATTCCGGTTCCTCAATAGGTACGATAGGTTCATCCCTATTATTATGCAACATTTGCCGCATCTCCTCCCTTTGTTCGGCTAGCATAGCCCGAATCATGGCTTGCACCGCAGCCATTGTTATTGGTTCTGGTGCTGCTGCTACAACAGGTATTCGCTCAATCACTGGCGGTTGATTCCTGTTTTCATCTGCGTTTCCAACGCCACTCCTCGTTCTCACCATTTTTGATCTACACACCGAATAATTTCACCTTATTACTCCAAACGATTACATGCTAGTTCTAATATCGTATACATACGCTTAGAATCCTAAACACATAAACCTTCAGATCCGGTTGGCAACAAACCGTAGATCCGAACAAATAATATCATATATGGCAACATATAACATTTAGCACATAAAAGCATTTTAGGCAACTTTCCTAAAATAAACTAGTGCTCGTGTCTAAAATCCAACAGACACACATCTCATCATTACATTTAGCATTCTAAGTTTAAGTCTAGAAATCCTTCAAATTCCTAGTTCGCTTAAACTAATGCTCTGATACCAACTATGACATCCCCAAAATCTCGGCCAGAAAAGACCGATTTTCATTTATGCTTTTAAATATTTTCAGAGTAAATCCTTTTGATTTGAAAGAGTTGCGGAATTTGTTCCCAAAACAAAACATGATAAAATAATATTTATCAAAGCATTTCATCAAGAGATGCATTTCATTATATAATCAAAACTCGGGATGTCATGTTCCGATACAGACCATAAAGCATAAACGATAAACATTACAAGTCATTCAACAAATATATACATATACAGACTTGTAAACAAAACAACAAGATGATCCATCCATCTTACGCCCTTGTGCCACTTCCTGTAATACAAATAAAACTGAGTGGGTCAGGCTTGGGAGCCTGGTGAGCATATAGGGTTTTCAACCCACAATAAATAAGTTATATTTAATTTCACCAACCAATCACTATCCCGATTACCCATTCCCGTTATCCTCACTTTACGTCCCTAAAACAACTATCTCAAGGGACCTAATCTAGGATTTTCATCGGGACGGACATCACTGCGAAGGGGTTTCCTCAACAATAGATATCCTAAAGGCAACCATGAGGGGGATAGAGTACACCGGTGAACACATCGTTCACAACACCTACAGGTTATGAACCTGCTAGCGTTCCACTGGACTGTCTAGAAAGAGTCCGTGGTCGTTATCCATACTCCGCTGAATAACTAGATCAACAACAACAACAACATCGAGGCCTCTCATCTGTTTATTACACACCAACTATCTACCCATGTTCTACCCAACATATTAGTAGATAAAATATATATTTTCATACGTAGTTTAAAGAAAACCTGTATAGCATGCTTTAATCAACACATATGTCACATAACAGATGAGGCACACACACATAACACATATCTCATAAAGAAATAAGCAGATCTATAAGATAGAAGAGAGTGAATACTCATTCACACATAACGCAACCAACTATATACACATAGCACGTATTTTTTTATATAAAATACTTCGTATTATTGTATTAGAAGAAATAACTACACACTCACTTGATCAGAAGACGATCCGACAGCACTACGGCTTATAGAAGTAGTAATCCACAGCAGATCTGGAAGATCTCCTCGAAAATTGAACTTCTCGCGGGCAGAGCTTCGACTCGGGAACCGCGCTTCTCGGGATCTTCGGGATCTCGGGACTTGCCTCGGGGCTAGAGTATGATACCGGGGCTTCGGGGTAGCTTCGGCACGAAAAACGATGCAAAAGACTAGAGAGAAGAGAAGAAATTGAACAACAAATGAGGCTGCCTTCGGATCCTTTATATAGAGGCTGGAGCCTCGGAGTACGCGGGGCGTACAGGCGTACGCGTCCGAAATCGTCATTGCATGCGTCATCCGAAGTGTCGACACTATCGGAGTTACGCGATAGCG